>NC_045476.1:159940236-160266903 GCF_009650955.1 Corvus moneduloides
AAGAGCATTATGGGCAAATATATTCTATATACCACTTACAAAGACAAAAATATAGATGTTTGTTTAAAAATGAGTTTTATTTTAATTTAGCTGAAGAATTTTGAAGAGTGATATTTAAAAATCTAATTTGAAAATAGAAGAGCCAATATGTTTCTTTAAAAGGGGAAAATGTTCTAATTTTCATTTCAGAGGTAGATTATGCGGACAGGTTAATTTAGAAAGAAAATTTATCAAAGTCCTCAACATCTGGGCTGGAAATGAAGGAAGAAGATAATTCCAGGAAGACAGATGCAGACTAATATTTGGGCTGCTGTATTAGGATTTTTGGTATCTATATGCCACATCTTCAGGATAGTTATTCTCTGACAAATAGCAGTTAAAATAAATATCCTTGACATTTCAAGTGCCTGGAAAATGTATTCTGGGGGTTGGATTCAGAAAAGGTGATAGCACATAAATCCAACCTGCAAAAATATCTTGGCCCTCATTTAGAATCAAAGAATGGCTTGCTTGAAAAGGACATTAAAGATCATTTAGTTCTATCTAGTCCAGTTTAAGACTATCTATTATTATTACTCATGCTTACAGTCCAGGTGTAGGCAGCAGGAGTTATAGGTATGGTATTCAGGTTTGCAAAACATCAGCAGCATTTTGTGTTGCTTTCCTTTGTGCTTCCGGAACATGCTCTGTCCTGGCTCACCAGCTGTCGCTGATAGTCTGAGGCATTTTTGCATTATCAGGAGCTAAATGCTAAGTGCCATGATTTGAGATTTGCCATTGTATCTGTCTCTTAGACATAACCCCACTAATAACACAGTCCTCAAATGTGAGTTTTAAAAACTGAGGTCAATTAAGAAAGCTCAATTTTAAGTGGATTTTTTGTTATTTTATTCCCAGTGAGAGGCTGTTGAATTGAAGCATATTTGCTTCCAGAGAAATCCTACCAAAGCAAAATTACAGTACTGCTCACTTTTAAATTTCACAGCAAAGTAGCACTTAAGGCTTACTGCAGTGCATTAGATTTAAAACCAATTAAGTACAATGCTAAATCAGTGTAAACCACATTTCTGAATTTATCTACAACATAATGAATAACATATGCATCTGCAAAGAAAAGATTTACACTGAGCAGCAAAACAAAATGTGTTGACAATTTGAGCAGTTTTCATTCCCTTATGTCATATGTCTTCATTATTTGGTAAAGCTTCACTACAATCCTTCGTTGTTAGAGCAGTAAAAGGGGAAAACACCCAAATGGCAACACATGGAGGTAGAATCTTCCTCAGTTTGTTTCCTCTTCTCAGCAAAGGTACATCTTATTTACCTCAGGACCTTTTCCAGTTTGAAACCTATTCAGGATTTGACAAGGATCACCATTCTTAAGGTGTGTTGGAGGATCAAGTGTTGTCTTCTGACCTCCGTTGGACATTTCTATTACTGCCCTCTCTAGAAAACACTTTCAGTAAAGCCGACCCACTCCATTCCTCTCCCTAAATGATAACTGGCAGAAAGTTCGATGAAGGGAACCAAAATGCTCCAGCGCTCTTTAAGAGACCAAATAATATCTTCAACAGAGCTGAGCTTCCTTGCTAAGCCTGCCTGAAATTTCATGTGTGAGCTTTAACAAATAACTTATATACTGCTCTGGACACAGTCTGCACAAATCTGTTTTGCAGACTTGACTGTTAAAACTTGCTGTCTTCTTATTCTCCACTCTTAAAAGAAAGTAGGAATATTGGCCCATTTTACCTTCTTGGCTTGTAGTGTTTTCACCTCTATGTGTCTCCTTATTACAGACATGTACAGCATCAAATCAAAGGAAGGGAGTTTGGTCTGGGTGTCTGAGCCCTGTGATCCAGGATGAATTAATTCATATTTATGATGTTTCATTACTGTCCTAACAATGTCACTATTTGTTGGTAGTATACATATTATAATACACAGCAAACCAGCAAAAGCTCCCTCTGCTGCTGCACTTCAGCTTTCTGCAATGTATTTCTTTGGGTAAAAGAGCAATTTTACTGCCATTTAGTTTTTAGTGTCTCCTATTTTGGAGAACATAGGAGAGCTGTTTTTAATTGTGAGAGGTTCTGTGAGAGAGAACTGTTGTCCACAGCGAGTTTACTAGTAAGAAAGAATTCATAAGGCTACATCTGTATTTTAAGGATTAGCCTTTTTTGTTCATAAAGCTGAGTCCCAACCTCAAAGAGGATTTTTGTTAACAGTGCCCTTATTTACTTTCCAAATTGAGTCCTGCTCCCGCTGTTATGAACCTGTAAATCCTCTCATGCTTCTCAAAAATTGAGTGCTTGCTGGTGATAATTGAGCTACATGAAGATTGACAAAAATTGATGTGAAATTTTATTGTAAAGCTGAAGTCTTTCATCCTTGATACTCTTACACCTGGAATTTCTAATCTTCAGGGCTTGGATATAGCTCAAACTACACAGTGGGAGTTTGTGTTGTCTTGGCATGAAACAGAAGATGTAATGTCAACAGAGAGTTCATTTAGCAGTCTGTTCCTCCTGAATGGTCTCCTGTACGGAAAATACATAACCTAAGAAAAAAGTGATTATGGCTCACCTGAAACCTCAGTGGGTTTCTAAATGTGTAGGATAACAGGCAGCATGGGGAGGGATGTGGGGGTGGGGAGATAAAACTGCAAAGCCAAACAATGGAAGCAGCAGAAATTGAATTAAAAACACCCATAAAAGAGTGTGTTATCTACAGCCTGGTAATGATGCTAGTGCTGCAGGGAATACTCTGCTCTACCTCTGAGTGATGGGAGATGGGTCTTTCAGCATAAATCTACAACACCCAGCACAGCACTGGACAGACACCCCTATGTTTTCTACAGAAACCATTACTGATCATATTGGATGTTCACAAAGGGAATGGCTCTGCAGCTTCCAGAGCTCCAGCTGCTATTTCTGCTCCATGTTGTGTTGTGCTACACAAATGTAACAGGATATTTACTTACCCCAGCTGGCACTGAATGGAAGTCCAACCTTCCTATACCAAACCATTATGGACCAGCCATGAATCAGTCTGAGTGAAGAAAGCTCAATCTATACCAGTACTACTTTGGTTCTGGTTCTCACATATCCCAGGAGCTCACTGATGCTACAGAATTTATCCTGAAGAATATGGGGGAGTTTAACTCCATTTCACTAGCGAGCAAAATGAGGCAAGTAAGGTTTCAGAGTAAATGCTAACATTTCTGTCTGTCTTGGAAGTGACATTCCTCCAAAAAGTCAACTAATGTTTTCTCTGCTAGATAACCTGTCGTAAATATTCTGGCTGACATGGCTGAAATGTGAACACTAGTGAGCTTAATCCCAGTCTGTAGACTGACTTATGCCACAGTATCCAAAATACCTGCCTGAGACCACTAGCTTTGATAATAGTGTCTAGGGTACCTGTGTCCTTCTGGAACTGCAGCAAGAGGTCAGGAAGGATATTTCATAGCATCTAAAATGGCACTGATTGCCCATAACTTGGAAAACAGATCCTGTCTGTGGTATCCTGTCGCGGTGGTATTGGCTGGTAAAGTGCCGCGACCTTCCCAAAAGCGCCTCCAAGGAGGAAGCCGCTCGGTGCAGCCACCACACTCGCACACACACGTACACACACACACACACACACCGGAGAGCTGGCAAAACAGCTCGACGATGAAGGAGCAGGAAGGGTCTTCACATGGGGTTCTACGGGAGAGATTTAATGCAGCCGCACTCGTGCAAGGTTCCAGAGAAGGAGGGGGAGAACAAGGGGGGGTCCAAGGTTATGTAGGGGAGCGGAGAGAGCATCAGAGACAATGATCTGAGGGCACGGGGGTGGTACAAAGGTGGGACTAGGGAATGGGAGCCAGTGGGGAAGGTCTGGGGGTGTATAAGGTAACAAGGGGTGTGGTGGCCAAAGGAGCCAACCAGGGAAGCAGAGCTGGTGTACATTAACATAACAGAACAGACAGTTCTGGGGGAAGTTTTTTCAGTCACCCTAAGCTAGAAAGAAACCTAGGACTTGTCCCACCATAGGACACCCCTCATTCCTTGTCCAGCAGGCCTACTGGCCCCCACAGTATACTGACTGAGAAATGCCCCTGAGGACAAAAAGGAGGAAAATTATAATCAACAAGCTAAGCATCAAAATTTATCAATGAAACTTTGGGATGAGTTTTCTCACAGGACACTGCCATGGGAACAAAAACAGTTTCCTTTTTGAAGGTGCTGTTTCAAGTGTTAACCCTGCTGTGGTGGTTTGTGCTTTTTGCAGTGAAATCTTGTTTGCAAAACACACGAGGGGTCTGATGGCTTTCATGAAAAGAAATACTTTGTGCTTCTCCTCTGCAAATGGACAGTCAGGCCGCTGGTCAAAAAAAGCTGTTTCCTTCTGCACCCAGAGGGGTCCCCTGTGGCCTGTGAACAGGCCTGGGTCTCTCTGCTAATCCATTTTAAGTCTTATTGATTCTTCCTTTGGTTTGAATGAGGACCAGGAATTTACTTTTTCTAGTGACTTTTGTTGAATTACACTGTGTTTTATACCTCTAGGGCTTAAGAATTGCTTCATTTACCAATATCAGGTAATTGCTACTGCAACAATTTGATACCATAGAAATGAGCAGCTGGAAGGTATTGATGTCTTGATAAAAGGTTGTTATTTGTGTTAATTTTCCCTCCCTCATTTTCATTTTTGGCCAGCCAAACTTGGTATCATTGGCCATTGTTAATGGTTATGTTACCTGAAGCCATTACAAAAGTCCATGCCACGTTCATCCCAATGAATTGAGGAGTAAATATAGTTTTAATTTTAACTCCAATTATATGCAGGAAGATTAATTGTTGGGGGTAAATCCTTGTGTGGGGCCAAAAGGGAGTTATAAATCATTCAGTTAGATTATCAGATAATTTTCAAGCTCCTGTGGGTTTCAGAAAATGGACAAGAATAGCTTAAACCTGTCTCTTTCACAGAGAACTAGTAGCTTGTGATAAATTAGAATCTGTCTTTTTCCCCTCTCCAGCGTTCTCTCTGGATGTGGGTGAAATGTCCACGAGTGCTAATTTAATTGCAAGTGGAACCCTCTGCTGCCTGCAAGTAATTCACATTTTTCAGGAGCAGATAATGGCACTAGCAAAAGTGTCTCCTTGCTATCAGGTCATTTTATTTTTAAGCCAATGACAATGGAACTATTATGCACCAACTGATGAGAGCTTAATTTGTTTAAGTATAGAAGAGGATTTATTAGCAGTAATATGTTAGTATTACCGTGGCCCTCTACTCGTAGCTCTTGCATATGCATTAGACAATTTCACCTAATCTAAGAAAATGTAAACTAATCTAGCTAGATGCATAAGTGTGGACCTCATTTTCCTTTCGTGGAGACAAGTGTTAATTAGAAGACACTTACCAGACCTAAGGCAGAGTAACTTAGCAGAGAATCAAATCTCATATTTTTTGTATAATCTGAATATTGCATGATATGATCATGATTCTAAGAATAATTAGGGTCATGAAATATGACTAATTGTATCCATGAAAGTGAATTCTCCCCCTTTAGCAAGGCATACATCTGTGTCAGCTGCTAAACAGCAGCACTTCGGAGCATCTGTGACTCAGCCCCTCTCTATTACTGCACAAATGACTCATTTCCCCTCACTTAAATAGATATGAACCAGAAAGAACCCAGGAAAACATAGAAAAGTCAGGATGGGGCTGTGGTCAGTCTCTTCTAGTTGTTCTGGACCACTCCTCTGTCCTCCCCATCTCCCTGTCCCCAGTGTGGGCCTTTCCCTAGGCTGCAGTCCTCCAGGGATAATATGATCCAGCTGGGACCAGCTATGTCCAGCATTTGGAGCAGGTTGAATACTCTTGCAGTGGTGAAGAACTGTTATCTCTTCTTGGTCATGGAAGAGGTATTTTGGAGGTTTGGCTTGTTTTTTTTATCCTGGTCTAAACTTTTATGACTGGGACTATAGCTCCTCTAACCTTCCTTGAGGTTTTTGTTCTGTTTCTTTTTTTTTAATTAAGAGGGTGAAGGATAAGTGGGAAAATGGAGATCTGGGAGCACAGAAAGCTTTTGCAAACTTTCTCACTGTCTGGGTCATCAGAACTACAGATTTGAAAGGATATTCTGGGCAGGTGAACAGTTTTAAATGTCACGGAGGTACTGAAAAAGGTACCAGCTACACCAGAAGGGAGTGGTTCCATGCATTTTGACAATTTATGTCTCCTGGAACTTGTTTAGTACCACTTGTTTGAAATTTCATGGACTTTTTTAGGCAGAAGCCAAATTTGACATGATACTATGAAACTCATTGTCTATTTTGATCTCAGTCCTCTGTTAAGAAATTCTGAGCAGTTACAGCAATGATTAAAGTATACATACACATTTATATAGCCATAATAAACTAATCTTATGCAAGTGTACATAAACATACACTTTTGTTTATGAATATTTTATCCTATGGTTTTCACCTCAGAATGAAGGTTTGTTTCAAGTGTTGAAAATCAGCTTCTGTTGGAACTGTTTTTGTTGAAAATCAGCCCTACAGAGGATACTTAGAAATCCCTGTGGCTGTTTTGTCTCTCAACAGCAGAGGACTGCTGCAGTATTGGGGGACACTTTGTGATATAATTTGCTGCACACCGAAGGTGCTGAATTTACATTTATTCTTGCAAAAATGAGATCAGAATCTTTATCCAAATCCTCTTGTCAACGAATGTTTTAGCCTTTTCAAAGATGCTTTTGAAGTTACATTGTTGTGTCTATTCAGTAAATAAAAGAGAAGTTCTTTATTCTGTTTTGTCATTTCTGTCTTTCACACAAAAGTAATTTAAAAGAAAGGAATGAGGACAAGTAGTGTCTTGCCAGGCTTCATTCCTAATCCTTTCTTTGGTTATACAATGGATTTTAAAGAGCAGCATACTTATTCTGATGGAAAAAGGGGCAAAATTACTGAGTGATTTTTCTAGGTTTTCAAACTTCTGGGTATTGGAACATTTACAAGATGCATAAAAATCAGATAGTGATTTTTATAAAAGTCATCAATTTGAAAAGTAAATGGTATGATTGTGCTGGTTTAGACAAATTTGGAGGAAAAATATCCTCTGATAGAAGGCAGGTCACAACCATCCCTCCCCCACCAGGTTTGGGGAAAAAAGAAGTTTTCCTCAGAGGAAAGTGAAAGAGATAAAAACTATTTATTTCACAAACACATGGGAAAAGGATAATAATGCTAAATAATAAAACCTCTCGCTGTGGAGAGAAACCTGGGAAAATTTCAGAGTCCTTCCATAGTCTCTCTCCCCCGCCTTGGAGCTGGGTCGTGGTGGGCCCACCTCCAGGGCCTTGATGGAAAATTCTCCCAATGTGTTCTGATGTTCGAACAGTCCAAAAAAAAAAAGAAGGGAAAAAACCAAAGTCCCAGGAAAAAAAAGTTCAACTCTCCATCTCCCTCTGGATAAAAAAAAGAGCTGAAAAACTGGCTGAAAAGCAAGATGGGTACTTCCCCTGCTCCTCTCGCCGCCTCAGGACGCAGAGGAGTGTGTATGTGTGTCCTTGAACAACTGCTTTGAGACATTCGAATGGTTTTTTTTCCTCTCCCCCCTCTCAGGCTCAGTTTGAAGGCACAGAAAAGTACAAAATTAATTTCTGGGCATAGAGCAGCGATAGGGGATACACATCATAAAGTCACCCCAAGACAATGATGCAGTGTAATAAGATTCTAGTTTTCACTTTTATTTAAAAGGTTCAAGTGAGAAAGCAATACAGTTTAGTACAACATGGGTGTAATGATTTATTTTCAGAGGACAATTTGTTTGCCAGTTAAGCAAACAAGTGGACCTAAATGAATAGATCTCTCTGCTCCAAATCATCTTGATAATGATTTAAATCATCTTGATTTAAATGTGTTCTCAGTTATAGATGGGTATGGGTGAATAACAGCATGAGAACCCCAATAAGATACTTTTTAGAGAAAGGCCACTATTCCATATTCATTTCATAGCCAGCTTTTCTTGTTCTTTTTGCCTTTGCCAATGATTTCTTTCTTCTGTCATGTAATCTTTGATGTATCCAATTTCAAGTAGAGCAAGTAAAATTGTTACCTTTTAGAGATACAATTAGTATCAGAATCTCTATTCAAGTAGTCAAATAGACTTTTTTGGAAGCTGGGCTTCATATTCACACTAAAGCCCTCTCCTGAGAAGGCGTCCTTTGCCGTTAATCATTATCATTTATTAAAGTCCTTAAATATTAAGCATTTTGGGAATGAATATGTGGGTATGTGACTTCTACTTCACCCCACAGTCACCAAGAACAGGTCTCCCTTCTTTTTGAAAGGAACCAAATGGAAATAAATTTTAAAAGCTAATTGATCTTTTGTCTATAATGAGAAGTTACTGACCAGTACAAAGCAAGTCTACAGGCTGCAAAGACAAGTTCTTTGGAGGATTTCAAAACTTTTCTATGTTGAGGAACATGTTAAACAATAATGCTTTGCATACTGTTCCCTTTTCATAAAGCAGACTGGCCAGAGGAAAATAATAGGTCTGATACATCAAACAATGATAGAGTTCCCTGAGTGATGGTGACAGTTGGTAGCTCTTGGGATAAGCCAAGTCCATGATCCCCAAATCCAAGTTCAATTTCCTTTTCTTTTATTATGTTGATACCCCAGGCTAGATCATAATTTCTCCAACTTCTTTTTTTTATTTCCTTTTCTTCCCAATTCAAAACCACACCTAACCACCTAAAATACCAAATAAAATTTATCTTACACTTACTTACTTTAGTTATAGAACTAAAAGTCTGTGGACCATTTTTTGCACTGTGTTCATTCACATCTGAAATATTTTTTAGACATCAAAAAAGAAAAAGGTATCTGAGCTGCTTGTACTTTATGTGGGTTTTTTTGTTCTGTGTGTATATATATATACACATATATATGTGGACCACCCTTTGTTCTCAGGGCTTCATGAGTAACACAGTGACAAAACTGAAGTGGATTGTAACCCTTGAGACCTCCTCTCATGAATATTACTCTGAATTTCTGCAATGAAATACACACATTTGTTTTAAAATGTCTATTCTGTTCTAAAGAGCACCGAAACAGGTAAAAATAAATCAGGTTAAGGGTTTCATTCAGGTGTCATTTGGACAGTATTAGCTTTGTCTTGACTCCAACATTCATTTTTCTTGTTTCATTTTGTTTTGGTTTTTTTTTGTCCTGGGTTGTTTCAGGGTCAGTCTTGGGTCAAGGTTGGTATTTTTTCCAAGAATTAGTTGCAAACTTTTTTAGACATCAACTGGGAGTGCAACTGGGAAAGAATTTTATTTCTTCCTCCTAGTGAAATGCAGTCTGGGAATCCCAGTGTGACAAAGTGCATAGGGCTAGAATAAAATTTCAGAGCTCTATGTTTGGGTAGCATTCTTTGGATTGATTTATATATTCATAATCCTCTTAGGAACTGGGTGAAGTGTGGCATAGGTCTAATAGAGGAAGATAGAATATGAAAGCATTTTAAAGGGATTAAAATGATGCACTAAAATGCTAGGAATTGCCACCAGCATAACTCATATTTGCAAGCATTAGAATTTCACACACAAGTCCATACTTCCTTGTGGGTGAAGGGAGTCGTGCCTGATCCTGCTCAGGAAGCTCTGATACATGTTTAGGACATCACTGAGTCATGACAGGACAGAAATGATTCAGAAGCAATATGATGTGAGCCAGTAGGGAAGTCCAGATTTCAAAACCACAGAGCCACTGTATGAACATTTTTGGCCAATAAGAAGAGCGTGTTTGTTTAAGTACTTCTGCTTCATTAGTTTTAACAGGCATTCGCTCCAAGTTGTATCAATATTTGTAATCATTTGAAGCTGGTAAGATGTACATCAAGGTGAGAGTTAAATATTGGAAGGATGCGTCATTTTCTTTTGAAAATATACTGCTTAGATCTTCTTTTCTGAGAACCTTTAAATACTTAAATGATGATATTTACATAATTTTCTTTGGAAAACAAACAAATGAACAGAACAGACTTTTAATCTATCCCCCCTTCCCCTGCTGCTGTTCATCTTGAATGAAATAATTCTGCTTGCTCATTAGTAAGATGATACTTTTAGGCTATCCTCTTACCAATGCTTCTTAGTCTTCATTTATCCTCTTTCTGAACATTTAATCCTACGTTTAAAATAACAACAAACCGTGAAATTAATGGACATCATAAGAAACCTGTGCTTTTTCAAAATCCATCTATTTTGCACGATAGAGTGTGTCATAGGTCCTATGATTTGAGGCAGGCTGATTCAAATTGTTATGGTTCTGGCTTCATTTTCATTTTTTTTTCAGTTCCATTCCATCCCACAAATCTCCTATTGGTTTAATTATGGTTTTCCTTCTAAATTCCTTCTGGTTTGTCCATTATCTTTTTTTTTTTTTTCTTCTTCTTAGAAGGGAAAAGATAGAGGCAAAAGGATGCAGGATGCATTGTGAAGATTCCTCTTCAGTACAATTTAGATCTTAGACAGCTCCTAGTTACCAGCAAGAGTAAAATGGGTTAATGAGCATTCCGTGTGTAGACTGAGAAGTTTAAACTGATTAAAAAATAGCTAATAGAGCCTGGACCTAAACAGAGTGTTTGGATTTGATTCATTGGAATGGCAGGAAGAGTTCATTATCATATATGCATATACGCCAAAAGCAGAATTGGGCAGGCTGTTTTGTGGGGAATTTCTCTATGGAAGGTGGCTACCTGATTTTCTCATTTTCATTCCTATGTGAAATAAGAACATTTTTTTTCTTTCTGGTCTGTGCTGTTGTAATCTCACCATTCACCTAAGATCAGTGGTGGAACTTGAAGTCCATTTTTTCCTGAAGATTAATTAGAAAAAGGAGCAATTTCAGCCTTGAGGTTTGAGGCTCTGTCCACGTCTTCAAAATAAGACACTTCCAGGCTGTGACTTAAAAAATTAGCTGGACAATATTAGTCTATGACTGTGGTTAATCTGCTTTATTAATTCCACTATGTGTTCACTGACGTAAAAATAAACCCCAGCTGATCAAACTTTCATGATTGCTTTGTGTTGTGGATGTGTGTGGCACAGAGAGAAATGCAAAGTAAGAGTTGTCTAAGAGAGGAATGAGCGATCAAGGTGTGATTCTCATGTAAAGAATCCTGGAGTATTTTTTTTGGCCTTCAGCTGGTGCACCAGAAGGGTATAGCCTTCCTTGAGCCTTTCCCAATGTCCTGCATGTTAGATACTCCAGCTGTCTTTAGTTTAGTCTAGTGGATTGATCTTAGTAGTGTCCATGGTCTACCTTGAAACTGAAGCTTAAGATGGAAGTCAAGCCAATAAATCTCACCCTGAGTTCTATACCATACTCACATTCAGATATAGTGAAGGCTAAAATCATAGCATGGCCAATACATATTTATTCCTTTTACTTCAGAAGGTGACTTTGAACTGTGTATTGCAAAACACAAAACACCAGAATGTCTGAATGCCCTGGGGTCCCCAGCAGAGGGAGGGCATGGACCTGTTGGAGCAAGTCCAGAGGAGGTCCATGAAGATGATTAGGGGGATGGAGCAACTCTTCTATGAGGAAAGGCTGAGAGAATTGGGATTGTTCAGCTGGAAAAGAGAAGGCTTTGGGGTAAAATAATTGTGGCCTTCCAGTACCAAAAGGAGCCTACACAAACTATGGGGAAAGACTATTTACAAGAATATATAGTGACAGGACAAAAGGGAATGGCTTCAAACTGAAAGAGGGAAGGTTTAGATTAGATATTAGGATGAAATTCTTTACTGTGAGGGAAGTAAGGCACTGGAATAGATTTCCCAGAGAAGTTGCGGATCCAATCCCTGGATTCAAGGCCAGGTTGGACGGGGCTTTGAGCAATTTGGTTTAGTGGAAGGCGTCCCTGTACGTAGCAGGGGAGTTTCAACTAGATGATGTTTAACATCCCTTCCAATCCAAGGAAACCGTTGCTTAGTTCTATGATGCTGATTCTATATGGGAATAAGAACTATTAAAGCAAAGAAATATTTTCATGAGAAATACTTCTCAGCTTTTGGGAAAAGTTTTCAGGATCTTCATTTATATTTTTCAATTCCTTAACAAAAGCACAGACAAAATAAAACCAAATTATCCAAACTATAATAAATACCCACACACTACTTGAAGACAAAAGAGAAAAGGGATTAAGAGGAAGTGAAAACTACTCTTTTGGTTTTTTCCTACAAATAAACAATAAATAAATAAATAATATTCTTTAAACAACATTTCTATTGGTAGTTCTTCTTGAAAACCAAAAAATTCAGATTTAAGGATAACATACGGATTTGTAACCAGAAATTCACAGCAAGCACATGACCTTTTTGTATCTACTGTGTTTGATGCTTTTATTATCTTTAAACATAGTTCATAGAAGCAACATAACCAGAAATTTCTGTGAAAACTCTGAGAGGTTTTGTAAAGGAACTTAAATAATATCTGTCATCATTTGAATTTTAGCCCATGAGTTTCAAACTTAAATAACCTTATTCTAGGAAGTATTTTGTTTGCTTATTTTAGTCTTAAAAATAAGCTTTGGAAGGATCTCAACACTTTGTCAAGTTCCTACTTGTTCCCTGGGGCAGGATGAACAGTACGAGTGCTATTCCTGACAGATGTTGTCTAACTTGTTCTTTGAGATGTGTAAGGAGAACTCCACGATAACCTCAGGGAGTTTGTTTCAGCGTTTTATACTTCCTCTTAAAAGCTTTCTCCATGTATATTCCTGAATCACTCCTTCTTCAGTTTAACCTCAGTTTTTTTATTCACCATAGGCACATAAACGAGGATTTTTCTTCCTTCTGTAGCAGCAGACATTTTGAGAGTATTTACATAGCCTCTATCCAGTCTTCTTTCCCTTAAGTTAAGCAGCTCCATCTATTTCAGTCTTTCCTTGTTGGGAATGATTAATAGTCCTTTGCTCCCCCAAACCAATTCACACCTAACTTGAAGAGTGAGGTTCAAAGTGGAAAACCTAGCTCAGCTGAGAGCTAATAACATACTGTTAGTGGGAGATGTGTCTCTTGCTGACCACATTCTCCTTTGTGTCATCCAGTATTCCCTTCATGGACTGTTCACAGGCTATAACCAGATTTATGGGTGTTTATCAGTTTCTAGGATAATCTGTTTTCTTTCCTTATTTATATAATAGTTATTAGGAAAGAGATCTGTTTTTATTTTACAACAAGAGAGACTTTTTGAAGAACTTTAAAACCCAAATTTTTGAGAGATCCTTTTTTTTCAAGGTTTCTGAATACACAAATCTGAAATATAAGAGGTCATAACATTTTTGTTTATCAGTCTCCACCCTTTCAAAGGTTACAGATTTTCATTCATTACATCACTCATGATGACACTGATGGAATGTTTGGCTTGCTGTAGTTTCGCCTTCACATTGGGAAGCTATAACTATAAACTCAGGTCCCTAGGAACCTTGCAGTGCCTTGCCTTGCAATGACCTGTAATAAAGACTAAGGAGTTACATGCATTTCATCTTTATATTATTATTTGGATCACATGCACTCACAAAACTCTGAGGAAATCCTCAATAAAATACTAAAATCTCCCCTTCTCCAATGGTGGTGAAACAGAGCTCTAAAGATAATCCTGTCATATTCACAACTGTGGAAAAGTTTCCATTCTTCCTTTGCTATCCTACATGTGCAGAAAAAGTTGTACAGCATCCATCTTATCTTTTCAATAATTGTATTTTAAATTATGGTTATTTGTCAAATAGTCTTAAACCTGTAGCTGCAGATCTATAAGTACCATGACCTGTCTCCACTGGAAAGGGCTGATGTAATTAGAAAAAGGCCTATATCAATCACTGAGATAATGGGTGTTCTTTTTCTGTCCCTCTCTCCTTCTCTCTCTCTCATCATCAATTACCCTGACTCTTTTAGACAAAATATCAGACAAACCTACTTTCTTTTAGCTACAGTGCTGTCGTTGCTAATAATGGGATTTAAATTCTTCTGTTAGGCAAAAAGTTCCTATGCAGACTGTTCTGTAACTGCCAGTCAAGGAAATCTAATCTGTGTAATCTCACAGCATTAGCAATGGATTTAATAAGTGCGGTAAAAGTTGACATGTCTGGGATGGAGTGATTCTCCTGGAAATAGTTATCTGACTAAAGAGTGTTTCCCTTTCAGTCTTGTTGTGGCTGATATTAAACGTCATGAGTCAAAATGTTGATGTAAGGTTAAAATAGCCTTTAATATTGCTATTATTTCTAAAAATGCTTCCAAAGATGTTGAAAACACCAGTTCTAGGAAGGTATTGAATATCTCCCACTATCCACAGGAGACATCCTACTATCAATAGTTACCAGAAATGACTCTTCAACAAATATCTTTCATCAATTGATCCTTAGAAGATGATTCAAAAAACCCAAAAAACAAAAAACAATGTGGCAGCAAAATAAAAGCATGTAGAACTAAAGCTTTTGCAGAATAATGAAAAATTTAAGTATAAATCAAAACATGGTCTTAAGCATGCTTAAATTTAAGCATATTTGTCCACACTTTTGGGGGAAATTAACTTTTCAAATTTTAGCTTTCAAATTGTATCCCTGATAACATGAGTGAAAGTAAACAGGACTGTGCTGAGCAATTTTGACTATGCACATCTTTGACTTCTTTGAGAACTGGGCCTTGCTGCAAGATAAAAAAGGAAAACCTACTGCAGGAAGTTATCAGCTCTTCTGACTATCAAAGGCCAAATAATTTCACTCTGGATTTCCCCTATCAAGCCAAACCACTTACAGATAGATGTCTTACCATTTTTAAAAGAACATAAAACAAATGCCACACAGTTTCTGTCATGATTGTAGCACAGTGAAAAATGCTTTGCCTAAAAGTTAACATGACTACAGCCTAGTGAAATAAAAATCCTTGTTAAGTCTTCCTTTAAAATGTGAGAACGTTTGGATATATGACTACTAGAGTAGATTTAAGCTCTGTATATTCTGTGGGTTAAGCACCTGCAGACTGGCCATGGCAGGAGAGACAGCTTGCATAGAGGTAGCCCAGAAAATGAAGAAAGAATTGCATCCAAGGGTTCTTCAGACAGAAATGGTGTCTCCCAGGTGGATGAGAAGAGGCTTAGAGGCTTCAACTTACCAACTTCTCTCTAAATTCAAAGTACTGCCAGCAGTCTGACATTTACAGGTCATGAAAACAAAACAGTTGATGATTTCTCACTCTCCTCACCCATATTTATTTATTTCACACAAATGCTCTTAGGATTTGTATCGGTTCTGGTATTATGTTCATACAATGACATTATTTAAACAAAGGCACAAGGAAACATTTTCTTCAGATAGATTTTCTTTTTGCAGAGATCAGGCAAATAAATAAAAGTTACCTACATTTCTCTGGCTTGAGTTGTCAGCTCTTCAACAACAGAGGTGATAGATACCTTTAGCCTGTTGGCCTGTGTTGATTCTAATGGGGAGCCAAAACAATCTTTGACAACGATACAGGTTTATTCTTCACTCTCCTAGAGCAAGTGTCCTACAGCTGCATCATTTTTCACGAGTGATTTACTCATTGGTGAAGCAGTGCTTGACTTTGCTACAGTTCTTATCTTTTGAAAATGTTCTGCATTGGTAGGAACCTTTCCAGGTATTCAGAGAAATGCAAAAGGTTAAAAAAGGCTTGCAACAGAAGGCTTCTGGACCTCAACATTTCAACCTTTACCAGGCAACTGCTGCTTATCTCTTCTTGATAATGAGCACATTCGTTATCAAACTGCACAAAGGCCACCTTATAAAACATGCTGAAGATGTGTCAGAAATTTGCAATTTGTGACTTGGCCTGTCGGGCTTATCTCACTTGGATGTTCTAAACGTTTTCGCCAAGGTCAGTGCTATTGCTGGCAAATGGATTAATACAACACTATTTCTCATTTTGTTACTGCTAAATGTTAACTTTATTCATTTGACGTATAGTTACCTTCAAAAAGAATTCAAAATTGATAAAGATTTGGAAGTTCTATGTCTCTCTCTTAAAATCTGTGTGTATATGTGTCTGTATATGTCTCTATGTGTTTCTGCAGCATCTGCTGCCATTTAATGGGTTATAAAAACTCCAGCTTTCTGCAATGAAAAGAAATAAGCCAAAGGGAAGCATTCAGTGATTTCAACCCAGCTCATACTGATATTTTTCATTGAAAAATATATTAATAGCAGTTTCTCAGGACCACAGCACAGCTGGAGTTTGGATTCATTTAGCAATGAATCTGAATTTCCCAGCTTGTCTTCATCTTACAAACAAGGGCAGTGGAAGACTTTGATTTTGACATCCCCTGGAAGAATTCAGTGATTTTGTGACTGTTGAGAACAGTATTGGCTGTAACCCTAAGCCTTGAAGTTAGAAGACATCTGCATGGTGAAGTCATCCACTGCTTACTGGAAAAGGGCATTTCTGATAAATTCCACTTCTGCTCTTTGCTCAGTCTCAGCACAGAAAATGTTCTTGCCTACATTTTTGTAATGGTTCGTTAATGCACTTTGACTCTGGATATTGGAGTGTTGTAATATTGCTTGATTTGAGTGCTGCTCTTTATACTTTTGATTATAATAGCATCCTACTTGATCGTGTCTAATGTTCTCTGGGATTAACTAGATCTACATTTTGAATTCATTTCCATCTTACTTTTTCAACACATCAGGTTTGGGGTTTTCGGGGGTTTTTGCGGGGTTTTTTTGGTTTTTTTTTTTGGTTGGTTGGTTTTTTTTGGGGGGGGGGTTGTGTTGTTTTGATGGGTTTTGTTTTTCTTTTCCATTAGGAGAGCTTTTTCAGTCTCTACTCAGAAGATATTTATGGGAAGGTTCTTTCAGTTCAGTTCTGATAACTTGTTTCTGCACAACAGTGGCTGAAAGAAGAGGAATATATGTCTTTTTACTTGATTCCCTCATGATATCTCACTGAGTACACTAACTTCAACAGTCATGTGGCTTTATTTTGCATAGTTATATGATACGTCAGCATAACTGATATTCTACTTTGTGTGTCATGACTACTTGACTATATTTTTGTGAAATGCAAGTGTCAAGAACCACAGCACACCAAGGGTATAAAAATTTTCCCAGTAATTTCTAAGAAAAAAATCTACCTTCACAAAAAAATCCTAAGAACCAGGAAATAAAAGACAGCTGAAAAAAAAGGGAATCTTTCCAAGACTGAGGATTATTATGAGCGAGACAGCAGGAAACAAAGGTTTCATAAAGAGAGAAGGGCAGTATATCACACCTGATACACAGGTGACAAGAATATAGAAGCAGAGGCTTTTCTAACAGGTGGAGTATGAAATTAATCAAATACCATACAGTAGAAAATTGAAATTATGTCCTTTAAGCATGTGAAAATAATCTAAAAGTGTCAAGTCCCTTTAAAATTTATCCCATGAAACAACTTTCAGTTCAAAGAAATGGATCAATAGACAAAAGGCAAGCAAGCGTTATGGTCCGATTATAAGAGATGCCTGTGGCTGAATTAAGGTGCAAATGAGACAATATGCCAAAGTCAATAGTACAAATTTTATTTAACAATAAATGTGAGATAGAGACATAGAAAGAAATGGGGAGAAGAGGGAGGAAGAGAGAGTGCGAGAGCACGAGAGAGATTAAGTAGAAAAATATCACCAGCATGAGGATTCCTGTGATGTCCTGCTGGCCCTTCCTCACACTGCTTTTCTTGGTGATGGTGTTCCCTGAGTCATTCTACCGGAGATACCACTTTTATACAGTCCATGTCCTGGATATCCACAGGGCATAGATGCCGTTCGCATAACTTGGGGTAGCATGTGTGTAAATCTACGTAAATGTGTGAGGAGAGGTGACTACGGAAAGCAGGAGGAGATAAAAAACAGTCACAACATGGGACAGAGAGTTGGTTGCACTTGGCCACCCATAAGGGTTCACACACAAGCAGAGTTCAACACTAGAATTGTGGAGCTAAGGGTCTGAGGGGCTTTGATGCATCTGTGTGCAACAGTGGGATCTTCACCACGGCAAAAGAGTGAAGAGGTGAAAGAATATATCTGAATGTCTCCCGTGTTTTTGAAAATTATTCTGGTTTTGTTTCCTCAGGCTGCCCAGTGAAACCTGCTTGATCAGAGCAGTCATGTGTGAGGTTTTCCACAGATTGCTCTTGAGACTGTTTCTCCCTCAGGTTTTCTAATTCAAAGATGAACCGGAATTAGGAGATTAAATAAATTTTCCTTTCGGTTTGAAGACATGATTAGTAGTCCACTAATTAATTAGATTTGTTCTTAAGCACCTCTGATCTCCACTGTCCTCTTCAGTTTCTAGGTGGCCCAGAAAACAATGTTTTTGTCTTAAGATGCCACTTGCTGAGTGAGAAAGGCTTTTGGCACCACAATAGCAGATTAATTTACTGCAGTTATATTCTAGCTTTGCTATTTGCGAGGATAATGTGCAAGGAAATAGTGCAATATGCAGTAGCCTGTGTCCTTCAGCGACATTACTTAGTCAGTTCCACTAATGGTTTATGCTACTTCCTAATGAATGCTGAATCTTCTGGATGCATTCACAGGATAAAACACATCACCCTGGTTTTTTTGGCGAAGTTGACTCTGAAAGACAGACGTTGTAACAATTAGGTCTGAAGTTTTGCAAGACCCAGTTTCCTTTCATTTTGGGCTTACTATGTGTCTGATAAGCTTTTTCTCAAAATGGGCATTCTTATTTTCTTCCTTTCAGATGGGTTCCGTACAGAGTGGAACAAAGCAGAGGTACAGCTAAGGCTTTCCTCAGGAAAAATGTGAATTTGAGTCTCCTCTCCACAACAGTTTATTTTCACAAGATATGTAGGAATACAGCATATTAGAGGACATTTTCTCTGGTTGCATTTGGCAGAATTTGGACAAGGAGATCAGAAGCCAATGGAAACTGATGGTAAAAGAGAATAGGTCTGGTTTCCTTAGGAAATCAGTCTCAAAATTTCTCTGAATGGCCTTTTCATTAAGGCTCTATGTTAGACTACCCTAGCAAGGGAATGAACTTGTTTATTTTCAGAACTTCTTGTAGAACAATGGTTTCAAGTAGAATATATGATCTGCCTCATAGCCCCCTTTACCTTCTGGTTTAGGATAACTACAACTAAATATCTTGGGCCTGGCTGAGATGGAGTAAACTTGCCCCATGGGTGCTCTCACAGTGCTGTGCTGTGCATCGGTGGCTACAAAGATATTCATGTCACACTGGTGTTTTGGTTCCTGCTGAGCAGAGCTGGCACAGCACCAGCGCCGTCTCCAACATTTCTCCCTTCGCCCATTTGGCTGGGGGTGGGAAAGATCTTGGGAAGGGACACAGCCAAGATTTCTGACCCAAAGGATGTCCTATATCATATGGTGTCTACTGAGCAATAAAACCTAAGAGAAAGGAGGTGGAGAGTGGAATTTATAACTGTGTTTGTCTTCCAAAGAATTCACGATGAGTTCTTGAGCCCTGTTTCCCTGGAAGTGGCTGGACTTTACTTGCTGATGGGAAGAAGAGAAAAAATCTTTTGTTTTCCTTTGCTTCCATACATGGCCTTCGCTTTTGCTTCATTAAATTGCCTTCATCTTGACCAATGAGCTTGTTTTCAACTTATTCCCTCCCTCTCTTCCTGCTGAGGAGGGGGGTGATAAAGTGCCTTGGTAGGTACATGGTATCCAACCAAGGTCAACTCACCACAGTAATTGAAAAGTAAGGTAGAAATAAAGCAGCCTTTACAGAGCTCAGTAAGAACTGGCCTTCCCCCTATTCCCATTTTACTTTGGAGGAAGGTCAAGCTATGTGTTAAATCAGGATATAACTGTGGATTTGTCATATATCAGAAGAAAAACCACAAGAAAAATGATAGTAAGGAAAAGCCTCAGAATATTATGCCTGTTATATGTGTAGTTAGACATCTTAAGTACGATATACAGAAACACAATGCAAAGACACACAAGCTGCATGTCAATTTATGGGGTTCAAATTTTGACCAAACAAATAAACTTGCTAGAAATTGCAGTTTCATGGAGGTCTTGACTTTGAAACTTAACAGCTTCTGACAAATAAAACCATTTGGAGTGGTTTTCTTACTTGAACCAGACATTTTTAATGTAGAAACACTAAGTGCCTTTTTCAGGTGAAAAAAATCAAGTACCTGAATTACTGCTAGCCTGTAGAAATTACCCTTCCCTTCCCTTCCCTTCCCTTCCCTAAAAATAAGAATAGCTTGGAAGATTTTTTAAGTATCTTGGAAGGAATTAAATATGAAGAACACAAATTACTTAGTATAATTCAATGAGTAAAAACAGCAGAGAAAAGAGTTCAGAAGATGAACATTCTCCTTGGCCATATTATTACAGAATTTGCAAAGGAACTTAACTGATCTCTGTTTAAAATACAAGGCAAGGAATTTTCCTATCAGAAATATAGATTAAAAAAGAAACAACCAACCAAACAAAAAGGACATTTTTACTAATATTTAAATATTACAAAGCAAATAATGTGATTCGGAAATTACACAGTTAAAAGACCTTGAAAACCTTGTGTTGAAAGAATACTTTTCTTTTTATACAAATTTCTCAGTGATGTAGCATCATGTGCCAGAACAGGGTCTATGAAACTTGGACATTGTCTCCAGTACTTCCCTGTGAGTCCATGTCCGATGTGGGCAGGGCAAAGAACACGACCAAACTGTGCTCCAAACACAGCAGACCTGTCTCACAAATAGAGATCATGTGAGAATATTTGCTTGCTTACATTACACCTAAAAGCCTCGAGCAAAAACAGGTTAAAGCAAGATATAACATCAAGAAAACTGAAGATCAGAAAAGACAAAACATCATCCCCATTTTACAGTCTGAAGACAGAGAAATTAAATTGTTTGTGGTCAAATGAGGGCAGAGAGGACACCTTTGGCAGAGGTAGAAATAAAATCACAGATCACCCTCTTAAGCATTAGATTAGCCTTTCCTCCTGGCTTTTACTTAAATCCATTTGACAGCAACTGACTCAATTACTCTTTGTGATTAATTTCCTGAATATGTCGGCTTTTGTTCATTTATTTTGCTTTCTGTGTACTGTTTTCAGACCAATCCCAGTGCCTATAAATGCATTTTTATTAGCATTACATGAATACCTTCATTCAATAACGCTGAGGGAGTAGATGGCAATTTAGTATGAGACAATTAACAAAAGGCAGGAGCTATCAACCTAGCACGTGATACAGTGATGTCTTCTTTACTGTGCAGGTTTGTTGTGCAATGTTATAACTAAATCAAAGGCAAAGAATAAATACTTCTACATAAATATTTATGTTCTTTACATATGTCTTTAGCTTTGCACATGTGTACATAATCCCTGTCTATTCATCAGAAATAGGAGAATCCATCTCCTTATTGTGTCAGCAGCTCAAAGCCTGTGGCTAAATGCTTCTTATTTAAGCAAGGTCATATTGCAGAGTTATACAACACATCAGCTGATGGTGATGGAACAAACATACACATATGTATTAACTTGCACTTGATAGGTTCAAGTTTCCCGTGATAACCTGCAGGAATATTTTGTTCTCTTTGAGAATCTTTGTAAAAGACAAAAGGGCACCTAACTTGGATAAGCATCTTGCACGTTTCTTAAGGTTCCTGCCAACTGAGGATGTATGCATGGAATATTTTATCATCAAACAAGAAGCTGAATTGACAAAATTATTCAAATACTTCATTCTCCAAATAAGAAAAAAACCTGATTGTGATTGTACTAACTTAGACTTCTATTTTTTTTTTTTTCGACTTGGGAGACTGATAGCACTGATTTGTTTAAGTTGACTGTGAGGTTGTAAGGGTTGTGTACACACCTTTGCAAGGAGTCACCCTGCTCTTGTAAAGTCCTTTTCATCACTTCCAGTGCAAAACTTTCCTTCCCGACTTCTTCTCTTCCTGCATGATTTTCAGCTCCCTTCCCTTCCCGTTCCCTTCCCCTTCCCCTTTCTCTTTCTCCTCTCTTTCTTTCTCTTTCTCTTTCTCTTTCTCTTTCTCTTTCTCTTTCTCTTTCTCTTTCTCTTTCTCTTTCTCTCTTTCTCTTTCTCTCCTTCTCCCAGGAGGGAATTTCATCATCCGCAGGAGTTTCTGGTGCCAGAACTATCTAAATATGGACACTTCCCCCAAGCAACGTGCCTCTCATGGCTGTTAGCAGAGGAGTGCACCCGACCCACTCAGCTCAGTTCCAAAGGGAAAGGAGATCTCCACAGTGTGGGAAGGTGGTTACTCTTGCTGACTCCCACACAGAGCCTCAATTAACTACCAGCAGCTTCAGGACATTAAATTTACTCCCCACCTACACAAAAAATAAAGCAAAGCTGCAGTGGGAAAGACTGAACAGTTCTTGCACGTCACAGTCAAGGAGTTTGGATGTTGGTGTTGTTTACTGGGTAGGTGGGTACAGATCCCAGTGTTGGGCTGTGCCTTGACATTTTAGAACAAGACCTTCCCCTCTCCTCATAAGTTCCTGGATGTTGTGCAGAAACAATTTCTGCCATGTCCTGTAGGCTGGTGAGGACAATAGATCCTGCTCCAGCTTTCCTCCTACTGCAGTTTTCACCTGCCCCAGTCGAGGTAGTGATAATTTAAAAGCAAGTAATGCATCACTTGTTACAAGGACTTTCTTTTTCCTTAGTTTGCTGCCTGGCATCTCTCTGGGAAGGTTTTTGAGGATCAGCTGAACTAACTGTGCAGCAGCTGTGCCTCTCATCAGTTCTCCAAAGCACTGTACTGCCATATAAAACAATTTACTTCACACTCACACTCTTCTGCGAAGGGTGTGGGGTAATTTCCACCTATGGTGGGGGGAAAAGAAAAGAGATTCTGGGAAGGAAAAAGAACCCACCGTAGACTTTGCTCATCAACAGGTCTATACAAAACACCTGAACCCCAAAACACCCTATTCAAGCTCACAGAGAACAAATGCCTTCGCCAGGAAGACATAATGAGGCACAGAATAAAATATGTCCATAAACTGATGAGGTCCTTTACATAAGGCTGAACCTTAGGGCTATCGAGGGACAGCCCTAAGGTTCAGCCACTGAATCCACTGTAATCCAAAAAGTAATAGCTGAAATAATACAGTAGGTGTTGTGGAAAACTTTTGTAAAACCAGTAAGTTTCAAAAAAAGTTACAGGCATGTAGTTCTAAGAAATAGGAAAGTTTATTTTTGGGTTTTTGTTGTTGTTGTTGTTGTTTTGGGTTTATTTGTTTTGGTTTTTTTTTGTTGGTTTGGTTTGGTTTTTTGTTGGTTTTTGGGGTTTTTTTGATAATCAGAGTTTTTACATGGGGAATCATGACAATAAACTAGATGAACCCACTAAAAAAACAGTCTTTGCATGGTCACTGCCAAGTGTCCTGATGTTTGTACTATATTTGGCTATGTAATGGAAAATTAATTCCAGTTATATATATAGCATTGTCGACCAGTTTGATTTTAACCTCCCAAAATATGAAGTGGGTTTCAGAACCAACAGCTGATATAAAACTACTTCACAATAGAAGGGAATAGAAAAAAGTCCTTCGGCATTTTTGTTTTGTTTTATTAAATTTCTTTTGTATCTCTTCAGGGGAAAAAATAATCTTCCTTGTATATCATAAACTACTGGTAAAGCTACTTAGGACAAAAATAGCCACTTCATTGCTAAGAGGAACCAGAATACATAAATGATGCTGTATTTATTTTAAAAGTGATTATATGACCTGGATCTACTTATGTGGAGGAAAATATTTAAGGAGGAAGTTAATGCTGTGTCCTCATTTGATGTCTTTCCCAGAGCAGCTTACAGCTTCAGAAACAGTATTCCATTTGCCAAATAATTGCAAACTTTAGGGATGGTTACATTAAATAACCAAAGAGCAATTCAGGCCTTTCTAATTCAGGAAACTGAAGCTGCCTTTAAATAATTGCTGTCTCCTATGGGGAAAAGGTAGTAATGAAATTACTTCATTAGTACAAAGATTAATACAATTTCAAGAAGATATTCTTAGTCATCAGCTTAATATAAAGACATAGAAATGGAAAGTAATCATCTGACTCCAGAAATAACTACTGGGCTTGTCAGGAGCTATAACATGGCAGAAATGAAACTGAATGACAAAGTCATGTAGAAGGCTAATTGCAGAAACAAAAAAAAAAACCCTATTTATTTTGTAGTGGATGATGGTTGCTCTCCATGGTCAGAAGAGATAGACACGACAACAATCTAATGTAGAAAAAGCATTTTGAAGGGATTTGTAAAGCACATTTCTCTCAGCTTACCAGGTGAATTTGCGTCAGTTAAATGCTTGCAGTTTATTTGGGAGGAGTTCTCAAAAATACTACAGTAATTCAGTCAAACATTGGGGCAGTTACCTCCCATGCACCAGCAAATGCATGGGCACAAGTCATGTACATAAGCCAGCTCATCACATAATTATTGCAAAGCCTGGAGAATGTGAATTCCTAAACTTTATTCTACTGAACAGGTTAAACAGTACTTGTTCATAATTATAAGGACAGGAAATAGGAAGAGGATAGGGGAAAGCAGGAATTTAAATCTTTAACACATTTTGGAGAAGTCAAACAGGAAGCAATTAAGAGACAAATAATCACTTGATTTTAAGAAAAACACAATATGGGTGCTGCTTCCACCTATGAAGTTAAAATAAATGGCTGCATTTTTCAATGACTAAGGTTCTTTCCCAGGGAAATGTTGTCCAACAGGTGTAGTGAGGGCTGAAAGAAAAATTGTCAGTTCTTCCTGAAAGATCAGCAAAGCAGGTTCACGGAACATGTGAAATACTGACCATGTGGTTACTGGGGTTTCAGTGGTTATGTCTGAGGAAATTTTTAATAGTTATATTTAAGAAGCATTTGGAATATGCTACATCAGAAAGCTTAATTATTGCTTTACATCTTATATGTGTTGTACTTGCAGAGGATTGAACTCTATAAAACCAAATACTCAGGACAATTTATTTACTTTCTGATATCTTTGAACATTCCTGAAATATTTTAAAGTCTGTTTCTTTTTTTTTCCCCAAATTTTATTTCACATGAAGAGAAATATGGAAGTCACTGCTCTGCATTCCGAGCCAGTCAAATGTTATTTTGCTATTTTATTATGTCACTGCTCTGCATATTGTAAAACTGTAACACTATCTAGACTAACTTACTGCTGTTTATGACATCTTGGGCTTGCTGTTAATTCAATCAGCAGAGAGGTTGGTAAATAAGTACTTAGCAGTCTGCCCTCCTTATGGATTTATCAGCTTTATTTAAGGCAATTGCGCTGCAAAGCTGGGGGTTGTTTCTGCAGACACCTGCTCCGATCAAAAGGAGACATACAAGCTAAAATTCTCAAAGCAGCCGACTTGTGGGTTTGAAATGCATGGCACTCATGAACTTTATGGGAAGATGCACAGCCACACTATAAATTTTTTTGAAAGGTGAAAACAGAAATTCATGCATATGATAAGATAGTGTAAGAAAAACCCTCATATTAGATTTTTGTCTGGGCCTTTGAAGGCAAATGCAGTCTGATCGTTACCTCTAAGTCAGATTTATATTTACCTCTTACATGCTCATTTTTTCCCCTGCTATTTTTCAAATATCATCAGTTGCCTTTACCCCGCGTGAGAGGGGTGTGTGTGTGAGACAAGCTATTAGTCTGAGCCACAAAGTCTGGTAACTCTGGAGTGAAGAAAGAAAAAAGAAAGAACCCCCAAGTTTTATTTGTTCTGAGTGATTTTCTCTTGTTTTCTTTGAACACATTAACACTGATTCTCTTCGAGTAGGCTCAGGTGTTCCCTGTATTGGTTTGTTACTGAAAAAGCTGGGTTTGAGAAGTTTAAGAGTCCTTCTGGGAAAAAGAGGAACATATAAAGTCAAAAAAAGCAAACAAACAAACAAAACCCAGCCATAAACCAAAAAACTGTTCTTAATTTATAGTATTTTCATTTTGAGAAAGCTATCAGATATTTCACCTAATCATCTAACAAAGTGCCTTCATAAATGCTCTGAGTAGCAGTTTTGAGCTGATGGTGCTGGGGAAGTCTTAAATCAGGTTTTCACTACTTTATTCAGCCTGATTTGCTGTCTAGATGTTCAGAGAATCATAGAGTGGTTTGGGTTGGAAGGGACTTTAAAGATCATCCAGGTCCAATCCCCTGCCATGGACAGGGACCCCTTCCACGAGAGCAGCTTGTATGTTGTTAGATCTAGTTCTTTGTGTGTTATAGACAAAAATAAGAGCAGTGCAAAACTTAGTCATCACAGCATCTGTACAAAGATTTTCTGTGTTTTCATGATTTGTGCATTCTCTTCTTCCCCAGATTTGCTTTCTGTCTGACATTTCAATTAGGCTACAAGTGGTAGGGGAATGACTAGAATAGGGAAAAAGGACCCTTTCACACCTTTAGGGGTCAAAAGTGTACTCAGGGTTATAAATATAGAAAATACAGGCCTCAGAGAAGTCTGAACCAAGTCTTATAATTTCAGGAAAGAAATGACATGGCCTCTGAGAACTTGCTATGGACATCCAAGAGATAGACAGATGATCACATTTCCCAGACCTATTCGCTCAATTTTGAATTTTTCCATAGAGACCAGGTTGGGCTTTTCTTCTTCAAGAAAACTTTGGGTTTTTTTCAGGAATAGTGTTTTTGTTGGTCATGTGACTTTCCATCAAAAATTCCAACTTTCCATCCAAGTACACCCAGATCATCTAACCTGAAAGAATTTTGGGGAAAAAAAAACTAGTCCTGGGTAAACAGCTAAAGCAAATTATAACAATAGCAACACACAAACAATTATAGGAGGAAAAATAGAGGGTCAGTTCATCAGAAACTATTCCCTGAATAGCATAATTGTTTTCATTTGTTTGGGGTGTTTTTTTAAAGGAAAAAACAGATGCCAACTCAAAATGAAAATGGAATGGGCTTTGAATGTAAGTGATATCTGAATGAAAATATTTTTCAGTAACATTATGACAAAGATAATGAGCTAACCTTAACTGACAAGAATAACACTTCCTATCTCATTTTTGCAAATAACATATTGTACCGGGATAAATTTCCAGAATTTTCCTACATGCATATGTTTGTACCACCTAAATAGATAGATAAGCAGATAGGTATATAATTTACTAATTAATTAAGGAAATAAAATTCATTGTGTTGGGAAAAAAAGCTTTTCACCACTTAAACACCATTTTTTTACTGTGATCACATCCCCACAATATTCAATGTTTGAAACATAAAAAGTTGGATGTACTGCTCCCTGAAATCAAGCAATCATCTTCAATGACAGCAAAACTTATCTTTGCGGGCCACTTGCTACTGGAAACCTTTTTTATATAATAACAAAGCTGGGACAAAATCTTCATCTCACATAAAACAGTTTCAAAGAAAGAAGGGAGCAAGAAAAGATATTTCTGTGTTGTATTTTACATTTTCCTCCTAAACCCTAAGCCAAAGTAATTAGCAAAAACAGAGCCACAAAATAGCTAAAAATTTCTAGTGGAAAGACAAACCATGTTATTTTATCATGTCTAGTGCAATTTACTTAAATGTCTATCTGTATATCAGTATTTTGAAGTAAATGAATGTAAAATGTCAGGCATCCAACTGAGACTACAAATGCTGAGCCAAATTCTGTAGTCACGCCAACCAGTTTCGGATCTTTTTGAGAGAGAAAGAAATGGTAGTTTTATGTGCATTTACAGTTCATGAAAATTAAAGCAAAACACCAGCTTTGCAGATTTTTTTTATTTCCTTGAGTAACTCCATTAATATTGCTGTGATTTCTGATTAAAACAGCAATTCCAGCATTTTCCAGTTCTGAAGTGTCTCAGTTGTTGAGACAAAACTTCAGGAGGAGACACTCCGGAATGAGTGTTCCTCCCCTTTTCCTTCATCAATGAGGCAAGTGGGTCACAGCAAGTGAAAGAGGGAAAAAGAAACCAAACTGTTTATTAACACATGAACAAAACAGGGTAGAACAGGATTAAAAAACCCCTCAAAATACAGTGAATTCCCAGAGAGGGAACAGACACGTGGGCTCGGACCAGCCGGGGCCACCCCGCGGGCCCGCCAGGGCACTCCTGCAGGCTCCCCGGACCAGCGAGGAGGGAAGGGAGGCAGTGAGGCAAGGGGAAGGAAAGGGAAAAAAAGAACGAGGGAAAAACCCAACAGAATCTTTTCCCAGCTAGCTGGAATATAAAGGAAACCCAGAAAAACAGCACAGCGCTCCCGGCTCACGCCCTGCCCAGCCCTGCCAAGACTCAGAGCCCTGAGCCGTTGGGCTGAACCGTTCAACCGCCCCGCACTCGGCCCCCTGGCTCCAGCCCCGCCCCCCGGGTCCATCTTAAAGAAACGGCATCCTTGGGCATTGAGTGGACGGTTAAGGAATAAAGCGGCTTCATAACATCACCGCAGGACATGAAGCTACCAGTAGTTGGACTAGTAAGATTTCCAATTCAGTAGACGTTCTGCTTCTGGTTCAACTGAAATCAGAATAATCCAAATTCCATTCCCATTATTTGTCCAACTAAATTAAACAAGAACAGTTCATGTTTCTTTCTAATGCAAAAAAAAAAAAAAAAAGTTTCTTGATCAGAACTCTTTTGGACTCACCAGGGCAGGAGTGAGACCTCATGAGTTCTGAGAAAAAAGTAAAGCTGAAATTGGAATTGGCCAACTCCTGATAAACAAAATGAGGAAAAGACATCAACAAAAACAAATCTCATTCACTTTCTTGGCTGTGAGAAACACCTGAGGAAAAAAGAATAGTCATGATTCAGTCCAGCAAATATCTCCTTTTTTATATACGTACACTGTACTGTATAATAGGATATAGAACACTCACTTAGGCATGTACATTTAGGCATTCTGAGGAATACTGTTGAGTTTCAACTGATTTGGGGAGATGGAATAAAAATGTTGCTAAAATGTTATCATTTATTTGGTGAATATATTCTTTAAAATGTTCTTGCCTGCCCATGGAAAATAGGTCAATTTAGAAGTGGAAACAAATAACAGAGTGAACTTGTAGTTGGCTTTATGAACATTTCAGGGATACTTTATTACAATTGATGTAGTTCTCCTGTTTTTCTCTCTAGGTGCTGTTATTCTTGAATAAGCAACCTTTAATTTCATTCTCAGGCTTCTTAGGAAGGGTGCCCTCTCCCCCCACTTTGCTTAACAAGTTTTAATTCCATTATATATTAATGCATTTAGTGATCACAGTCACTTAAAAAATCCTGCATAAAACACTCACCATACACTTGATGACTTAAATGACGGTAATTTAAATCCAGAACATATCTTTTTTAGTCCTTTGAATACCTGAGACACAGTCTGAGTGCAACAGAGACATAGAGAACCCAAATTAGTACCTTATATTGTCGTAAATTAAGACATCTTATTTCAACAGATGCTCCTTTTATTGTTTTTTTTTGCTGTGATTCCCAGCCTTCCAGACAATTTGGAATTATATAAGAATCTCAGTCCTAGGCTGTGTAACCATGGTCAGAGATTCTGAAGGGAGTTTTGATCCTATCTTTCAAAAATGCTGCTCAATTTCTTTCCACACATCTGCCAAAGAGCTGGCTGAGGGTCTGACTCCAGGCTCTGCTCTTGTGCATACTTTGAATACAATGCTGAGACAAGCTTTTGTGCTCTGTTCCCCATCTCCAGTTAATGGGTCTGATATGTTTCATTCTTTTTTTGGAGACAGAAGCCATTAACTCTCGTAGGTGCTCAAACATTGTGCCAACAAGGACCAATAAACACTTTAGTTTTGGCACTGTGCAAGACCTAGCAGGTCAAATAATGACAGAGAAGGGTAGTAATGCTTTTTCATGCCTGTACATGGCTAGAGCGAAAGAAATACTTTGCACAGACATCTCTCCTGCTATTTAATCCTCATTAGTAGGTGAAGCTGTCCCTGAAGATGCTCTAACGAAGAACAAAGCCAACATGACACTGTGTAAAAGTGAATCCTCCTTTCTCTCTCTGTCCTATTTCAAAAAAGATGGGTGCATGTATAAAGAACGCATTTTCTGTGTGAAGCAAAGTAATTCTTTCTCTTGGCCTCTGATTTGTTTGTCTTGAAAGCTTTTTTGTTTTCTTCTTAGAAATGATATTATTTTATTTTAAAATTATCAAAATTAAGACCATTCATACAATTTGAAAAGCACAGGATGTAGTCTTATCTTATGAAATCACTTTCATCTTACAGGCTCTCCCTGAGATGTGAACAAGGAAGGCAACCAGTCCAGGTCAGTTCTGAGACCATTTTGGAAAGCAGGGAGATCAGACTCACAAAGGATGTGGTTGCTCTAGAGCCTCAACTGAAGTTTTTAAAAGCTTCAACTCTTTCTGTGAGGCATCAAAGTCTGGTGTTGCATAGTTTTTAAGCAGTACAATATCCTCTCTTACTCAAAATGTCATTTCCAGGGCTCAAGTTAAAGAACATCACAATGTCTAGACAGTGGGTATGTGTCCCAGAAAAATGCTTTTTGGCAGAGGAAAACTCATTGTTTTTACATGCAGATGAAAGGGCTGTTAAAAGTGATTGCAACCTGTTACAGGTTATAAGGCTCTCAGGCAAGGAATCCCACAAATCGAATTTTGAAAACCACCGTCCTAGATCCAGAGAATAAAAAGAATTAAAAAAACGCCCTGTGTGCATGTGTTCAGAGCACAGTGACTGAACTACTTCTTTAGAAAGTAGGAGAGAATTATAAACAACCAGTTGGGTCCAACTCTGACCAGCAGGGTAAGAAATGCCAGCCTTGGAATAACCTTCTTCCAGTGCAGGTAAAAGCATAAGATTTATAAAGTGAATAATGAAAAAAAGAAGCTTCAACCTGAAGGTCAAAAAGGAAAGAATTTAATGGCTTGGACTTTAGTAGGAGACTAGTCTGCTGTTTTGATGAATAACAAAACCATTTTTTGGGAGAACCATACACAACTAAATGGGATCTTCCTGAAGCAGAGGAGCAAGTCAGCTGTCTTTCAAAAACAAAAACTGCATAAAGAAATGTCCTTCAGTACCAACTGTCCAACAAGAAAGGAAAAAATGAATACAGGAGGAATATGCAATTCTAAATTTGTGCTGTTCTCTTTGCACTGTAAGAACAGAAGCTGTTGCTGGCTGGTCTGTTCTACAAGCCTCAGAAACAGCAAGTGATCTTGAGTGGGGGTATATAACATATTTATGTGGCTCCCTCCTTAAAAAACATTAAAGATGAGGGTGGGTAGTATGTGTACAGACTAGATATGTGGCAATATGATGCCTGTGTGGGTGATTGCAAACAGTCACTGAGGCAACAAAAACAGACCTCTTACCAAGAAATCCCAGAAGAAGGGGTTGCAGCCTCTTTAACTGAACTGAGTCAGCCTAGAATCAATGTGATTGATAAGAGTTTGGGACAAAAAACACAGTTTCCATGTTGCAGAACTAGTTTTAATATAACTTTGTAGCTCTGCATTGTGCTACATATGAGCTGATACCAACATAGATTAAAAGAAATTAGGTTGTGCTCTGGTGAGCACCCCCATAATAGGTTAATTTGATGTTACATATTCTTTACTTGAAAATATTTTGAAGAGCTCCAAGAAAAGACTTTGCTGCATTTGTTCAATAATCCTATCACTGTTGTACTTGACTGCAGAGCACTCATATCATGACTTTTTAAAACAAGAGAATAAGCTGTAGCTCAAACATGTACATAAAAACCAGGGAACCAGTCAAACCAACATGTTCAGGAAGCTATTCCAAATTTAGAGATTCATACCTATTGCTAAGGGAACACAAATCTGGTAGACATTAAGACGCGTGGGGTTCTGCTTGAACCCTCTTGTTGCTTGGGAGATTCCCTAAAAAATCCCTGTCATGAGCTTAACCTCGGCTGACTTCCAGGTGTCCACCAAATTGTTTCCCCATTCCCACTCATCAGCAGGACAGGGGGACAAAACAAGACCAAAAAATCTTGTGGGTAAATATAAGGACAGGGAAATCACCCGTCAAATACTGTTATGGTCAAAATAGACTCAGGAAAATTAAATTTAATTGATGATGATGGGTCTGCAGCAGGTCTGTCAGAGCTGACTGAAATTCATTCTATCTGGGACAGCTCGTGGTTTCTTCTCAAAAAAGTCACACATGTAGCTCTACACTATCAAAACCTTGTCACAAAAACCCAGTAAAGTCTTTCAACCTGTGATCTGAGACCATCACACCCTGTTATCTCCCGACTGAGTCAGTTAGTGTGTCTGGGTGTGATTCATTCTTTTTCTCCATCTCTTTGCTTTTATGTTGAATAAACAATAATCAGATACATTTACCAACCATTACTTTCATTCAAAGAATCATAAAATTATTAAAATGAGAAGGGACTTCTGGATATTCTCCCGTCTAATCCCCTGTTCAAAGCAGTGACAATTAGAACAGGTCGTTTGTGACAATGTACAGTCTGGCTTTGAATATATGAAGGATGTAAGACTCCACAGCCTCTCTTGGCTGAACAGATCTAGTGTTCAACCATCCTCACAGTAAAAATATGTTTTCTTATATAATTTACTGTATTTCAATTTTCCCATTGCCTGTTATCCTTTCACTGAGAGGAACTGGGTTTCAAAGCACTCTTTTCAGATCACACTAATCCCGTTCTGGTGGAGATTCCTCAATGTTCCTGCACTGCAGGGTTATTTCTCTTCCTTGTTCTGTGTTTCTGCCTTCCCTTTCTTTAATTATGAGGTTGTCACAGATGGTGTTATGCACTTCACTCACAAGAGAGAAGCAACAATACACTTTACTGATATAAACCAGTGAGTTAAATTCAATGGTAAGTGCCACACTGGTTTAACAAGATTTGACACCAAAGTACGCTTGATTATTTACTGAATAGAGGATGGGGTCGGACAAGGTTGTCAAGGAGACCCTCCCACTGAGATTCCAAAAGGACCTCCTTGCTTTCTAAACTGCTTCCTTGAGAGGAGTCCAGGTGCAGGGAGGAATCTCTCAAATTTGAGGAGAAACCCAGTGAAGCGTCACCACTCAAGGGGAGATCTTGTCATTCAGCCCTGCCGGGGAGCTCAGTGAGCCCTGGGCTGTCCACTCTTTGGAATGTAAGGTGATTGTCATAAAGTCATATTCACACACCAGCAAGTCACCCGGGTCACCATCCCAGACAGCCCTTGGCTACTATGTCACTCTCTGTCCCCCAAAACCCATAGTAAACTGGATGCAGCCCCCACAATCCCCACTGGTGGTTATGGATGCAGCTGGTGGGGGGAGCACACACCACCACAGAGGTGAGAGAAGTTCTCTCTCCATCCAATCTGTTCAGGACAGATCTGAACAGATCTCTAAAAGATCATCCAGCTATCTTTGGCAGGTCAAGTGCAAGATCTTGGGTCTGCTTTTGGAGTTAACTCTTGGGTAAAATTTAACAAACTGTGGTACATGGGTCAGACTGGATGATTACCATAAGGGGTTTTAGCCTCTGAATCTATGATTCTTTTTTTTGTCTCTTAGTCTTGTATTCTTTTCTCTCCTACTCTTGCATACCTCTCTCTCCTATGGAACCTGACACAGCACAAAATTATTTGGCTGTAATACTTTTCTCCAGCATTTCCCTGTGTTTTAATTTCATACAGCAGGATGAGCTTTTCCCATTTATCTCAGTGGGAGACTGGAGAGGCACTATAGAAACTGCACCACGAGAGGAGGAAGCAGGGAGAGGCAGTATATAGGCAAAACTCATAGAATCTGTTATTTATTTTGACTACTAATTAGCAAAACAATTTGCAAAAGCAAAACTGCAATGTATATCATATGCTGGCTCTGTCTGCCTCCTGATACTGATGAGGTGCTTGATTCATTGCGCTTTACTTCTCTCCTTTTCTTTCCCCTACTGCTCATCAGAGCCTGTGGCCATTAAAATATTTCCTTGGGGAGAATGGAGCTGGAATCTGGAATATGACCCTATACATATGCTACTCTTTCAGGGCTATTTGTGTATATCAGGCTCATGGGGTCAGAAGATTGTTCAGCATTTCAGTTGTATTTGATTCAACAGTGTCTGGATTGCTGACCTTCATGAGTTCTGTCCAGATGTCTTTTTGACTGGAGAGTTCAGGCCAAGGAATCTTCTCTTCTGCAGTCTGAATGCATAGAATACACTTGTGGCTTACTGGCAACCTTAGGCAGACACAGGAATCAACCTGTGGGAACCAATTTACAGCACAGATGACCTTGGGGCATTGTCAGAGCTCACTGATGTCAATGAAAGGATCCTTGGATTTTCTGCTTGTTTAGGCCAAGGGAATAAAAGCTAAACCCACTGGGACATGCACAGTTATCTGTGCTGCTCTCAAGTAACACCCAAGCACAACCTCTGTGCATACAACACCTTGTGGGCCTGGTTGATCATTTGAAATATTCTACAATGGATAACTCACTTTTTAAAGATGAAATTCTAATTTTGCTGGTTTATCTTCCGTTCCCTACCCCCACTCCCATTAGGAAATCATTCAATATATCAGGCTCTGCTCGATCCTTTCCTAGATTTACTTTACATTCCCTGTCCAGGAAGTGAGAGCTTACATCATAAATACAGAACAATTTCTATCACCAAGATGCTACAGTGATTCAGAAAAAAAGGAATAGGAAATACCAGCTTGGAAAAACAACCACCGTGTTGGGATTTTTCCTCATAATTCCAATTAAAATAAGGAAAAACCTTGTTCTGGATTCTCCTCTTTCCAAAAGTCAAATCTGCAATTCAGTCAATCCTAAACTTTATAAGATTATCCATACTATATTTTTGTAAGGAAACCACCAAATCCTCCTTGATTCTGTAATCAAAATACTTACCTCAAGCATGTCTGCAATTCACCTTTTTTAAATGTTTGATTTCTCAGAGAGATACATTTTCACAAATTTAGTAGATAAAAGAATTTCAGAACAGTTTGGGTTGGAAGGGACCTCATAGATAGATAATCTCATCCCAGCCCCTCTGCCATGGGTAAGGGACACTAGACCAGGTTGCTCAGAGCCCCATCCAGCCTGGCCTTGAACACTTCCAGGGTAGGACATCTCATGAGGCATCTGCAACTTCTCTGGGCAAGCTGTTCCACCACCCTCACAGTAAAAGAATTTCTTCTTAATATCTGATAGAAATCTTTCTCACGTTATAGCCATTCCCCCTTATCCTATGACTACATGCCCTTTTGAAGAGACCCTCATCATCACTTGGGTTTTGTTTTTTTCAACACTAATTTGGGATTTTTTTTCCACTTCCCTTCTTTTCCACTTCTGTTTCCTTCCCACTTGTTGCAAATCTTCACAACCCTCTCAGTCTGGCTTGCTTCATTAATAGGTTAGGTTCAAGGCAGACTAAGCATATTGATTGCTAGGCCAGTCTCAGGTCCTTTTTGATAATCTATTTTGCTAGGTGGGTCCTGGGATCTTCAACACTTGGCACTGAGCCTGTAAAAAAATTATGGGATGTGTATGGTGTGTGTCTCTTACCTGCATTGACAACTAATCTAATCTAAGCAAATAATGGCAGTATCGTTATCTCACTGTTCTCTTCCAGATGTTTTTGGGTAAACACTACAGCACTGCTATTCCTGGCACCAGGATAGGCCCACATCAGGGCCTTCCCAAGGATTGCCTTACTGATGAGCATTCTTGAAATAAGCCACTTTTTAACTCCAGCAACAATGAACCTTCTTTATGAGGTGTGCATGTAACCTCCACTTAAAGAATAAACACTGTGATGAGAAGGAATTAATCCCCCAGCTATTTCCTCAGTCAGATAATACAAACAGCCCTGCTAGTTCCTCTGCCACTTCCTATCCATGAAATTAGGTAGTTGTCATGTGTGTGTCCTTGGATATTTATCAACAACCAATTTATGATAACTATTCCTATGTAAAATTGCTAAGTTTCTTGGACCAGTCCTTAAGACACAAAATTTCCCAAGTCACCAGATTCGTATTCTCTAATGTCAGCACATTAAAACATAAGTGATACTTTTATATGATTATTCCAGATACCGAGTAATTGTTGAGAATAATTAAAATGCAAATCCAGTCAATGATAGAACTTCATAATAGAGTCACACTACCAAACATATGCACATAAACACACTCATTTGCATGTATATGCACAGAAAACCTCATATGAAAATAAGGGTTCCAAAGCATCTGTCCATCTTTATGTTTCTGTGAAACTGATTTCATATGAGCCAAAACTGCATTCAAATCAAAGGGCTTGGGAAAAAGACCTCCAAAAAAGGTAATAGGAGGTGAAGATTACCACTTGCCAAAATCCTAGTCCCAAAGAGCAAAATGTGTGGCAGCAGAGACAAAGAGAAGAGATAATGAACCAGTGCAAAGCGTAAATTCATTTATAATAAACATGCAGCAGTCATTTCTATAAATAAAGAAGTGCACAGAGTTAAAAGATAATCTCGGAGATTTCAAACAAATTCTCTTTCTGTGATGAACTTGGTTTTGTAAATAGTATTAATCATATTCATACTTTCTTTCATTTCCAAGGAAGATCTTTATTTCAGAGTCTTGAGTTTCCTGTCTTTATTCTCAGGAAGTATTGTAATTACTGTCACAGGTGTCTTGCCTTCATTGGATGAGTCCTGCAACCTCCTGGGAATTCTGGCAAACACTTGTGAGGGTAGGCTCACTCTTTTTGGTTTTTTATGCTTGTGTGAGATGCTCAGCCAGGGCAGCTTCTTCTCGTCCAGCTATAAGTTCTACATCACAGCAGCACTACAGTCAGAGTAAACTTCCAAAAAATATGAGTAGCAGAGGCAGAAAAAAGCTTCTCCATTGTGAAGAAGTAAATGCAAGATAAAAATGAGAGATTGCTCCATGGAAACAAATATCTAAATGTGTGGGCTGTTTGAGGGGAGATAGAGCACCTATAAACAATGGTGCAATTCAGCCAAAAAGCTTTGATGGAAATAATGCCCTGAGTGTTGTTCGTAGCACTATATTTGAAGCTCTCTGCTCATAAAACACTTATGAAAGGTAATTAGCACTTCAATTAATGGTCTATCATTGTTCTCTAACGCTTACACATAAACTATCATTCTTTTCTCTTTTTCATAATTGCCCAATTATAGGTATTTAGAAGCTTCAACATTTGAAACGGAGCAGAATCTGCATAAAATATGCTCAATATCCATCTCAGGTTTGCTTCCAAATTACTATTTTGGTGCTTTCCATTCAGTTTTATTTTATAAATTCAACTTCTGCTTCAACTTCATGGATTTAAGCCATCTGGAGAATTGGACTAAGAGCCAGACATAACTTCAACAATACATTCTTATTGCAGGTTCACTTCAACCACACTCTGGGTCAGAGCTTTGTGTTGGTGGTGGCCATCCTGCCAGAATCAGTCACATAAGATCTCTATAAGATCCATGACACATTTCATTCCACTAAAGGGAGGGTGACATTGGTGTAGAGAAAGTAAGTGGTCTCACTGTGTTCCTGTGAAGCTAAATACACCATCCCCTGCCAGGGCTGGCAACTGTTTTTGCCTTCAACAGCCTTTTTGTAGCTGACTTCCTCCTTTTTACCCAGAAGACCTCATGATATTAATGCCACCAGGTCATGAGCACAATTCAGCCGCTCATGTAATATCCCTTCACTTTTTCTGTACTGTCAATTCTACTGCAAGTGGTTCATTAGTCTGAAAGAGACTTGTACAGATTCAGGATGTGCTACCTTTATTTACACTGAATAATCAGATAGGTCTACCCTGTTTCTCTCAGTGGTTCAAGTGTTGTCTCAGCAGTATTGCAAAGTGCATATTTATTCCTGAAAACATACATCACAAAAGAAAAACTGTGGAGCAGAGCCTTGATGTCTTTCCTGTGTCCTTGTCAGAAATGAAATGTTCTGTGTGAATCCAAGAGGATGGGGGAAGTGGGAAAGTTTTGCAAGGAGTGAATAACCTGTGTGTACAAATATTAAAATATCTACATAATATTACATTACCACAATACATCACACTACGCTAGTGCAGTTGTCTCTGGTCCTGATCTGTTCTATTGGATAAACTTGGTTTTGGAGAGGTGACATCACATCAGGCATTATGGTAATTTTGTAAGTTTTACAAAACAAGAGGCTTTGCTCTCTCAGTGTGGATTTGTTATCTCAGCAAGTTTAGGCAAAGGTGCCACTCATTTGGCTGCTGAGGATTTCATAATGTTGCTAATGGGGAACATCTGTGTCTAAGCTGTGCTTTGGAAGTGATCTAGAGTTCAGCAAACACATGGATTTCTCCCTCCCATTGAGGGACTGCCAGCAGCCACAGAGTGTGGGGTTACTTTGGGACTCAGAGGTTGTCTTAGGTAGCACTTAAGATGATGGGTTTATGGACTCCATGCTCAGGAAACCACTATGGAAATCAACAACTAATCGTAAACCATGTTTGGTTGGTGTGCTGCAGGCACCCTGTCAGGTTTAAGTGGCTTTCTGCAATAGATGAAAGAAGTCCTGGATTAGGAGCTTTTGTCAGAGATAATTCCCTGTGTTTTGGGATTTGTGTTGAGGCGTATTTTGGCCATCAGGATATGAAAAGATTATTTACCACGGCAAGCAAGAATTCCCCCCGTTCCCCTCAGTGCACAAGTGTTTAGGAGGTTTAGACAGGTCATAGGGACTATTCATAAACCAGCATTTTCCAGGTTATCAAGATCATAAAAAAAATTGTTTCTCTCCTGCGACCTTCCTAAAAGCCTTCCAAAATACTACAGATATTGCTGTAAAAGGTACTGGTGTTAAGTAATTTTAGGAAAATATGAATGGTTGAACATGTTTGTGGAAGGACTCCACCAAATGACAAAGTTGAGATCAGCAAGGTGTTCTGCCTCATGTTCTGAAGCTTCATTTCTCAATACACTGGCTCCTCAGTGCATGCATAGGATAAGATTTTAATTGATTTATCATAGGTGCTTACAATTTAAGCTTTCGCTGTAAGCAAGTTCCATGGGCAAATTCCTTAATGAGGTCACAGAAATATTTTTAAAATAATGATTGCCTCCTGGAGCAGATGCCTAGAGTAAGCAAGGTGCCTTTGGAGCTACTTATTTCCATCTCTTAAGTACAAAGTCAGCAGCACTAGTTTAGATCAGCATTTAAGCTGACTTTCTGAGACAAAGCAGCATGTGTCCTTCCAGAATGGCAAAGCCTGTGTTAACTCCTTTCTGTGATGCCTCCTGGCCATGTTCTCCTGACCAGAGACTGGACAAATCTTGCTTGTTTTCTTGTGCTCTCTTTATCCAACTGTATGGTATAATCCCTCCATGAAAATATGTAGAGAAGTTTTGTTTTCGCTAAACAAAATAATTCACAAATCTTGAGGGAAAAAAAAAAAAAAGCCACCCAAAAAAGCCTTCTTCTAAACAACGTTCTGAATTCTGTGTTTTCTTTCCTCTTTGCATTTTAACTTCAGATAAAATGTTTTTCCTGTAGTATTTGAATATTTCTCACTCTTTGTGCTATGGTTTATATTATGCATTTTAGCAGTTTGTCTCTGCTATAAATAAGTGTTATAATTGTGACTATAATTAGATTTGTTCCACACAATTGCATATAAATGTAATTCCAAGGTGTTTTTAGAACTCAGTTCCTTATTGATGGAATAGAAGAAAAGTCTGTTTAGAAATGGTGCTTTTCTCTGAGGTAATGCTATTCATGAATCTACTTCGCCTTTATTTTTGCTACAGTTTCTGCCCAGCATTTTGCTAAAACTGGGAGCATTGGCAAGTGGCTGCCTTGGCAACTGGTAGCAAATTAACTTTTGGTTAGCCTACAAGGCATATTTATTCTGGGCCTTTCAACTTTAAATGAAAGCATGGATCATCTGAAATGTGTTTCTTGGAAATGGAAGAATGAACAGCTGTTTCATGCTCCTTCTCTTAAATCTCTGAGAGCTGGAGCTCTGGTCATAGGCAGTTTTAAATAACGTTTAAAGATGGAGCAAATAGCAGCCTGCTACTTTACTGTGATTCCTGTGCAGAGCTGATCTAAGATGTTGGAGGTTTAAATGAGCTGGCAGCCTTTTAACTCAGTGATGTGAATTTTGATTTTTTTTTTCTTCTTCATAAAAATGATATGTGAAAGCTTATCCTTGGGTTGTTTTCTTCCTCTCTTTGTTTTCATAGTATCATAGGTGATTCATTATAAAACAGAATTTAGGGGTTTTTTCCCTTTTGGACAGTTACTGGTTTTTTAACAACAAGCAAGATCTTAACTTTTAGAAATGAAACTTACGTCTCTGGAAAAGCAATTCTTGTGTGGGTAGGAAATGACTTGTGAACTAAATGGTTAATGGTATGATGAATGTTAATCTCAGGAGGCTGAAAAATTAAATATTCTGTTAGCTTTGGATTTATATTCTCTCCCTAAAAGCAGCCCCGCCTATACAGCAAAATTTTAACTTTCATAATTTTATCTATTTGTCCTGCCACAGAAGAACATTCAAGAGAAAGCACATGAGAGCAGCCCAGACAGCTCAATGAAAGTAAAATATTTCAGACCTGTTGGGCTTGTTATGGCTTCTCTTTGTTGGACCCTTACTGAAGATTGTAAAGCATAAGTTGGAATAAGTACCAAGAAATCTGGTCTGTTCAATGATTCATGGATATTTGGCCTCTGTAAGCAATTTTCAGGGTGATACTCCAAGATAAACTGAGACTTGCATCCTTTTTGAGCCTCTTGTTCAACCTGGGCCATAGCAAAGCCACGTTTGTGCAAATTTTCAAGGACTTACAGGTTGAACTGAAAATCCTGGTGTGTGTAAAACTCGTTTGAGAAAGACGAGACATTTCATTCTTGTCTATTCAATGTTTAATACATTGATAAGCTAATTTTAAAACAGAATCATAAATCTCTGTAATGCTTCATAATCGACTCATTCTTTTTGGACATCCTAACTTGAAGAAGCTCTTGCTTACCTCTTCATTACCCATAGCCTTAACCTTTTTTTATTTCTAACTATTCAGTAGTCTAGTTCTGGGTAAGCTTAGGAAGCAAGCCATCAGTAAGACAATTTTCAGGCTTTTCTAATGTGTTATGTGAGATGTGAAAATCAGTGTGAGACTGTTGTAGAACCTAAATATCTTGCTCTCTAGAAATAAAAATGTCTAGTTTCTTATTTAATTGCATTTTAGCATAAATCATCTACACAAGTGATGCATTTAGAAAAGAAATTGGACTTGTCAAGAGTCCTTGTTTCAGGGGTGATTGGTTTGGACATTCTGAAATTCATAGGTAGTGCGTCTCTGTGTTAGCTCAGGAAAGACAGAGGGCAAAGAGCTTTTGTGTTGAATCCGAAGGAAGATTTCACTTGAAGTCATAAGAGCTGTTTCAGATAAATAATAGGATTACTTTGTTTGTTTGTTTTCCCCTTTTTCTTTTTTTCTTTCAGAGAGAAAATTTCTCCCTAAGCAATAGTTTGAACTCTTAGCACTTATTTGCTCTAGCCCTTGTTTATTGGAGACACAGACAGATTTCAGTGTTGCATGCAGGGCTGTTACTGAAAGAAGAATTTGAGGTCAGACCCAAAGAAGGGCTGATTTGACTGTGTCTTCTTCAAGAGTCAGACAATTCTAGGGTATGCCATGAAATAACAACGTGGAGTAAGTGCCCGTGTGCAGCCTCAGGATGGAGTAGAACCAGCCCCTGTTTGTCATTCATGCCATGTTCATTGATGCAGTCGGGGAGTACCACACAGGAACATGAAATTGCTTGTCTTCTGTTTTCTGTTCCTTATCTTAACTGTATTTTTCACTCAGTGGGGCACAATTGTCTGACCACTGTGAAATAATACAATGACAGTGTTGGTCACCAGTAATTAAACTTCTGCACAAATGTTACTGAATACAAATGGAATTTTTCTTTTCAAATATTTTTTTTCCTGAAAAGCTTACATGTAATAAAATCCAAACCACTCATATAAGAATATATTTTCTTTAATAATATTAAATGAGAACAATAGAAATGTTTCATGTTGACTTCTTATATAATCACCCACAATATAGAACACTTTTTCATTATTATGATAATGTTTTCCTTTATTTATGACTCTATATTACAGTGTAAAATAACATGCTCAAAATAAAATTCTGCAACTGTGTAAAAATTAAATTACAAGATCAGAACTGAAATTATGATTTTTTTGCCTCATTTTGTTATGGTCAAGCCCAATTAATAACAACCTTAAATTAACAAAAATATATAAATTATTTCATATCTCATGTCATTATTATACACAGTTCAATCTAATATGTTTGGTGTTCATCTTCTTTTATATCAATTTAATCTTCCAGGTGACTGGAGGAAGTCTCACATGTTTAAGCCCTGGTCCTCCTGAGGGGGTTTTAACTCCTCTAGTATCTCTTTGTAGACCAAAACAGCAGAGCAAAACAAACCCAGAAATTTTCCTGGAGCATGAAAACTTCTTGGTACAGATGATAGAGGAGCTGATGAGGGAAGAAACACTGCTTGACCTCATACTTGCAAACAATGGCCATTAAATGGTTGAGTTCAGTATCTGGAGAGGAGGAAACTGGTCAAAGAAAAATCCCAGAAAACAGGATCATGGACTTCAGGAAAGCAGACTTTGGCCACTGTAGTGTTCTGCTTGGAAGAATCCCATCAAAACCAGCCCTGAACAGAAGCAGATCCAGGAGAGCTGGTTAATTTTCAAGCATCACCATCAAGATCAAGATGGGACCATAATGAGAAACAGAAAATCAGGCAAATGTGGCAGGAAGCCTGCATGAGTGAACAAGCATCTCCCAGCAAACTCAAACAATCAATGGGAGTGTACAAGTAGCAGAAACAGGGAACTATCCAAGAGCAAAATGAGAGACTACCCAAGGATGATGTAAGGGTGGGATTAGGAAAGCCAAAACACACCTGGAGCTGAATCTGATGAGGGGAGTGAAAGGACGCAAGAAGTAGCACAGATTGCTCAAAGAGGTTTGTCTTGGGGTGACCTTATGATGTGTATCCCATATCGCTGCCTATGCCCAGAAATTAATTATTGGCCTTTCTATGCCTCTGAACTGAGCCTGAGAGGGGGAAGAAAAAACTGAGCAAAACTTTCTCAAAGCAGTTTGAAACTTGTTCAAGGTCACATAAAGATAGCAGGTTTTTTTTTCCAGCTGGGGCAGGGGGGAGCGAGGAAGCACCCGGCTGGCAGTTTTTTTTCCAGTCAGCTTTTGGCCAGTTTTGTTCCAGCTCCTTGTTCTCTGGAGAGAGGCTGAGAGCTGAACTTTTCCTTCTCTGGAATTTCGGATTTTCTCCCTTTTCTACTGGACTGCCTGATTGCTGTAACATCAGAGCACATCGGGAGGACTTTCCACCGGGCACAGAGGGCCTGGCCCTGGGCCAAGCCCCAGCTCCGAGGAGACCAAAGGGAGGACTCGAACACTTTCCCAGGTTTTTCCTCTACAGCGAAAGATTTTACCATTTAACATTATTTTCCTTTCCCGTGTGCTTGTTAAATAAATAGTTTTATCTTCTTCACTTTCCTTCGAGGAAAATTTATTTTTTTTCCCGAACCTGGTGGGGGGAGGGGTGGTTGTGCCTTCTCTCAGAGTATATATACATTTCTAAATTTGGCCAAACCGGAACAAGGTTGCAGAGTCTTTACCCTTTGAGATATTAAAAACCTAAGCAAATGTGGCTCTGAGCAACCTGCGCCAGCAGATCCTGCTTTGGGCATGTGAGTTAAACCACATGAGCTCCAGAGGGGCCTTTCAGCCTCAGCCCTTCAGTGGTTCTATGAAATAGGGGAAAAATACATTTTTCTGCAGTGATTCCAATTCTAAAGCTGGTGTATTTCATGTTCTTTAATTTTCTTCATCTTTCAGCATAAAGTCTAGCTCTAGACATGAAATTCTCCCTATCAAGAAATCTTTTCACCTCTCCAGGTGAAAAGGAGCTTGAATTCAGGGAGCTTGAATCTAATCCATAACACCCACTCACAGGCACATCAAATTCTGGAGTTAGCTTTAAGAATTATTTATTATCTTCCAAACTATATTCCAACTTTAGTTTTATTTCAGAATTTTCTATTTAACATTAAGGGAGTTGTTTTATCCATCCTACTTAGTTTATCTTTCTTGTTTTATCTATCTCATTTCTTATGAGAACAAGGGAAAATAATCTGGGAAATCAGTCATCTGATGTTAAAGGAGTGTTGTAACATCACAAGTTTCACAGTATGGATCAGTTCCAGGTTAAATAGCATCTCTTCAATGGGTTTTCACCAGATTGAGATAATGATATTTTCCTCTCTAAATTGATGTGTAGTAGTCAGGTTCTAACAACAAAAGTCATAAAGATGCAAATTTACAAATAATTGTCATAGAATCATAGAACCAAGGAATGGTTTGGATTGGAAGGGACCTTCTGGATCATTCAGTTCCAATCCCCCTGCCATGGGCAGGAACACCTTCCCCTAGACCAGGCTGCTCCAAGCCCCATCCAGGGATGGGGCTTCTGCAGCTTCTCTGGGCAACTTGTTCCAGTGCCTCACCACCCTCACTGTAAAGAATTCCTCATAGCTAATCTAAACCTAGCATCCTCCAGCTTAAAGCATTTCCCCCTTGTCCTGTCATTCCACGCCCTTGTAAAAAGTCCCTCTTCAGCTTTCTTGTAACCTTTTTAGGCACTGAACGTGTTATAAGACCTCCCTGGAGCCTTCTCTTTTCCAGGCTGAAAAGCCCCAGCTCTCAGCCTGTCACAGGAGAGGTTCTCCAGCCCTCTGATCGCCTCTGTGATCTCTTCTGGACTCACTCCAACAGTTCCATGTCCTTCCTATGCTGGGGACTCCAGAGCTGGATGCAGCACTGCAGGTGGGGTCTCACCAGAGCAAAGCAGAGGAACAGAACCCCCTCCCTCACCTGCTGCTCCTGGGGCTTTGGATGCAGCTCAGGACATGTTTGGCTTTCTGGATTGCAAGTGCACGTTGCTGGGTCATGTTGAGCATCTCATCAACCAACACCCACAAGTCCTTTTCACTGGGACTGCTCTCAATCCATTTTCCTCCTAGCCTGTGCTTGTGCTCAAGATTGCCCCACATCATGGCAGAAGTTCAGGCAAACCTGCTAAAGAGTGGTATTATTCATGTTGCATCCTCTGCAAATACCTCAGAAAAGTTCTTAAAAAAAAAAGGGGAAAAACATCTTAGGGAAAGCATTTTAGAACTGCCTTAATATCACTGTTTTAAAGCTGTTACAAAACTGTCCTGGAATGTAATGTACCAACTCACTTATCCAAGATTTACTGTCATCTGAGATATGCAATTTTTGAATAAATCCTTTCACCTGGGGCTTTCTTCTCCCGAGATCCAGTAGCTCATGAATTTCAGATGCCAATCTGATTATCAAATAGCATTAGTTTTGTTTCTGTGATTCATTGAAGAAGGGAAAAAGGTAAAGGAGAAAGGTAAAGGTACAGGTAAAGGCAAGGGGAAAAGGAAAGCCAAAAGGAGAGGAAGAAACAAAGAGAAAAGGAATAAAGAAGGTAAAGGGAGGAAAGAGAATGAAAGGAAATGGAAGTGAAGATGAAAGGGGAGTGGAAGGGGAAGGGAAAAAGGAAGGCAAGGCCAGGCTTTAGAGAAACAACTGAAACAAAACATTGTTTAGACACTCTGACTTGTTGTTTCTCATCCCAGAGCTCCTTGTTATCTGGATCCAGAGGAAATTGAAAAGTGCATGTTTACTTTTGTAGGATTTCAATAAATCTTTGCATTGATTTTTTATTCTTTATCTGCATCTCCTCTTTTATCATCACCATAAACACGTAGCGACTGATGAACACTTTCTAATTTCAATAACTGTATTGCATCTTGTTTTCTTTCTCTTGGTAGCTCTGATTTTCAAACACTAAAGCTACACAAGTCTCATGCAGTCTTTTGTCAGGAAGGTATTTTATTTTGCAGTGTCCAAATAAGCAAATAACTCGTCTGTAAGTATATAACAATTACAGATTATAGACTAATTAGAGAGTTATTTATGCCTGAAGATTACGTACTAATTATACATGATGATGTTATGGAAAAACTGGCAAGTGTTAAAGAAGCAACTACTATAAAATTATAAGTAGATGACATTTGATTTTGTGATTATTTGCACCACGTGAAACAGCAAGTTGCTAAAAAATAAGACCAGGCTGGTCTGTTGCATCACATAACTTTGACTTTTTGGTAATATGCATTCTCCAAAAAAACCAAGAACCATTTTACAATTGTTCTGCAAAGGCACAGGCATCTGAGCACCTTCCAGTAGTACATTAAGTGCACAACTCTTCTATGTGAGGTTTGCTTCACTCTAATCTTATCCCAAGGGAAAAAAAGTTTATGTTGCCTGTTCTTTTCCTTTTCCTTTTCCTTTTCCTTTTCCTTTTCCTTTCCCTTTCCCTTTCCCTTTCCCTTTCCCTTTCCCTTTCCCTTCCCCTGTTCAAAGATGCCCTCTGGTGTATTTGCTCATCAGACACAGCAAGTTTTGCTCTTTCAGCTAGGAATGGGAGTATTGACGCTTGCAGCAGGCCCAGGATCCTGCTGGAGCTCATTTCATAGCCTGAGGACCAGCCAAGCAAGGGACTGCTTCCTTCACAAGTGACTGACAGTGTCGTGTGCCTAAGGAGAGTCAGAGCCAGCTATGGATTTCAACTTCAAGGTTTAAGTGTCTCTCAAAGGAGCCAGACAGTCATCTGTTGAGAACATCTTGAAGAATCAAAGGTCAGAAAAAAGGCTTAATACATTAAATTGTAGTGAAGAATACATTTTGTTTTAATTAGGCATATCTCCTTAAATTGAAGAGACTAATTTCAGTGGGCTAATGAATAAATTACTTTATCATTTCAGTGTTAAGCCAAAAAAAACAAACCAAAAAGTTCATGCCATCCAAAACTAAAGTGCATGTGTGCGTGCATCAGTGATTGTTTTCCTGCCAAACCTGTGATATTTGAATGAGGGAAAACATTTTGTACAGCTGAAAGTGCAGTAGTTCATAACCAAACATTTGTAATAAAAGTCAGGAGAAGAAAAAGTGAAGGCTAATGTGCTAGTGATGGTCCATGGTGTTCTTCTTAAGATACTTTAATAACAAAGTGAGAAATCCAGTCCTCTACTCATTTTTTTCAGGGAGTGAAGTCAACCTCATGATCTCAAGTGACAATGAAGTTGCATAAGTTTCTGACTCAATAAGGATTTAAATATTTCATAGCAAATGGGACAGAGTCATTAGGAGAGATTGAGGGTTACACAGACATTTTTGAAGGTTTTATGAGGACACGAGAAAGATTGTTTCAAACACTTCTATGCTCAGACAGACTTGCATAGTGCTGTTCCCAGCAGACCTAAACCCATAAACTGGAGAGGTTTAAGGAAAATTCTTCTTGGTCTTTCCTGTCAGAGCTGTTCTGCTTTATGTCTGTTTTACTCTTCATTCTGCAGTGCCTGGTGGTGGTCAAAACAGCATATTGAGGGACAAACTGCCCAGTCCCAGTCTGTTTTCAGTCATTATTTCATGCAAAAGAGCACAGTTTCAGGAGGAAAACTGGAAACATTAAAAAAAAAAAAAAAAAAAAAAAAGCAGAGTGATTGGAGCTCTCTCCTTAGCACAATGGTAGGAGAGCTCCAAACCATTTAGGAAGAACTAGTACTGGTCCTACACAAGACATTCAGTCACCAGATAAAAGAGAAACAAAATCTGCTCCAGTTCTTTTGTGAATTCAGCTGGGAACTATGTTTTTGTTCTCCCACCAAACCCTGGCTGAAGTTATTCAGTGAATTAAGGTCAAATTATCAAAGTCATTTTAAGATGTCTATAACACCACTGCTGGTGAAAAATTTATGCTCTGAAAAAAAAGGTGTTCAGATCTATATTTAGCAGGTCTTATATTATAACTGCTTTAAAAGTTTCTTTTTTTCCTAATTCAAAAGAGATAGGGGAAATAGTGCTACCTAATGGTAAAGAGTATCTTTCTCTTGATTACTCTTTTTGTCACATTTAAGATGTTACAAACATTTTAATATGTTATTCATCCTATGGGCAAATGTATCACTGTCTTTTGTATTACACAGTAATTATCTCTGGAGGTTGTCACTGAATAAAATGGGTCATTTTCAAAAAGCACTCACTAATTTTCATTGTTCCTGCACTTTGGTATTCCATATGAAGCAATTTAAAAAGCTGTATTTCTTGAAGTAGCAACCAGCTACAGCTCCTGTTAGGGTCAGTGAGGGTGGGGGTGAGTTAACCCATATTACTTGATGATCTTCGGAATATTAACCATATGGGCCAGGTAATTAGACAGTGCAAATAATTTCTAAGAAGCTGTTTCATTTTAGACCAGTTGAGGGTCTAAAATGAGGAGTATTTTCACCTGAGTCAAGTGTTGGAGCAACATTCACCCTTTTGAACAAGTTCCTTCCCCTTATGCCTTCAAGGCCGTGATGTTTAGGAAAAAAGATAACACATTAATATCAGCAAATCTATTTTAAGAAATTACAGTGGTTTTTCTTGACACTGTTGTTACAGCAAAATTTCTCTAACATAAGGCCATGTTTATAGAGGCAGAAGTGCTTAATATTATTTCCACAAGCAATTCATAAGGTTCAGAGAGAGTCTCAGGAGAGCTAGTTATTTTTATTGTGTTTGATGCATGTAGTAACATTTCCTTTTCAAGTATTTTAGACTTCTTACTGAAACCCAGAAGTGGTGTTCAGTATTATTAGAAAACAAAACAAAACCAGAGACTCTATTTACCTCATTTGAGCTCTGCATGCAAGTCCCCCTGCAAGTCAGTGCAGAGGAAACCATGTGGACTGGAGTCCTGATATGTTGACAGAGGGGAATTATGAAGCCCATTTTCTCCATCTCTAGTGGTTGTTAATGTTTTATGAAGGGAAAAGGAACATTTTGACATTTGGTAAAGACAGTTTGTAATTAAGGTTTGAATTGAACAAGGCACTTAAGGTCTAATGGGACTTAGACACATGCCTGACTGGAAACCTGCCCTGCTCTGTCCCAAATTTTCCATCTAACCATGAAGCCGCAGTGTCAGATTCTTTCTTACTCACTCATCCTCTAACCCCACAAGCTTTTCTCACAGCAGCTTATCTTATGAGGCAGGCTCAGGAGCCATTGCTATTCAGTGAGTGTTGCCAGGTTTTGTTATCCACAATCTACGCTACAGGAACCCAGCACAGTCAGAAACAGCATAGAAAACAAGAAGCACTGGACTAAGAAGTAAAACCAAATTGCTCACTGAAGGCAAGGCTTCTGCTTATTGGGGAAATATATCAACAACCAGGTTGCAGGCTCAGCCTTGCAGACGGTGGAAATGCACAAATGTCTGGCTGTGCAGCTGTCCCTGGTGAGAATATTGCTGAGCAGACTTTTCCAGTGCTCAGTCTGGAAGATGAATAAAGGTTTAGGATATCTTTAGGTAGCGTAAGTTATCTGTGGATGCTGGGAGATTGCACTGCCCTGTTTACTCTTTAGGGTGCTTTTATGTTAGCATTTTTTCATGTGTTATCTGCAAGTAGAAAAAAAACAAACAAAAAAACATAGATATTGAAGGGAGTCCTGTTACCTTACCTGCCTAGGTCCAGGGAAAGAGTGAAGACAGAGTCAGAGAGGAGAAGTCAAGATAAGCTATGAACTATGACATAAAGTTGAACAAAGGGACTGTTGCTGCCAATGTGTTTTAAAGGGAAAAGTGAAACTTTCTCGCTCCTTTGGAATACTTGTTGCTGATATATACCATGGGGAATTGGGCTGCAGATACTGGAGCAGATTTTTGTTGCAGAACTGTACATTCCAGAAATTTTAAGCTTTTAGACCCAGTCATTTGGCTGTGTTTTCCATTGGTTGACTTCCTGTATCTTCTCTCTCAGAATAAATATATGTCTGAATAGACACTCAGAGGTACTTTGCTTTTCTCTTATTTTGTTCTTTAGAGAGCTCTGAATTTAGAGACATCTGTCTAGGAGCCTGTTGTCTAAAACCTAGTCACTGCGCTGTTCAGTTTCCCTGCCATGACAGGAGATTGGAACTAGAGGATCTTTAAGGTCCCTTCCAACCCAAACCATTCTATGATTTTATGATAATTGTAATTTTTTTAAAATATTTTTGAGCTGTTGCATACTCACTAATTAAAATATTTTCCATTCCCAATTGCAATGCCTACTATTTTTAATGATTTTTTTTTTTTCACTCTTCTGCCATTTCAGAAATGTTAGACATAGATCAGTTTATGTTTTGGTCATTTGCATGGACAAATGAGATCTCTTTCTTACAGTAGTTTTAAATATAGTAAAATAAAATTCCTTCCATGTTCGTTTTCATTTGTGTTAGTGAAAAAGAGAATGCTAAGAGAAAATTTCCCAAAAAACATTTTGCAATTCTGGTATATTATAATGACCTCAGATTATGTTGTTTTATGGTCATGTTAATGGCAAAAAAAAAAATTTACAATTTAATGCTCATCAGTGACAAAGTAGTCTTATTTATTCTGTAGAAAAGAAACATTCTGAAATGAGATATTCTACAGGGTGAATAGGAACATGAGGGAGGTTACTGGATCATATTTTATGTAATGGAAGCTCACAGAAGGAAGAACAAAAAAGTCATCTGAAGTCCATTATATCATAATTAAAGGCCAGACAATGTAGAAAACCTAATTACCGTAGGGCACTGTACTGTCCCAAATTACTATGAGCATCTAATGTTAGACATGTATCATGTTTCCTATAATGTGAGGATCTATACTTCACAGGCATCTAGCAATTTGGGCAAGAAAGGGAAGAAGTCCAGAAAGGATGCATAGAATGAGCCATATGCTTGGGAATTACTAAGGACAAGTTTTTTAAAAATATTTCCCCTTAAAGAATCACCTTCAGGAACCTCAAAATAGAGAGATAATGAAGTATCCTTGAAAAGAAAATTTGTCTTCTATTGTTTCAGCTGAATCGTGGGCTTTAAACTCCTTTCAGTTAGTTAAGAATATAATTATAATTAAGGAGTGAGGTCTAATATTAGAAATATTTTACAGACTGGTCTGGGTAGGAAGAGACCTTAAAATTCTTCTAGTTCCAATCCCCTTAAATGGCCAGGGACATCTTCCACCAGACCAGGCTATTCAAAGTCCCATCCTATCTGGCTTTGAACACTTTCAGGGAAGTACTTATGCTGCAATATATTATTTTTATCATATAACTGTTACTGCTTCACCACAAATGCTGCAGAAATTTGCTCTTTGGTAATTTTCAAATTCTAAACAAAAACTTCATTGTTTTAATTTTCCATGTTATAAAATAGCATGCTTCTTTTATTACTTTAACTTCTAGGAATATTTTTCATAAATTTACTATATTTAAAATTTTCAGATCCTAACACTACAATTCAAATCTTCTGTTAGAAAACAATGCCACCAGAATTTTTTCACCAATTCTGGTCACTAACTTTTTAAATTGTAAATTCTGTCTCTTCAGAATACGTTATAGCATGAGCCACCCAGTGAACACTGCCAGCAAAATTGTAGCTTTCCTGTCAGGCAAACTGATACAGTCCTAAAAATTTGGGTTTTGCTGTTTGCTGACTCTATAGGAATTATCTTATTGTCTGTGTCACATTCATTCAATATTGTCTCATGCTCTAGGGACTGTTATGCATTTTGTATGTATATCAAAATAGCAAGATGTAGCTCTTTTTTTAAACTAGAAGTGTGAATAAAACTGAATTTTTTTTTTTCCAGCAACATAAAATGTGAAGTATATGGGTATCTTTGCTAGGGAAAAAAAAAAAGGTAAAGTTCTTATTTCATATGCCTTACCTTAATGACACACATTACTCTGTTTGGCTTGCAGTTGTTTTTGGCCGCCTGCAGCTCTTCAGCTATAATTAACTGTTGCAGGTCACCCACTCTGTGTTTTTAACCCTTACAGCTTTGGGGTGCTCATCATATGGAAAGATTTTTTTATGAGGAAGAGAATTCAGCACTTAATGTTGATCACTTTTTATTTAGTACCTAAAGAGAAAAATATTTTCTGTTTGCTTGTTTGGTCCATTCTGGGGTTGTAGAGAGTAAATAACAGCTTTAACAATAATAAAGTGATTTCCACAATAAGAAAGTACATTGGTACGGAGATTTTCCTGAAAATTTTGGGAAAAAATGAAACAAAACAAAAACCAGCAGACACCTGTCAAATGTAGGCACAGGAAATTATCCTCAGCTGAACAAAATTCCTTCCTTCCACACCTACAGTTAATAAAAATTTGAAGGGAATGTTCTTCAGTCTGAGGTCTTGTCATAGGTTAGCAAGCATAGTCCCGGAAGGGACGTCCTTGCTAAGGGGTGCTTACAGTTTCCTCTGGGAACTGATAGAACCTATCAGCTGGCCAGTTTGAATATGGACAATTCTTTAAGGCGCTTAAAGTTGTGACCACATCTGTGATCCACATTTAAGAATAGGCAAACTCCCCCCCCAAGCTCTCTCTCGTTTCCGGCGCTGGGACAGGTGGCTGCAGGGCCCCGAGTGGGGGCCAGTGGGCCCGGCCAGGCCCTGCTTGGGCCAGGCCGGGCCGGGCCACGGCCATCCTGGAGCCATGGACCTGTTCCAGCCGTGGAACCGCCCCCCCACTGCCTTGCCGTGGGCAGCCGGAGCGGCTCGGCTCTCCCCCCTCTCCACTGCGATAAGAAAAATTCAACATTCCAGCTGCAAAGCTGCAAGGCCGAGGTGAGATTAACCCTTTTTATTGCTGTGAAGAGCTGAAAACCTGAGGGAAGAGAGAGAGGAGATGCTTAAAGCTGAAAGTCTGTTGTGAAGCTATGATATATCAGAGTATCCTGTTGTAATTTCATGAAGATCTGGGGGGTGGAGTGTTCAACTCGTGAGCAAAAGCACCAGCGCTGAGATAGGCAGATGCTGACGCAGCTGTAATTTCATGAGAAGTTTGGACAGGGAGAGATGGACCAGATGAGGACTTTTGCTCCAAACGGGAAAGGAGAAAACCTCAGTCCCTAGAGATGAACCAGATGAGGACTTTTGCTCCAAACGGGAAAGGAGAAAACCTCAGTTCCTAGAGATGCTCCCAGAGATAGTCCTAACGATGAAGATGAGGAAGACCCTTTGCTCCCAGGGAAGGAGAAGGGCCTCTGTTTTTGTTTCTGAACGGCTCAACCTTAAAATTGTACCCCAAAAAACTTCAAGAGTGGACCCTCGAAAGCAGTTGCGGGAAAAGCTGCAAGTCGGGGGAAGGGACTCACATGCGAGCAGAGAGACTCCTCTTCCTAAATGGACTGAACAATATTTGGAAGTGGGCGGCTGTCTCGTTGTGATAATGTTTTCATAGCATGAGCAAGAAGAGACTTCTCTTTCTAAATGGACTGAACAAGGTTATTATGGAAGTGGTAAACAGACTGAACATCTTAAGGGTTGTCTTTTTACATTGTCAGTGGGAGAAGGGAGGAAGGTGGGGGGAGGAGGAGAGTTCTGAAGGTGGTATAATTTTTTTTCCTTCTTCTTTTAGGTCTGTTAATAAACTTCTTTATATTCTTTCAAGTTTGGTGCCTGCTTTGCATTTCTCCTAATTCTTATCTCACAGCAGATAAACAGTAATGAGTATTTTGGACCAAACCACTACACTAAATTGGTGTTTCTGCCCGGTTCAAACCGAACCCGCGACAGGTCTTCTACAGCATAAAACACAGCAGCAACCTCAAGTAGGTGGGGAACTCCTCCACTGCTAAATCATCTCTGAAGGACTAAGTAAGTGCATATTGCAAGGCAGCGCAAAATGGGCTTCTGTGTCTTAGTTATTATCATCAGCTGAACAGGGAAGCATCACAAGGCAGAAAAAAATAGGAATGACACAAAAAAACCCCCCCAAAAACATAAGAAGTGATAAGAATTTTCATTGGAGAGCCATTTTCCTTACTTTCTGTGATATTCTTGATATGTTCTTTTCCCCGTACAATGTCTATCAGCAGTTGCACTTTACACAGGTTTGTAAAGCTCTCACCAACTATAGCCTCAGCTTGGTGGGAGACATCTGATTAAATCTGAGAGTTCACAGAATAGGTCCTTCCATGAGAAAAAAGTGACAGTAATTCCCTTTAGAGTGAGCACCACTGTGACCAGCATAGCCAATGGAGATGAGGTTCCTTCTGAAATATCTTTTTATCCAGGTAATCTGATCATAAGTTGCAGTTAATGTATTGACCAAACTTCTGGACCTCCCTCAAATATAATGGGAGACCAGATGGCACACTTACATAAAAAGACATGCAAGGGAATGTGGTGGGGAGAAACTTATGTCCCCACTGTGGCATCTGGTACCACTTTTGTATTTTAGAGATACCCTGTGTGACCACCAGCTGCTGCTCCAGAACAATGCAGATCTGTCCTAAATCCAGTGTCACACTGGCCAGAACTATGCAGAGGTCCTGAACTTCCTGTTAACTCAAAGGGCATTACATTTAAAAATCTTAGGTAAATTGTCTTAATTTAGGCAAGATGAGTTTGACATCTTATGGCAAGAAACATGTCCACACCTCCACAAGCTCTTTATATAAGGCAGGCATGCAAAATAATGTTTCTGGAAAACAGGGGAACACTTCCAAGAAATTCCACATTACACTAATCCTCTTTGCCCAAAATACTGCGGCCACCTTATTTTGCTTGATAAAAAATAATTAACCCAAACTGTGGTAAAATAAGAGCAAAGTATCTTCACTATGAGCACAGATACTCTAACATTGTTTTGAGACTTTAAAAAGAATTTTATCTGCACTAAAGGAACAGAATTCAGGAAGAAAGAGAAAAAAAATACAAAAATAACCTCTTGTTTATAACCATTCAAAAAGTAAATGTGCCATTTCTTTCTGCTTAAGAGGACACATCAGAAAATCCAAACATTGAGAGATGAGCCAACTGTGATAGTTGCTGGAGCTTCAAAACTCAATTTCTTGACTGATGGAAGCCTGTAGTTAAACCCAGGGCAGAAAAACTGAGCTTGAAGAAGAATTTGATGAGGTATAGAAGAGGAGGGTGAAGAGACGGAGGCGGACAGGCTGTATGTAAAGTGAGCTCTAAACAGTACAGAGGGAAAAAAAGGAACATAACAAAATCCCAAAACCCAAACAAAAAAACTGAGGATGAAGAGGGAAGAAATACCCAGATGGCCAAAAATCAGTTTGTCATCTGCAAGTTGAATCATCATAGTCGCTTTGGAGCACTGGAGGTGAACGTGTCAATGTTGCAGTGGGGATACTGCAACACATGTATCAGACAGTGAGGCCTGTGGAAAAGAAATATATATGGACTGATTCTTGATAGATGTTTCAGAGAGATGTTTGTTTCTCCAGTCACATGGCCGGGGCTCTGCCGAGGAACTGAGGCAATCATGGGACCCCAGGGTCCTTGCCCATGCAGGAGAACACAAAACAACCAGGGGCAGGGAAAGGGAAACCCCGTGCCTCCCCCCCAGGGGGAAGGGACCCTGACATGTCAATGGAATTCATCAGTTGAGAACGTGGTTTCAAAGGCAGTTATTGAAAGATCCAGAAAAGGGCTTTGCTCCAAGTTTAAATGTTCATTCACTGGGGGGGAGGAATCAGCAAATAGCAATGTTGTTTTTAGATATGCCAATTAATCTCAAAGTCCCTAGTTACAATGGTTAGGAACTGCAGTATGAGGAAATCTGTGTGTCTAGTGACTCTGAAAACAGAGGAATGTTGACCAATACTCAAAACACCACCGACCTGTAAGCAGTTAGTATCCCTTCCATAAGAAATGAGGAATAGAGAGGAGACAGACTTTGCCTGAAGTTACATGGGGAACTCTGGACACAAGGGAGGGAAGAGTGAGCACAAAGGTTAGAACAGAGCCAGGATTAATGCAGCCCATGGAGGAGTTTAAATGGTTTTTTAGCAATCTGCTGAATGCAAGTTTGGTCTGGAGTGACCCACACAGCCCAGATTTCAGATACATAAAAAAATTCTGATAATTCTTTCTTTGGCTAAGTGGTCTGTGACAGGAATTTTGCCAAACCACACATCTCCTTAGCAAGGCTAGAGATGTCAAGTTGCCTAATTTGAGCAAATAATTGCTTATGTAAGTGAGAAATAAGCATCTTCCCACCACAAGGACCTTTTTTTTTCAATTCTGAAGTCTTTATTACTGATCAGTCTTGACAAGCTGTCATCATGCCATCTCTTGCCCACTATGGGCAAGGTGTGCACAGAGTTGGTATATCACAGAGTTCAGAAAGAGGACTTGCCTCTTTCCATGTTCCTGTTTTGAAGCTGGCCAATGGTTTTTTTGAGGAGAGAGGGGCAGGTGGGTTGCAATTTCTATAGCCTAAAAATAACAGCTTTTAAATTGACGCTGAGGAGGAGGAAACAAGTGACAATAGAACACAAGTGAATACTCTGTAAGAAACTGGAAACTAAGAGAGATATGACCTGACATACAGAATCAACGCAACTTGCACATGATTTATTGATTATGGCCTGTCATATGAGAAGGCCTCAGCTAGCTGAAAAGCCCAGAGCAAAGTAGTATTTTTCCCTCTGTAGGATTTGCCATTTGGAAATTGCATACACTTTACCTTTACAGTGATTACTCTCTCCACACAAAGGAGTATGTGGCTTTGCTTTTCAAGGCAGGCATGGTGCAAACTGTGTGATTTTTTAGCTGTCAGAGCAAAAACCTGTGGATTATGCTATTGATTCCCACAGATAACTTGGAGGGACCGAACAATACTTAATGGGGAGCAGATGAGTGCAAAGTCTACATGTATTTGTGAATATGGACAAGATATTGTAAGAATACAGAAAATGCCACCAAAAATGAAAATATTCTTTTATCTCCTTTGAGTGCACTTGATCTGGGTGCATGAACTTCTGAGTCCCTCTTTTGTGATCCTACCTTTTCTCATGATTTAGCCAGTAAAAATATACAATCTATAGCCTTAGATGCAAAATAGGACCTCAGGATAAATAGGTAGAAACAGAGCCCAAAAATATTCACACATTGAGTGGTCCAACTTCAGCCCTTTTGAAGTCAAGGGAAATTTTACTTCAAGAATCCTTGATCTAGCATCAATAAAATGCAGGAAGTTCAGCAGAGGCCGCCAAGATGCTGGTGCTGGAACACTGAGTCTATGAGCAGAGGCTGAGGACCAAGTGTTCGCTCAGCCTGAAGAAGAGGTGGCACTGGGGGGACCTCCCAGCACCCCCCAGTACACTGTGGGGAGATCACCAGGAAGATGGAGTCACACTTTTCACTGTGGCGTTTGTTGGAAGGATGAGAGACAGCAGACCTAAGGTGAAAAAAAAAATCAGATTGGATATAATGAGAAAAATTTTCCCCCTAGGGACAGTCAGCCTGTAGATCAGGTGGGCTACAGAGGTTGTGCTACCTCCATCCTCAAAGGCTTTCAAGACTCAGTGGAGTAGACCCCTGAGGAACCTGACCCCGTAACTGACCCTCTTGGAGAAGGAGTTTGGGCTAGAAATGTCCTGAGATTCCTTCACACCTGATTTATCCTGTGATCTTCATACCTAAGTGCTTCAAGAACTCACGATAGCTCAAGGATATATTAGTATAATGCATACTTAACAGATGATTAAATATAGAAATAACACTTAAAAAACAAACATAGCTTTTTATTTTCTTTTGTTCATCTTAAGGTGTCTGTATCAACCTTCAGTGTTGGAATGAAAAAATATGCTTGATTACTAGGAGGGAAGGTGATCCCTCTAATGAATAATCCAGTTTTTCAGAGAAGTCAAACTGGTAGGTGCTGGTGCTTGGACATTTGTACGTGGGCTTCAGAGAAGGCTGTTCTTTCTTATTTCTGGTAATGAAGCTTTCACATATATAACTGGTATCCTAGAAACTATTGCAAACTGACATTTATGCATCACATATAAGGAAACTAAAACCTTCTTTACATTACCTCTTTTTTTTTTTTTTTTTAACTTGAGAAGAAAAACAATGATTTCTAATTTTTGTATAGGATTTTTATAAAAAATCAAAGTATTTCTTGGAGCATGATAGAATGTGTATACTATAAATCCAGAAACACTGCATACTCAGGATAACCTATAATGTTTTAATCAGTATCTCTAAATGAACTTGCTGGATATTATGGATCTCCTTGTAGGCCGCTAATGGGCCAAACTACAGATATTCAACTTGTGAGCATAAAACGAGAAAGGATATCTTATTATCTCACAGTGTAATGCACTGCAAATTTGGCAAAAGAGACCTATCAGGAACCTGAGCAGATGTCAGGGATCAGGGCATTCTGCTTTGCTTCCATGATGCTGTTAACTAAACAAAATGTAGCCTCATTATCAAACAGTCAAAATAATAATTTTAGTTTATTTTCTTAGGGGCTCAAACATAATTTTAATGGGGTCTGATTAAGACTACAAATAAAGTCAACAAGGAAGTATTTCACCAAATGCTTATGCCATAAATTGTGTGTATTACTTTCTTTTTAATTTCACCATCTTTTCTACTTACATGTTCTCAGAGGATTTTTTTTCCTTTGAATCCATTTGAATTATGTAGACCTGTTTTCAGTGTCTACTGTTAGTCTGGAGGCTCCCTGTTTGTATGAGTGATTTAATGGCCAGATGGTCCAGAGCTGAACCCTATCTCATACAGCTGACAAGTCTTAAATTCCAGTTTTTGAAATTTAGTGCCTTCTTTTCTAGCCAGACCTGCAGACTTGTACTGAAATGATTTCTTAGGTATAGTTTTAATGGATAACCCTTAGCTCCAGAAAGCTTTTTCAAGATGATGCAATTGTGCACCACTAAGTCTCGCTACAGAAAAGAAAAGTTAACAAAAAGCCATGAGAAGGTGAGAGCATTTCCTCAGCATTTTCTCAGGAGCACAAAATGGAGAATAACAAGTCATAGGCTCAGTGCAGATTGGTAATTTTTGCTCTATAATTAATCAAAGGGTCAGAGATACCCATTAATTACTGCATCCTTAGCATTTTGAATCCCTATCTGACAAGATAGATCTAGACAAGTAGAAGGAAACTACACATGGGCTGAGAAACTGCAGAGCACAGCAGAATTCATCCTTGGTGTGAAGAAGCAACCAGTGTTACTATTTCCCATCTCCACCTTTTCCTTTCTCATTTCCCATTTCTTAACCTCTCTATACAGTTAGGGGACATTCTCCCCCTTTCCCATCATCTGTCAGTTTAGGGGTTGGAACAGGGTCAATCATAAATCACAAGGTTTTTATTACTTGAGTTTATAGTTTTTCATTCTGTATTTGTTTTTGTACTCAATTTCAGGGCTGTCCAAGGATTGTGCAGTTTCTGGGGTGTGATGCATTTGGCACAGCATGGCTTAGGCTGGCTGGCTTTTGCCTCTGCCTATTTCAGCTGCAATTTTTCTGCAATGAACACTGGGTTCTTATTGGGGTCCTTGAGGCAGCAGAAATCTCTGCAGTGAGAATAATAAAAGCATTGTTGCAGATTCTGAGCTAACTGAGAATCACAGGATATAACCTGAAATTAGTACTGAAAATGATAAATTACCATGATCCCACATCCAACAGAAGGACAGCAGTCCTATCAGCCAACAAAAGCAGAGCTATGTCATAGTTACAAACAGAAAAAAGGCAGGAGACAAATTATTACACTTTTTAATACTTTATTTCTTTACGGGGTTTTAATAATATAAATATCTGTTTTAAGAAATTGCCAAAAAAAGGAAAAGTAAATGGAATTTTGCCAGTTGGGGCACTTGGATATAGCTGCGGACCAAAATAGATGCATGGCTTCAGAACCTCCATTTGAAAGCAAGATGCCAAAATACTTCCAGAATCTCCACTCCAATTTAAAAACAATAAATAGTGAGAGAAAATTTACAACAAAAAATATGGAGCTCTGGTCTTTGCAAGGTTGTCTCAGAACTAGTGGGTCAGTGGCTGCATGGTTATCAGAAGATTTCTCTGAGAATAATAAAAATGATCTCACTTTGCACCTTCTCTGTCACTGTCATCTCCCCTCAAAATATTCTTGGAATCCACAATCCAAATGAAAACCGATTTGACAAAGGGAAACAGACAGCAATGATACTGTCTTCTGGAAACATTATGGAAAAGGTGTTTGGAATATGCCATTGGGAAGAGCTTGGGAGCTCAACCCTTATTTGCCAGTAACATGACAGAGAGTTTGAATGTCCCAAAGAATTGGTCAGGCATCTTTATAAATACCAGTGAGTGCAACCAACACACAGGAAGCCTTGGAAAACCCAAGTTCCATTTGTTCCAGTGTTCATGTGAAGGTTTGGGTGCCAAAAGAAGAGAAATGTGGGCTGTAGCATTATATTTTTCATTTATATTTTCTCCTGTTCAGTCCACTTTGGAAGCAGAAGGAAATGAGGTTGGTATACCATACATCTGAGAGGACACAATAATGAATTTTAATTACACATTAATTGCAGAAACTTCAGACAAACTCAGAGGCAATTGCATTAGGCACTGTACAGATATATGGTAGAAGATATCCTCTTCTTGAAAGTGATTGAAAAACAAATAAAAAAGAGAGAAAAGGCAATGCTAAATAGAGAGAAGAGGAGGAGAGGGGCAAGGTTACATTTAGTGTGCTACTAAAAAATGTTTGTTTTGTGGTAGAAGAGGAGTAACTTAAAATATAACCATTACAATTAATTAACAGGAAATGAACCAAATCATGTAGAGACAGTCAAAAATTGAAGAGAAATCTGTACAGATCTAGCACCTCGCCCCCAAATACCCAACTCTGGTTTTAAAAATAGACTTGCTACCAAACATTTATGTTTCAGTTAAGGAGATATAGATTCTCCTGGTGCTCAGAGTCTGGATGAGTTTACAAGCTCATTAAATCTGTATGTTTATCCAGATTAACCTTTCAGAATTCATTGTATTGCTGCTGCAATCACTAAATTCACTATAAAATTTCATTAAAATGGTTTAGAAGGATATGCCTATCTAATTGCAGAAGGCTGAGGAGTACTGAAGACAAACTTGTCTACAGGACCTGACAACTGCATCGTTCCAAATACTCCCAGTGTTATCCTAAATATTACTATTCCGTGCTCTAGCTTTAAAAAGAAAACATTTATCAATGTGTGGCTTTTATTTTATGTCCTTCCACTCCAAACAATGCATATCCCACTAAAAACCAAAAAACAAAAACCACATAAATTGCCCTTTCAGACAAAATTTCTACAAAGGAAAAAAAAAAATAAAGCAATAACACAGCGAGTTTTATTTTATTAGTCCGAAACCACAAGCAGCAGCCTGTATAGCTGAACCAGAGATTTCAATTGCTTCTGCAGTTCAGTGACTCAAAAGTTTTCGCTCAGCAACACAGCTATGCTTCCCTGCAACATCATCTTTTATAATTTTCCTTCATCTTTTTTTCTAGCCTTTAATCATGGTTGGGCTGACAAACCTAAGAAAATAACTTTAAAAATCAACTTAGAAATAGTCTCATATTCTGTTTTGATTTTTATTCTGTTGTTCATCAGCAGCCTGACCCTGCTTAAAGTCTGGTAATTTCACTCCTCCTGAAAAGAATTATAACCTCATAAGTTCAGCTGAACTCTCCCCTTACTTGTTACCTGCAAAATATCTGGGTGGGTGGAGCAGAAGAGCTGGAGTACCAAACGTTTTTTATTCCTTAGGTGTGGACAAAATGGTTTTCTTAAAAAGATTGAGTTTTCAGAGAGATATATCTCTTTGGTGTCCTAGGTTGTCCAGCCAAACAGAGAAGCATCCCATTATTTCTAGAAATGTAAAAACACATTAAGATTTTCCCTCAGAATAGTTGTCTCCTCCTGTTTCAGTAAATGCTGAAGTTACACTGCAAGGTATGATAGCATAGTGGGTTTTTTTAACACAAGCAGATTCTACCTCTATAGTTCTGGATCAATCAATTTACTTTTTGCACCAAGGCAAATTCACAGACTCATTTCACTTCACAGATCTCTCCTGAGACACTAATCATAACTGCATATGATTTAGGGTCAGTCTTTTGCAGAAGTATTAGTCTCATGAGATTTTAAAAGGCAATGACCATATCTTAAAAAGCTGTCCAACAAACATTTAGTAATTTCTTCCAAATTCACAGCTGGTGTAAATTGAGATGGTGCCATTGATATGAAGGACTAAATTTACATCCACTGAGAATATGGCTCTTGCAATTTGTTCTTTGTTCCCTTCTGTATGGAAGCTTTCCCCGGTGCACAATTCACAGCTTTATCTCTAGTTATAGAATGACCAAATAAAGAACACGCTGCCTCCACAGCACCACTCTGAAAACTTAGCCACCCCCTGTTCACACAGTCAACATCTTGTACAGAGATATAAAAAATATGCATAAACTTTATGAAAACTTATAGCAGGGTACCCTAAAAATAGTCCCTTCAACAGGTGAAAAATGCCTTTATGAAATTCATTTCCTAAAAATATGATGAAGAGGGGTTAAATTGTAACAAATGCACTTTGCACCTGGAAAAGTATGAATGATTTAAAAGAGATAAGAATTGAATCTGTAAGAAAGTGAAACCATAATCACTTAATAGATTTTATTTCACTGAATTGAACTGAGCTAGAGTTAATTTGCAGTCCATTCACCAAAAACTATCTTAGGCTGGCTGTGATGGGAGCATTTCTATCAGAAGACAAAATGAAGTGAAATTGTAGGATTAGGAGAAATAAGGTGAAGGACAAAATTTGACACACACACTGGCATACATTCCAGGGAATAAAAGGCTTCATCAGTTGTTTTACTGAATTGATACTAATAACTTGGCATAAAACACGGGGGATCCATTTGGAAGTCAGATTTTAATGTGATAGGTACTGTGCACAAATATTTCCAAACAATTGTCCAGTTCTACTAGGGTTTGAAAGAGACTTTTAGAATTTACAAGGTGTACTTCCACCAAAAAAAAAAAAAAAGACAGACACCAACAAAACAATTAAACAAACAAAAAATCCTCCCAAACCTGAAAAAAAAAAAAAAAATCCAACAGCAACAACAAAAGAAATCCAAAAACAAAGAAAAAGAAACAACTCTCCCTGTATTTTCACAACCTGAAGTTCTACACCTGATATCACTGATACCATACAGATGGGTAAAATACTCTCTCTATGCCCTACTTTATGTTTCCATTCCTTTGGTCCTACCATTCACTCATCTTCCTTTCATATTCGTTTCCATGTATTTGGGATTACCACTTGAAAACTGATTCCTAGACAGTAATTGAAGATTATAACTTCTCTAACAGATCTTTTTCTCCACTGTTTCTTTAAAAAGCCGCAGGTTTCAGAAATTCAACTTTATTGAAAAACATGGGAAATCCACACAGAAAATTTTCCCAAGTCAGGCCAGATGTACCTCACAAAAATTTTAATTTGGAATTTACAGGAAAAGTAGATTTTGTTGCTTGAAAATCATCATATTTACAACAAACAAACAACACTGTTACATTCTTTTTTCTGTACTAAGGAAGTGTGTTTATTAACAACATCAAAAAAACCCAAACTAAAAACTATAATTTTCCTTTTGGTAAAAAAAAGAAACTGGTAATTTTGGGCTAAATGTTACGTATGGTGTACAGCTGCATTATCTTCAAGGTGCAATATTTGGCATGGTATGAAAGAGCCAGGGCTTCTGAAAAAGGCAGAAAAAAGGATAACTTGTCGGATGCAAATTCCAGTGTTATCGCCAAATCTCACTACCTAGATTTCCTTCTCCTGCTAGTGCAGTCTCATGGGAAGTTTTCTGCTAGAGTCAAAAACTTCATCTCACACCCCTGTGAGTGAATGTGTAGAAGGGACTTACAGCTCCTAGAGCTGTCAGCAACTTTAACCTGTGTCTACACTAAGAAATGAAATTGTGCCAATTTTCATTCCATTCCCAGCAGGAAATTTGCCAAAGACCAACCTGTTTTGCTCACATGGGCATGAGCCAAGCATGTGCAGGTCCTGTGTGTGTTCACAGGTATGGGCAGCACCTAATTCCCTGAGAGCAAGGAATTCTACAAGCCTCTAATGGAAAGAGGAGGAGGAAGGATGCTTTTTAATGTAAATTGTTTCCTTTTCCCGCATCTTCCTCCCACCCCCTACCATTTGTCCTCCAACAAATAGTTGTAACATCTGTGTAGCTAAATCTAGGACAAAATAAAATAGAAGGGATTTAACACATTAGAGCAGCAGATATAAGACACTATTTCTCACACATTGCTTTCAGTGTAGAAAAGACTTTAATAAATTAACATGTTTCTCAGATGGCTCTGATGGCTAATTTTTAGTTTGTACCTGTGATTTAATCTTAATCAATCAAAGAGAATAGTCCTGGATGTAGACTTAGGGTAAGAGTTGAAAGGCAATTGCTGTAAAATGTAACAATAAGCATCCCAGCCTGATCCTTCTCTCATTTGTCAGGGTGGAACAGCTCCACTCAAAGCAACATATTCATACTGGAGTAACACTGGTGTAAACAAGAGTAGATTCCTGTTGTATAAGATGAAACAATTTCAGATTTGGCACTAAATGCTGATAAACATGCTACAGTGCAGCTGTATATTAAATAACCAATTTAGAACAGAAACAAGCCACTAATGCCTACATTTTTCTTCAGATTAATAGGTGGCTGAAACACAATATTTTTGAAAGAAATGACAGGGAGCGTTAGCTTTTGAAGCACGTTTTCTTCAGTTGCCTGTAGTAACTGTAGGAAATGAAGGCAAAATTGTCTTATGTTCACAGAAAAGAATATGCTTTTATGCCTAAGAGACGTTGGACCCTGATGTATATGTATATAGGAAATATAAAACATCTGTGCTGAGATCCATAAAGGTGTTTAGATTTATAACTCCTGTTGTAGAGCACCTAAAGATCAAGCTGAGAAAGAGGGGAAAGGAAGCTACAGGAGGGCTTAAATAGGATATCGATGTCCTCATCTGTAGCTCTCTTTTGCAGGAGGACTAAAAGAAAGAGCCAAGGAGCAGAAGAAAAAAAGGGTTAGTCTGTGCCTTTGGGCCAAAAATCCCACAATAACCAAAACACTGTGTAAAAAGACCTTGATTGTCTTTCTAAGAAGAGCATAACAAGAGCATAGACCAAACTTTTGTGTTGTGAAGTTCTGTTTTATCTGAAAACAAAGGAAACTGAGATTCATAAAAAATAAAGAAATTTAAATTTCCCTTGTTAGATATGAAAAAGTGAAAGAATCACACACACAAAAATATCCTTGCTGACACATGTCTTTGTGAGACAGATTCTTTTTTAAGTATGTTTCTCAAGCTCAGACTCCCAAGGACATACTGAACTACAAAAAACTCTACGTGGTCTTCTATGAAAATGTCTGTTGCCTCTGAGTTGCAGCCATGATGACATACTGGAAAGATGAAACATTCTTCCATGTGAGAACATCTCAGTTAACCTCAAATGCAGCAGCCAGATGAAGGAAAATGTAAACCTTCCTTCTCTGCTCCTCTGCCATTAGCACATCAGTCAGACCAGACATACCCTCCAAAGAAAGCATTTAAATCATACTGGTGAAATCGAACTCCTCCAAAGTTCATCTCTTACCAGTATCTTAGCTCTGATTTCAGTAGCTGAAATCAGAAATCAGCTTCAGTAGCTGAAGGCAGAAGATGCCTTAAGAGAGATCCAACATCTCCCAGGAGCAGATAAAACACTGGTTAGAGTAGTCTTCTGATATGAAGATCTTATCTCCCTTCCAATTAAGACAGGTCTCTGACACCAGCTGTCCCAGTTCCTGAAGAATGCTGTAACTACTGGGCTGTTATGCCAAAGACAGCACAAATCTCAGGTTCTGGATTTTAGGAATTTAAGATTAACTTTCTGTAGAACATTTGTTTCTTCAGAAGGTGATAATCACATTTATTTAAGACACTTTTCCTTAATTCAACACAAAAGAAAGCTTGGTTGTCTGGTTCCTAACCTCACAGAAACAGTTCAGGAATGAACACTAAGTACGGCTCAATGGCCTTGGCCAACCTTGCCTGGATCCATCACCCGCACTATGGGACCAGAAACACTTTTAAACAACAACTGTTTAAGCGTGGCCTGGCCCCACAGTGTTTGGATTTTCCTATATTGTTGTTCCACCTCTGCAGCTTTTCCACTGGCTCTTTCATGGACATTCAGCCCATAGAGCAGGCAGCTTTCTCCTGGGTAAATTCCTTGTGTGATCATTGGAACTCACCTCCAGTACTGCCTTTGTCCCTGTATCATGGATGTGTTCGTGGCCTTGTCCCGATTCCTGTTTCTGGCTCCATCTCCTTTAGCTCTTGACTGGGCTCACTGGATGGATCCCAGACCTGTTCACCCCCTGATGTGTCTGCCACTGCTCCTGGAGCCTGTTACCAGCACCTGGAGGGACAGACCCCATGTGCTGGGCCACCTTTGGCTCTCAGCTCCATGTCCCTAAGGTAGGGACCTGTGACCTTGCCACTCCCTGACAGATATTTTTCAAAGTTGCAGGTATTGCTGCATCCTGTGCTGAGTGTGGCAGGAATGTTTGAGCCATGATCTGAGCAAGGCTGGCCAAAGGAGCCCTTAAGTGATTCAGGCATTTAAATTTCCACATAGCCTTAGGTAAGTGCCCAGATGCTCACCTCCACCTAAAAGGTGGTGATGTAGTGTCAGAGAACAGCAGGGTATTAGGCATTTGTAGAAAATAGTCCCAAAAATAGAGAAGCAGGAGCCATCCAGTCACAGCAACATTTAGAACACAATCTGACTCACACATTTTGTCTCTGTTGCATTTAGAGCATCTTCATTTTATTTCACACTGTGGTTTTGGTGTTTATCTACCTTCTGGACCATAGCATGATTTTCCATGCATTTTTCTGACTGGATCCTGTCAATTAGATCATTAACTCTTTTATGGAGGAATTTTTATTATAGGCGTGTCCAGTAATAATCAGAACAACAACACATTTACTGCTGGAGGTCTCTAAGCACTACTCTAAGAGGATATATTGTGCCAGCAACAGTGATGATGTCCATTTGTACAAGTGTTGGTTTCAGTCTGACTAATGATTTTTGCTGGGAACTAGAATTCCTTTTCTGTGCCTGATATTTCTACACCAGCAAGAGGGAAATCATATTTACAAGTGCCATAGGATAACATAAAATAATAAAACTTACTGAGCATCATGTATCACACAAGAAATTCTTTGAGAAGAATATATTTCTATAAATGTGAGCCCTCAACATATTTGAGTTTTTAGCACTTGGATGGGGGATGTTGCATTAGCTTCATTTTCAGAGATATTCATACTCACATTTGAATCCACACCTATTTATGATGGGAATTTTCAGTTTGAAGGGCAAAAGAAATCTGGTACAAGTGACAGAATCTGATCTTATATCTATTTCTCCCAGCTGCTAAAGGAATTTGTGATGCAAAAGACACAGGGTGAAGCAGGTTGGTATATTTGGGATTCAGCATTTCATTTAAAGCCTTCTCCTAGAACTGCCATAATGATATGGGTGAATGTTGATTTCAATTAAATACATTGCAAATGTGTACAGCATGTTCTGTCCCTGGGAAGATGCCACTATGAAGAGATATCGAAGCCAAATTGCCAGGGAATTCAAGTGTGATGGGGAGGGGGAGGAGGAAGGAAGGAAGGCACAAAGAACAAAATGTCCCTACAGCCACCCACCAGGACACACTTCGAGTGTGATATGAATCAGCAGCAGCCGAGGAAGCCCTGATGCCTAAAGGGGATTACGTAAGAATCTGACATAAGTGGTACCACTGGCACCTTTGGGTATTTCTCAGGCATTTAACTGTGTCATTTAACCTGAGAAGAGATACTCTGCACTCTCCCTTAGCCTATGAAGAAAGCCAAGCAGCTGTGGAGGGTGATAACTTTAATAAGGAACCCAGAGCAGACAGGCTTGTAAATTAGGCATCTCTGGTGAATGCTCCTTGGTTGTGCTGAACACAAGCCTTAAGCTTGAACCTGTTTTAATGTCTTGTCTACAGCTCTTTACTACCTAAACTTGCAGGTCCTGGTCTCCTTAGGAAGGTACAGTACCTTCCCCATTCCAGTATTCTAGTGCAAAGAATAAATATCAAACAATATTGTCAAGGCATAATTATTGTAATGATAAGACATTTTAAGAATAATCATAAAAGAACAAACTGTAAGGTCTTCACTAAAAAGATGTGTCTCTGTGCTTTGGTTGACCTCCACAAAATGAGGACTTCTGGCAGAGCCTTGAGACAAAAGAATCAGCAATTTTCATTGATGTCATCTACACAGCACAGTCAGTGGGGACATTCTCACACATTGATATCTTTTAAGTCAGATATTCAACCAGGTCTCCTTGGCTTATGGGTATGACCCTTTGTAGATCCTTTCCTCCTGTACTGGGGAGGCCAGAGCGACTGAACTATCCAGATTAAGAACATGCAAAAGTGATCACAGCCATGATAAATCACTGTTGTCAGCTTATATTTCTGAGAAGGCAGTCATAATTTTGATGTTTAGCTGCTAATTTTGAGGTCACTTTATTATATCTAATGGGACACTAGGCTGTGTGTGATTTGGGTATCAGTGCCATAGCAGCACAGTCAGAGCAACTTCCGGTACTACATTTGCAAAGTCACTGAATATTTGTCATATTCAGCATTCCCTTTGAGGGACATCAGACAACAGACCCTAGGCTCTGTAGCTGACCATGCTGTGATTCCAGCTTGCTTCTAGGAATGGCTGTCCTGTACTCTTCTGAAATTTTCTCTGACTCTGGGCAAGAGAAACAGGAATAAGAAGGAGGAGGAACAAAAATTAAAAGAAAGAAGTGTCAATACTCTGGAAGATCTGCACACAAAAGTGCCACAGCCAGGTGACTTCAGTATGTGCTTTCAGGCTACGAGGAGCTCAACTACAAGTAAAGCTTCAATAACTGTGTAAAAAGAAAAGTTACGGAGTTTATCACCTCAGTGCTCAGTGGGTACATGGGACCAAGGTTGTAAGTGTGGCATTCTGATGGCTGATGCCACTTACCATTTAATGCAGGTGATTTCTGTAATATTTTTTACCTGTCAGTGGGGTCTTTAAGGAGATTAGCAAGATGGTCCATATAGAGAAGGCAAAAAAAAGCAAAATCCCTTATGCACTTGGGAAAAAATTCCTTATTTATCAAACATATGACTACAGGTGGAAAAATAGAGAGAAATTGCAGTGGAGAGAGGGAAGAGGAAGAAAATAAGCAGGTGGAAATGCCAGAGAAAGATGTCTAAGAAAGTATCACTTCACATGGGAAAGTCTATCTCATTTTACACAAGGTGCAATATGAGGTCCTACACAACGATCATTGATAAGCAATATATGTTGAAACATTATATCATCTCAGTGACCTGAAAATGTCTGATTTTTATATACCTGAAATGACATGTCCTAAAGGCAGGGATTTCTCATTTATGATTGATTATACTCAGGTTCTTGTCAATTTGCAGAAAGGCTCTATACAAATGAAGAGTGAGATGAAATCTTTAAACACAGTAGGGAAGACAGAATTTATATAGTTTGATATTTGCTCTCAGACATTTTTTGTTAGTAATATCATTATTTACTTTGATTCCACACTTCAAAACTTTACATGTATAGTAAGCTTTAATGTTTTCTTTAATTCTGTCCAAAGACTCAAAAAGGTGAGATTTTGTTTTTGGTAAGTCTTCACCCTGTCATTGTACCTATTACCATTTTAGTACTTGTGTTACTGTGGATTGTCCAAGCTATTTGGTAAAAACCAGAAAGTTGTTTCCAGTTTGAATAATGTCTGATCTGAAAATAGTGTTAACACAATTAAAAGCATCCAAAATGAGAAAAGATTTGTTGAAGCCATTAGTCTGAAATTGCTGAGATTTGTACAGACCTGTAGGAGTACAGGTTCTCTGATAATGACTCTAATTCCTTGCATATGACAGGTGAGACTGCAGCCTTTTCCATACTCCTGAAATCAGAGTGCTGTCTATTTACAGACAGCATGTTTTTCCGCTTTCCTTGTTATCTGTGTCTTCCTGGATCCACACCAAAGTTCGTTTGAAAGGGGAAGTTCAAAGCTGCTTAGAAGATTGGACACTGATTCTATTTCAGATGTTAAATATATCATTAAGTGTTCACCATGGTCTCAGAAATCCACAGTTAATTTCCCCGCTACATCCTCCATTTCTTGCAGTTTGCTGTAATCTGGTGTGTAAAGCTTCCAAAAGTTGTGGAACAGCCTATTTTGAGAGAACTTGTAAGCAGGAACACATGAATGGGTATCAGGTGCATCTATGAATTTAATGAATGGTTTGTTGGAAATGGCATTAAATAGCAACATCCGTCTGCAGATGAGCTCTGTAATATCCTTATTTCCAGCCCAGGCAGATGGAGGACTTGTAACGTGCTCTCTGTTTTCCGTTTTCTGTTTCACACAGCATTGCTTGCCTGTAAATTCATCCACAATCGTGCTAAAAAAAGATTTGAACCCTAACTGTCCAGCCTTTTATTTTTGCAGCTTTCTCTTCAAAATAATGAGTGGATGAAGTATGTAACAAGGCTCATCATGAGAATTAAACTGGTCTAGGATTTTGTGCTCTTCCAAAACAAATCACAAGTTGGTTTTTTTTTCCTCTCAAACTCTTCAGCCTGAAGAAGGGGAGTGGCAGGGAAACTGTTAGGCTCTTTTTAAAATTGTCATTAATTTCTGATGTTAAAGTACAGTTAGAATTTTCTTATTAGGAAACAAAAAAATGGGAAATGCCACATGAGGTACTAAGACCAGTGGTGTGGTAGCATATAGCAAGTCACATCATACAACTCTCGCAGACCATTGTGGTAAATTAATTTTTAATGTAGACATACAAAAATATACCAATTTCTCTTAACTGTGAGCAATTTTAATCCAAATACCTTCTATAATATTTATATATGGCTGTGTACTGGGGAAAGAAGAGGTGAAAGCACTTTCCCAGAAAATTATTTCCATGGTACATGAGTGGATCAGATACTACTTTCTTCCTTAGTCCTTGCCAAGGATAAGAAAAGAGTTAATGCCTCATATACTGTGTGAACTGTAACTTATTTTTCCTATGATTCAAATAAAAAGGCTAATGGAGGAAAAGAAAGAGCATATTGAATATTGATTTTTTTGTCTCAAGCATAAGGAAGTCCATTTTGGGAATGGTATAAAAAAGAACTACTTATTAATGATAACCTGCTTCCAAATGGTTTCTGAAAGCTTCTGATCGGTATTTGGACCAAATCTAATCTCATGCACACTCAACTGTCATCTCTGTTGCTCTAGATAGCAGAAAATTTAGACCAGGTTTTTGAAGGGCCATGTTACTGAGTTGGTGAGATGAGATTTCTCAGAGACAGACAAAAGCAGTGGAAAGGTGTGGAAACATTTATTGGTAAGACTATACTGGTTAAAATACCTTTCTATAAAATTTGGTTCCAGGTAGAAAAATAGTCTTTTTCCCAATCTCACTCCTACCATGTTAACACAGCTCCACTTGACTTCAAAACTACTCCCAGTAGACAATAACATAAATATACAACACTGTTGAAGTCAAGGGGTCTCTGTTGACTCACATCAGTTGGAGCTGCAGTTCAGCTTGCTGTTTGAAGAAATTTCCAAACTTGGAAACTCTTTTTCATGTTTCAAGCAAAGTCAAAATAAGTCTTTGCAAAATAACTGCAGCCAACAGTAAATGATGTATGAAATGAAATATCTCATCCATCCTGTACATGAAGAATGTGCAGAGGAAGCTTTGCTGCTCTCACCACGCAGTTTCAAACGAGCTGCTGATGCAGAACCATCATTTGCATGGAGTGATGGGAGGAAGGGGGTGATGCTGTCATTCTCATCTGCTGTCAGGTGTGGCCCTTCCATACAGAGAGAGTCAGATTTTATCCTTTCCCCATTTTAGTTAATATATACTGTCCTATATTCTGTCTAGTAACCTCCATAGAGTTCAATGGGCTTTGAGCCTGAAGTACTGGGTATTTATTCAAGACTATAAAATTATTTTACATTAAATTAAAGTTTTACCTGTGACAGATCTGATCTCTTAGCACGTCTACACTACAGTGTGTTAAAGACCCCTAATCTTTCCATCAATAAACTGGGATATTTAGTGTATTGACATACAATTGTATTGTCTCAGGTGACACACCCACTACTGATTTACCAGTTTGTTGACTTGACTGAGTTACTATTACTTACAAGGTCTTACTCAAGCAGCACCAGCTCTGTACTATGTAGTTTTCACATCCTTCAGAAATTCCACATTTCACCTGAATTTCTTTGGTTTTGAAGTTTGACAACAGGTTTATGTAACTTACCTAGTTTTTTTGACTAGGCATTTCCAAAGAGTAGTTCATCTTACTAAATATAAACACCTATCTGAATAGCTTTTTTATGAGCTTAATAAGAGTGGAAGGAGTCTAGAGAACTGGTTTAAATCATCTCCAGTGGAGCTGGGTGTGGTGAACCCTACCTGTACATAACAAATAATTCAATAGTAATTTTAAGATTTCTGCTGTGTACAACCAAAAATTGTAAAATTAAAAATTGCACTATTTTATTCTGTACCAGGAGAAAATTGAGTACTAATAAGTTCTGAAACTTTAAGCAGAGCCACAGCAAGGCTGGAGAAGCTTCTGAAGGACCATTTGTTTAAAGACTTTGCTCATTTTTAGTAGTATGAAGGCTTCATGTCCTAATGTGATGGGCAAGTGACCTTTGCAGTGTTCTTATGATTTTGAAAACTTGAATTTGCAGATCCTACTCTTTTTTTGGCACCTCTTCTATAATAACCATGTCTGGCCCACACAGGATAGACTTTTAACCAGGATTGTGAAACTCTTCCCTGCCTATCTCCATAAGTTCTTCTCACCAAAAATATTATGGATGGGCATAGATTAGACTCTCTGTGCTGACTATATGGAGGCTGGTTTCAAGTAGCACTCAAGTAATCAGCAAAGCAGCTCATACTCAGAGTTTAAGCATCACTAGAATTCATGCTGTTTTGGTGCATAACATCTCTAAATTCTTAGTGTGTTTTTATATTCATTTGACTGTGAAGGTCTGCTTGGCAGGGATGTGGTAGGAAATTTAGCCATCAGGCTTAGGGTGCTTCTGAGTTCCAGTGTGCTCTTTCTGAAGCTTTGTCAGAAACAGTTTGCTTGTCTCTGAAAGCAGAGTGATTTGATCACTTTTGGCAGACACAGTTTCCCCCATGTACTTTGTTTTGTTTCAAGAATGCCAAGAAAATGTTCTTTCTTTCAGAAAATAGTGTTCCCCCTGCTGAAATCATATTAAGATATCCTCAGAGGGTTTTGCTGTCACCTTCTGTAGGTTAAAACAACAGGATGTCCCCCCTTCCTCCCTCTAACTTTGAGTATCACACTGGGTTGCCTTTTAAAGTTTTTGAGCTGCAGCCTGTTACCTATATACAGTCAAATCCACCATCTAAGAACCTGAAAACTGCATTTTTGCTTTAGTAGAGGAGAATCAACATGCAGAGTTATTAGGCATCCTCATTCTCTTCCATTCTGATGGAGATGGACCGTGGCAGCTGCTGCTGTGATTTCTGTGTAGTGTAGACACATCCAAGTTAATGACAAGTTGGCTTGCTAAGGTAGAAGCCATCATTTAGTCTGTCCATTCCCACATGTCACAAGGTTTTTCTTTGCTGTTTGGTTCAATCTGCTTGGGTCACAAAGCATCCAGCTCCAAAGTTCAGCTGCATTTTTACCAGGTGACAGATACAGTGGTGCAGCTGAGATTCATGACACTGGGTAAAAACCAAATTTCCATAACTCCTGTTATTTATATATCTCAAATATCTACCTACTTCCACAAGGGATGGAGGTGTTGACAAACTGATGCTGACATGAGTCAGCTGAAAAGAGCAAGAGCTCCACAGAAGAAAGAGGATGAAGTAGAAGGGTTTAGATGAACTTGAGGGAAAAGCAAAGTGCCTGAACAAGGAAAGCATGCAGTTCCCCGTCCCTAGAGCAGGCCATTTCAAAAGGGAAACTCATTCCCTCTCCCTGCATTTGGGGATTTTCAGGGGCTTTGACACAAAAAGTTATCATGTGTTGGTTTGTTGGCTGAACCTTAGTAACTGCTCGTGGTGAACAGGATGTGCTTTGACTTAAGCCTCTTTTACTCTTTGTAAAAGATATGAAAATACTTTTGATGCCTTTATTTTGGAGTGAAGATCCATCTTATAGTATTTGGAGAGAAATTTCACTTAGGAATCACTTATCTACTTTAGTAGCTAAAAACAGATCATGGCATGCAGTCACCATGAGCAGGGAACAGACAACCGGTGTCCTTCCAGTCCTCTTTGATAATTATATCCTCACCCAGCAGCCAGCACATCACTTTCCCAAAATTGTGTGCAGTGGAAGACATGCACATGGACAATGCTGCCAGCTAAATAACGTCCTTTGAACTCTTGGTTGACATTTAATACCACCTCAAATACCTAAAAAGACAGTAAAATAAGGGCAAGATTACTTTTAATACCAAATACACTATAATAATGCATGATACCATCTATGTCAATCACAAACATAAGGAGGAGAAAAAGCATCTCTAAGACATGCTTTCCTACCATTCATGATAAATGTGGGGGTTGGGGTGGAGGACTGAAGAAAGGCAGAGGGTATGTTTGTTTTGAATTGCCCTTTTCAGAGAAGTTATCCCTACAGTCAAAACATTTTATCAGTTTGCCAAGATTTAGATGTTACAGAGGAATTCAGAGAAATCCAATCTTAAAAAAAACAAAAAGGAAGTGGAAGAACGTTAGACTGAATATTAAAAAAACAAAAAACCAAAAAAATTAAGCAAATAAACAAAGCAAACAAAAAAACCCCAACAAAACAAAACCAAAAAAACAAAACCAAACACCAACAAACAAACAAAACAACTAAAAAACCCCCCAAAACAACAAAAAAACCCCAAACCCCAAAAAACAAAACAAAACCAAAAACAAAATAAAAACAAAATACCTCCCCCACACACACACTTTCAAAAGAGAGCTACAGTGAGTTCCATTCAGGGAAATGAAATGTTTTTCCTGCTATATGCTATCCTTTCTAGCTCAGGTTTCTATGAATATGTGACATAAGTCAGTGGGGGAAAGCCATTAGCTTTGCTGCTCTGCAGCAAAAGACTAACAATAATGCAATTCTGTTACTAAAGAGCTAAAGACTAAAGCTTGTATTTTATTTATTTATTTATTTCCTCCAGGTGATGAAAGAATTCTAGATTACAACAGCCTGTGTGAAAATAAAACCCTAAAATAATAGCTATACTACTTTTGTTAACTGATGTTCCCAATCCCATCCTGAAACATCAGGTTTCTGTGGCTGCAGCTCACGGGAGATCTGTGCAATTCCGGAGCTGTGCCTGCTTTTGCTAAGCAGCAGAGCAGGTTCATGTTTCTTTGCTAATTCACTGTGAACTTTAGTCTTCATATTCCTGTATGTCTGGTTAAATACCTTCAAGGCTTTCCCCCTATGCTCCTTATGACTACATTCCTATTAAATCTGGCATTTCACTGTTGTTTCAAAGAGATTGAATAGAGATTGTCTTATACATAGCTTGAACCTTTGATATTTGCATCCACATATGCTCAAGGAACATCACTGTATAGTTACAGAAATATTCTATGTAACAAACACCCTATAAGAAAGAAGCAAATTCTTAGATCAGAATCTTTTATTCTCTGAAATAAGTGTCTTATTTTTAATACTATCTTTGTCTTGTTAACTTAGAAGGTTTGCAGTCATATCTCATTTCAGCAGAAATGATTTTTCAGACGACTTATGTAGTCCTCTATATAATATGTATTTTCAGATGACTTATGTGGTCCTCTACAGATTTCTTTTATCTCTTCTCTGTCCCAAAGAGAAATAAACAAAATCATACAGGTCCAGCTGCATGAATTTCAGTTCATCAGAAATGCTGGAAAGAAAGTAATATCTTATAAATTGGAAATGGCATTAAAAAAGTCAGAGAAAAATGCAATGTATTATCCAGGCAGCTACACTGAGAGTGTAAATGAAAGATTAATAGTTCATATGTTTCTCATTGTGGTACATTGACACCTTTGACCAAAGGGAGGGAAAATATCCTTCTGTTAGAATTAAATAGTGATTTCTCAGTCAGACAGCTGCACTTGCCTCTTAAGGGGGTTAGCAATCAAAGAGAGATCAAGACCTACATTTTCCTAAGGTCTGCTATGCAATCACTTTCATAGTGCACAATAAGTCTAAGGAAGCAATTACATGTATAAATTCTCTTACGCACACTATCACAGGCTTTCTGTTTTAAAACAGTAGTTCCATGGAATTATTGGTGTGGTTTTACTAGAAGAAATACTGTTGCATATGAGATTTTGCACTGGATAATCATAGAATTCATTTTGTGTTGCCTGTTTATGGGTTTTTACTTTAATAGGTCTGGTTATGGATGTGGAGTTGAGCAGCACACCTCTTAAATGGCTTAGGGTCAGATTAATTCAGGGCACTTTAGACGTTTTCTTGTTTCGATTTTACAAGGTAAGGTATTGATATTGTAAAAGTAGAGTGTAAACAGGCTGTGTTACACTTGTCTAAGCACCAGGGCGTGCTCCTGTGCACGTAGGGTACCTGTATCCCCTCCCCTTTGCCAGTGGTGATGTACCAAACCTGTCCTGTGCTCCCCCAGGGCTCCAGCACAGATGAACACACTTCCAAACATGGGGTGCCCTGAGGAGACACTTTTGGATCAGAGCTGATGGATTCTTTCCAGCTGAGGTGGTCTACAGATAGTGCAGGTATTATACACTCCCAGTAAACATGAGGGACTGGGCACAAGCCTGTTGTGGAGCACACCTGGAGCCCTGTCCCTGATGCTACACTGCAGAAGGGTCACTGTGTGCTTGCAATAACCAGTTCCTCCCTCTTCATCACCCAGTAAATGTAGCACCAGATTCTGCAGTGAAGGTGAAAGGGAAAAATGGGCCAGAACTGTACAAAGTAACTTTGTGACCAAATATTGATCTTGGATACAGAACTAAATAAAATAAACCCCTCTGTGACCCTAACCTTTCTGTCTGTACCTGCAGATATGAGAATTTTCCTCTAAATGATGATTCATTCCTCTGTAATGATGTATAATTAGCAGTGTGTGCTGTAGATCACTGAGTTGGTCTTACAACAAAATATGAATGTTCAGAACCCCTCTCATAAATCAGCAAAGCTCCATTAAAAGCAATAGAGCCATAGTGCATCTAAATTTCAGGATTTCCTTCTTTTCATGCAAATTACTATTTTCTGAACTCAGATAACTTATTTTTCTAAATTTATCCACCACAATGCTAGATTTTATAGAAATAAATAATTGAGAATACTTATAGCTAACAATAGAAAGTTTAAATATAAAATTTTGTGCCATACTGCAAAAAAAGCAACTGATATCCTGCTCTAATTAAAGTATATTAATTATGGGAACAGATTTATTCAAATTCTGCTTCCTATGTGTAAGTGCAATATATAACAGATTTTTGAATACTTATGCAAGCATGGAAGAAAGATAATTGAAATTCCTCACCTTATGTTGCAGTTAGTTAGTCAATTCCCATTTCCTAATGCCATATATGGAACACTATGTTACAAATAAAAAGCTAACTGAAATATCTGAGCTACTGATTTTAATCCAGAAGGACTATTTTAAACACTATGAAACCAATAGGAAAAATGGATTTTGGTGTCACTATTTTCTGAATTGGGAATTTTCCAAAGAAACTGAACTGAAAGGAAGCCTCGAAAGAAAGCTTTAGCCATTTGTACTGCCTTGGGCACTGTCTCTGTTTAAGGGTACTCTGCTATGTGTGTGTGGGTGATGTGATCAGGAAGCTGGATAGTGATAGTATCAAGACAGATAATTTTAGAGCCATAACCCATTGCCACAGAGTTTGCCTGAAGTAAAGTAATCCTTCCACGGATGTCAATGGACTTACTGGAAATCAGGTCTCAGTTTCTTAAACATAGGCAGCTGGTGTCATTTGGAATGTGCCTGGATATCTGAGGCATCCAACAGTACTGCTCAATACTGTGACTTTCGGGTGTGACAGCTGAATCTGGACTTGTGGGATCCCCTCAGGCACAGCAAACAGCACTAAGCGCCTCTGTGTGGGCAAATGAATTGAACCTCCAGGGCTGAATTCTTTTTCCCTAAGTAAACAGACACAATGTATATTTCTACATCTGAGTTAGTTTAATTATTGAACATTTACTGACAGGAATGGATACGGTGCACTTGACTTATTTCAGGTGTTTACACCGGGATGAGATGTCCCCAGTTCCCTTCTCTGCTGCTAAAAATATTTCAGAAAACTCAGTTATTGGCATCTTTACTGAAGATATCTTGGCTTTATGCAGTGCTCTAAAAAAAACCTTGAAGGACCTCTGCTTACCTAGTAGATCATGTTAGTGCCCATTTCACAACCCTTCATCTGTTTACCCTGCACATCTACCTGCTTCAATGACTGGTGCCCCATAAGTCTTACAAATCTAATTAAAACAAAGAGAAAGTCTGGCAAACTGAGATCTTTGACGTCATCCTTTTGACCACTACATAGCCTGCCTACACATTTCTCCTCTGATAATTAGTTACAGTCCACCACAGGAAGAAGGTTCTTATGATTTTATTATTTCACATCTTCCTGCCTCTGGCTGAGAAGAAAGTGGTACTGGTACCATAAGACATTAATTTAAGGCAGCAAGATGGTAATTAGAAGCTTTCTGCTACCTTTAATGAACTTTGGACTGGAATCACAGAGAAAAAGTCTCAGCAAACACGTTTCACTGAGAAAGTGGCTTGCTGAAATAAGTCATACAAGACTGATCAATGGTTTCACACTGCTCACAATACCTTGTGTGCCTTCATGTTTCTCAGTATGATGCAATCTCTTCACACTCTCCCATTGCTATGGGGGATTTGGCTGTGTTTTGATCTCTATTTGAATTGTGAATCTTCACTTCTCTGAAGTAAAGGTCTGCTGTGGGTTGGCCTTGGCCAGCAGCCACAAACCCACACAGCCACTTGATCACTCCCCTCTCCCTCCCACCTCCCCACAGGATGGGGGAGAGATTAAGAACAAAAGTGAGAAAACTTGTGGGTCGAGGTAATGACAGTTTAATAAGTGAAGGAAGGATTTAAAAAAGAAAAAAAGTAAAGGGAAAAAAAGTGATGCAAGAACAATCACTCACCACTTCCCACCAACAGACCCATGCCCAGCCACTCTGAGCAGCACCCACCTTGGAAACCAAGTGCCTACCTCTCACCCCCTTCTTCCTCTGCCTCAGTTTTATTGCTGAGAATGATGTTATGTGGTATGGAAAAGACCTTTGGCCAGTTCAGGTCAGCTATCCGAGTCTCTTGCTCATCTCCAGCCTATTCCCTTCATGGGTAGAGTGGGGAAAAAAGGAAAGCCTTGTCATTGAGCAAGCTGTGTTCAGTAGTACCCAAAACACTGTTGTGCCATTGCAATGAACCTTTCAGACCTTTTGGCTAAATTTTGCTCTGAACCAGCTGTTTTCAAACCAAAGGAGAAAGCACCATCAAGCCATGGATCCTGTAGAAGCAGCATAGCAGGGTTTTCTCATGCTGGTTTCTCTCCTGCACAATGAGCCACCACTGTGCAGCCACAAACCTCAGAAAGGTTTACTGACAAACTTTGTTCAGAAACTTTGTCTGGGCATAGACAGACACACAGACAGCCACTCACCCCCCCACCAATGCTGCCCAGGTTCCAGAATCTTCCAGGAAGAAGAATGCGCATGCCCTGAACTCCTCCTGAAGGAGACATTAGAAGAACTAAAGTTATAAAAATGTGTACATGGGCCCCCACCTCTGATGGACCAGGACTGTGCATTGCAACCATGGACCATGATCACCCACACATTGCTGGAGCCATGGGTGGTGATATTTTTCTATTTCTTCTATCTCTCTTTCTCTGTTCTTCTCTTTCCAATTTTCCTCTCTTAAGGTGATCATACACTCCAGAACCTCTATACACCCCTTTTCCAATCTCTTACTTTTTGTCTCAGTTAAGCTGTTCTAATAAAATTCATTGTTGTATCAGTTAGGTAGTGTTGTTTTGCTTTAATCCACCTCAAAGGGTCAGTAAGCAATGAGCCTGGTTGCTCTGCCTCAGCGGCAGATTGCAACAGCCATCAGCAGTGTTTCAGCCACAAGTACAAACTGCAGCTCCACATGAGCTGCCATGGAGAAAATTAACTCCATCTCAACCAGAACCAGCACAAGGTCTGATGTATTTGCCTTCTTGGGGGAAAGAAAAAATCAAGAGTACTGGAGAACAGCAGGATTTATCTATTCTACCACCTGTTGAGGGCTGGGCGCAGGAATGGGCTGGAGGGATGGGAGCTGAGGAGCAGTTCCAGAAAGAGAGCTCATCTGTCTGTAGCTCCCAAAGCAACTCCACTGTTGTTATTAAGATCTAATTGTTGATTTGCTGCATGAATGGTCTAAAATGGAAAAGCAGCCAGACATTATTCTTTGTCACTTCAGATCAGATTCCCCTGGACAGAATGAAGATTGCATTGGATTATTTTCAGATTTTCCAGTTTTGTGTCCCTACTGAAGCAACAGCGTGAGTTTCTCTTTAAACAGAACACCAAAATAAATATATATTGCATATTTAAATGCACAGACCTTTCATTGTGCAGTCTAAGCCTTTTACCAGGCAACAAGAATTTTTCTGCTTGCTTTGTATCTGTTAGATCCTGCCTCTTTTTGATTGCACATGCATTCCCTCCTGCTCTAAATAGACCGAGATCATCACTACGTTTTACTGAACATTTGCCAAGAGAAAGTGCTGGTTTTTATGGGAAGTGTTGGAAACATCTCAAAATACAGTGTTTAGAGCAGAACACTCAGCTTTTGCATTGGTTTAGCATTTTTTCTCTGAAAAGTGTCATATTGGCACACAAAATATCTCTGTGTTTGTGTGGAACAGACATCCAGTTAGTAACAAGCTGGTGCTTAGTCCATCAGTAGTTGAAATGTTTTGTTTGGAAGCTCTGGCCTGGGTTTTGGTTGGGGGTTTTGTTTCCTTTTTTCCAGTTGAAGGAGCTATTGTTATCACACCATGTAAGCAAGAGTAGTGCCAATTGTCCTAAATATCATTTCCTTGCAGCCTCACTGGCACTTATTTAATTATTGTTTCATTTCATTTAAGATACATTCTGTAGGAACATTTTGTACTTTAAAGAGAACACTTAGGAACACTTTTCATCACTTATAAAAAGAGACTCAGAAAAGGATCAAGGCACCTGAATGAATCTCTCATTTAATATATAGTTAATTATATTACCTAGTAAGAAAGATTGTGCATGGAAATATTGGATACAGCCAGGAGGTTTTTATATAATAACCAGTTTCTCAAGATACAGGTGTTTCATACTGATACACCAGCTTTTTCTTTTGGGCTGAGAAATTAGCTGAAACTATACATTGCATTTTACTAGATTTTACTTCCTCATGATGAGAGCAAATCAGAGGATGTAACTGGAATCTGGTGTTTGGAGTTTGTGTTTCTCATTATTATTGTGCAGACTGAGCCAAAATACTTGGTTCAGACATGTTTGTATTTCGGTGCATTTCAAATCCCCACTGCTGTGCATATTTTAACATGTGCTCACCTTCAGAGACTTATGTAAGCTCAGTGGAGGTAAAAACCAACAAGTGTGTTTGTGGACAAGTAAATATCTAAAGGGGTTAAAATCTGCTCTCTGTAACATCAGATGTTGGGTGACAACTTTATGACAACCACAGGTCCTCCTGCCTGCCCCAGCCTGTGTAATTTGTGATGGAAGATGTCCCTGCTGACACTGGGTCCATGCCCGTGCAGCACTGTGGAGTGCTGGGAGGAGGTGTTAACTTGTTCCCTTAAAACGCTACAGGTGCACAAACAGGAGAAGGTGACCGAACCAATAAATCCTTCCTCTCAGGGCATTGTCATTGTGAGCACCGGATTAACATGACAAGGTTTCACCGCATTTTGCTGAAGCAAATCCCTATCAGGCTTCACCGAGTCCTTGGAATATGACCCTTTTTCAAGCACTTCTCTATGCTTGGGAAAATATTTATATTTTGTCCTTTTTTTCTCCAAGTTGCCACACATTTATCACAAGACACATAGGCTGAGGCACAATTACAGAGCAGAATTTCAACACACAGCCCTGAAAGTGCTCTCTATCCCTCACTGATGAAGAAAGAGCAGATGAAAAATAAAACTATAAATGAAAGGAAAAAAATGCGACTTAACAATAAGAAAAAAAAGTATTTATAGATGACAATTTAGTCCATAGAAAATATTCAAGGTTCACCAGCTTGGCCTGGGAGGAGTTGCATTTTGTAATCCTTAATGTGAAGAATTATGACTACATTCATCTAAGCTATTTATGAAGTACAACTGAGAAAATAAGAAGCAAAAGGAAATATAAATAACTGTTTTCATCTTAAGAAATAGGACAACACATGCTGAGATCATTTACTTCAATGTATTCCTTCTCTCCTTCAGTTTTTGTATATATTTGTCTGCTTGTCTTCTAGATCTCTTATTGTCTGCATTAAGAACACAAATGAAAGAATGTTTACCCGTGTAATGTTTTTTGTGCTTCCCAAGGTGAATTAAATCAAGTGTTTTTCTGTAGTGCCCTGGTTTTCCCCTCTGATCTCTTTTATGTGTGAGAAATGTGTCAGTAAATAGAGCTCAGTGGTCGCTGGAAATTAATACTTCAATTTATTAGAATGTGATCAAAAGATTTGGCATCATTTGGACAAGACAGGTGATTCCCATGCCCTGTACATGATAATGAAGTACTGCAGAGCTCAAGAGGGATATAATTATGCTTTTTCGTGAGAGGCTTATGAAATTTCTTTAGTGAAGTCTTTTACCTGTTCTCAAGGTACTAAAAAAAGTCATCTGATAATTTGTTTACAATTTAAAAAAACAATGGTATAAAGGCTTTCAGGAAGAAAGGATAACTGCAAGTTATAAAGCAGACCAGCAGCTCTAGAAAGAACTTATCAGGAGCCTAGAAAAACAGAGACTTTAATGATATGGGTAAGTGTTTTTAGAGGGCAGAGGATGTGCCACATGAAAGAGAGTTAAACTGATTGCACAGTTTAAGCAATTTGAACACATGGATGGCAAAGGTTTTCTCATGTGTCTTTGCTCTGCCTTCAGTAGAACTAATGTGTGTCTCCACATCACACTGTGCTGCCTCTCCCCACAGTACTCTGCTTCTGAGTGGTGTTTGAAATAAAGATGATGGCACACTATGGTGATCTTGAGAGGATCAATACCCCTGAATTCAGGGGTGAGATTACCTTTCCTTGATCGACAGAGATAAAATGCATGCTAGAAAGGATTCCTGAGATGTTTCTGAGTGAGGGTCACAAAGAATCGGGTCCAGCTTTTTCCCAGAAGAACTGTCTCCTCCTATAACATGACATTTAGTTTTTAAGTGAACTTTTGCAAATGTGTCAGATTGCATAAATATTTTGTCCCCAAGGCAGAAAATAGACCCAATACTTCCCTAATGTAATGTCATTAATTAGTGTATTGCTCTTTATCAGAAGAATCTCTCTGGCTGTTTTGCATAATTATGGCTGGGTTCAAATTTATAAAAACATCTCTAGAACAGCCACAAACAAGATTTGCTTTCCTAAGCCAACTGTATCTTGTTACGATAGTGGAGAGATAATACCTTGATGGAATTCATGGTCTTGAGGGATATAGACCAGGCAAAAAGTGCAGGCATAACCCTGAACCTTAAAAAAGTGAACTTCTAGTTTTCTAAAGAACTAGTGGATTGAACCCTCTGGGAAACTGTCCTCAGGGATAGAGGAGAAGAGGAAAGCTGGCAATAATTTAAAGATATTTTCCTTAAAGCACAAGAAGAGCTCTCAATTCCCATGTTCAAGAAATTGGTCAGGGAAGGCAGGAGCCCACGGCCAAGTAAGGACCACCTGGTCAGACTGAAACACAGGAGGGAAATGCTTAGACAGTGAAAGTAGAAACTTGCATTCTTGGATGAAGATACAGATAAATGCCTGGGACTGTAAGGGTGGGCTCAGGATTGATGAGGCACAGCCGAACCTAAATTTGGTAAGGGATGTGAGGAATAATAAGAAGGGTTTCTACAAGTACATTAGCCAGAAAAAGAAAGACAAAAGGAACTTTATGTAGCAATAAGTGAGATAGGGGAACTGGTGGCAGGTGACATGGAGAAGGTAATTTTTCACTGAGGATCGCTCTTCACACATCTTCAAGTAGATGGAATGCAAGACACTTGGGGAATTAAGTCCCACCCATGACAGGACAAAACGAAACAGTTTTAAACTGAAAGATATTAGATTTAGACTAAATATAAGGAAGGAAATTTTTGCTATAAGAGTGGTAAAGCACAGGAACAAGTTGTACAGAGAAGCTGTGGATGCCCCATCCCTGGAAGAGTCCAAGGCGAGGTTGGATGGGGTTTGGAGCAACCTGGTCTAGTGGAAGGTGTCCCTGCCCAAGGCAGGGGGTTGGAATGAGATGACCTTTAAAGGTTCTTCCCAACCCAAACCTTTCTATGGGTGTATGACCACATAACTTCTCTTCCCCTCTGCCTGCCTTTGAGTGCTCACTCACAGATTTAGCATTTTTTATGAAACCTCCCCAGGGCAGAGTCTCTGTGTTCAAAACTAACACTGAGCACTGTGTCAGGAGGGCTGCTCCTGAAGGGGCTTGGCAAGTGACTCATTAACCTGTCAGGGGGATGCTGCACGAGGACAACTTAACTGTGAATCCCTGAGCTTACAAAGAGCAGGATATCACAACACTGAGTTAAGTCACCTTAGGGGCATCCCTCCAGCACAAACAGATGCTCAGCTGACACAACTGTTCCCACCCTCTGACTGCTCTTACTAGGAACACTGGTATTATATACAAAGCAATATCTTGGCATTTATGAGTCCTAGATTAAATTTCTAGTATTTCTGCAAACTTTCCTTATGAATTTGGATAACACTTTTAGCAAAAGGTGTTTGAAGTTATCAGACATCTGTGTAAAGTTGTGCCTAATGCTTTAAATGGGACATGACCCTCTTGGAAAATTACACGGAATACCAAATATATAATTTTCATTTTGTTTTAGTCTTCATTCCTCAGTTGCTCATGAGTAGATAAGAATACTCTCCTGTCTCTTGGGATAAAAATATATCAGGATCGTGATTTTTTTCTCTTTCCATGTAATAAATAGGAGATTAGATACTTTTGATGCAGATGTTGGATGGAAATAGGTATTCATACTTTTTAATATCATCTGAAAAATCATGGATTACAGTAATATTTATTTTATTGTAATAGCACTGCTTTGAAATATCCAAGTTGCGTATTTTTCAGATAATGCAATGGCAAAAGGAGAACTCTTCATTACTCTAGAAGCACAATGGAGAGAAATTTCAATAGGACATGTATTCATATAGGGGTAAATATATACTAAATGGCACAATATAAAATCATAGGTATATAACAAACAATAACTGCTAAGATTACATCAGGAAATGGTAGTGGCATATAGCAGCAGAGGTCTAAGAACAAAACAGCCACGTCAGATACAATAATCCATTTCTACAATAAAACTATTTGCCCAATCAGATGTTTCTGTCTGTAGCTCTTCCCCTTGACTTGCAGCATGCTGAAGTGACAGGTCAATGTTTTCCTCTGCTAAAGAATACAAATTCTTGTAACAGTGAAATTCTTATTCAAGAAAAGACCATCACCAATGTTTTGCTTAATAGGCTCTAATGCTGTTTGAGCCACTCAGTGTGCCATTACAGTCATTATCTTTTCAGGAGTAGAATTGAGCAATGTGTGGAAAGTTTAGTAAAAAGGCTATGTTGTAGGATAATAACATACCAGAGTATCTGAACCTGAAAGTAAGGCCCTTTAATGCAGATTAATCTGTCTAAGTCTGTCATAACCATACCTATCTTCATCCTTTTCATTTGCACTAAGTGCCCAGCAGAAAGCATCTCTGTACACTGTAATTGCTGGTTTTGCTCTGTGATCAGTGTTTTGCTACTTAAGTGGCAGCTTAATACATATTTCTCGACTACCCTTCGTGGTTTTGCCCATGTGTCGTGTCACAGAGTGAAAGCAAAGTGAACTTCTCCTACACTGATGGGTCATCCTCTAAGGACAGGGGGAGTTCACAGCAGCCTGTCTTCCTACCTCCATATATTTCCTGCCCCCCCAAAGACCTTATGTAGGTAATTGGTGAAGAATACAAGAATAAGGCAGGAAATTAATGGGACAGCTTAATTATTAGTTTCTGCCTATCTCAGAGTATCAAATGAATTGGCCAAATTCACTGATCTGCCTGAAAGCTAACTCAGAAAATGAACCATGAAAAAGAAATTGTTTTCTTTTGGATCAGTTAGTGAATTAGTGATCTTACAGGACTATTATCACTGGAGCTACATAAAAGATGGGGCTGGCATGCTTTTGTAAGGAAAATAGAGAGCAAGAACAGTCCTTTTGGAATTAGTTCCTATTATCAACTGATTCAGTTGGCTGTAAACTCACAGAATTAGAGCAGACTTTACTTAATAAGGACAATTCTGTGTTCCTTCTATAGCAAGCATTGTAAGGACTATTTTTTTAATTAAAACGTACTTAAACATATATTTCTTACACACATGAATTTTAATTACATTTATCTTTATAACATGTTTTTATTCCAGTTATTATTATAATGCTTCATAAGCTATTCCCCAAAATTGTGTTCTTCAATGCAGGCCACTGCAAATAAAAGGAAAACTCCCAAAAGGGAAGACACCCTATGTGGTGGGCAGAAGGGCCATATTAGAATGCATGGTTTGACCTGGACAGACACTGCTGCACTGTGATTTTACAAATTGCTTTTCCTTTCTTACATCTTAGCTTTGACAGCTGTAAAGCAGAAATAATTATATAGGCCTCCTTCGAAAGAGCATTCAGATCTGTGAGGACAGTGTGCTCTTGGAGAAATGTGCATTACCAACAGTTACTAAGCCTTCCTGGGGTTAATGGAAGCAAGTAGACCTAGGGATAAGGTGGAGATTAATCTCTTTTTTTTCCTGTACAACACTTCATAGTGCTTATCTTTGAAGAAAATTGGGAGAAAAGCATCATTTAGGTAACTAAAGTGCTTAATCCCAACTTTAGAGACATAAGTTTCTACTGCCATCACTGGCATTTCCTACAGGGTAAAGCTTGTCACGTGTCAGCAAGGACTGGTGACAAGTTGATAATAAAAACCTGTCTTTGAAATGTATAGGAAAATTGTTTTGGATGATTAGAAAGTGGTCAACAATAGCTTGCCCTGTCAGCCTTAAAATTCCTTATTGAAACTTCCCTGTTCCTATCACTGTCCACCACAGGACAAATTGCGGATTCAACAGAACATACAGGAGAGTTGAATACCAAAAAATAAAGCTGACAGAACATAAAGCAAATTCAGGCGGTAATAAAGCTGCTGGGATTTGCTGAAAATGGCGCTAAGTTTGTAGCAAACCTTATGAAAACCTGCTTACATCAGACGTGTTGGGTACCCACTGAATGCACAAGATCTCAGACAGCTATGTCAATTCCTGTTAGAACAACAGAAAAATAAAGCAGCAGATTCTGCAAAAGTTGAAGATTATGAAATAAAATTCCAGCAGATTTGATCTGCTGAGTGTTGTATTGTATATTTTTTAAATATTAAATGCAGACTTTCTGATGAATCCTGACATGTTTATTTCTTCATTCCGCAGCACAACTAAAATAACTAATAAACACAAAAAATTCTTCTGCAGAGATTGTGATATTATTTTTCTTCCAGGTCTGGCTTTTTGATGTACAATTCATTACTTACTTTATGGGTGACAGTAAAAATAAGTAGCCAACTAACCAGATATGTGTCTGCTCACCCCAAACATCAACAGAGCTATGAGCACTGCTTTATTTGAAAAAAAAAATGTTTATGGCTTTTATAGAACACTTTTGGACAAACTTTACAATGGTTGCTGAAAGGGTCCTGAAGAAAATATTACTTTACTAGAAAATTATTTTGGTCCTCCTACATTGCAGTGACTGGTATTTCAGGTGAATACTTATTCAGCTTTGTCAGCAGAACTTTTTATCTAGAATAATATCATTCTGGGGAGCTCAAAACATATGTATGTAGTGGCTTATTCCCTTTGCCCACTCAGTGGCTGCATTTCTGTGATGATGATATGTGCAAGCTCTAAGGACAACAGTCCTATATGAAAAAAAAAAAAAAATATTTTGCCTCTACTTTGTACACATAATGCTGCCTTTGCTGGAGTACTTCAAGAGTTCCTGCACTGTGTTTGTGTGTGCTTTATAAACTGCTCTAAGCAAAGCAGCAACAATTAATGTTAGCTGCCTACATTGCTATGGAAAGCAGAAAAAGGTGATCCAAAATTACTTTATGTAATGAGATAAGGGAGATGATGACACACAAAGAAGTGACGAAAGCATGGACTGGGTTGGCAAGCAAAGTTTGCAGCGTGGTGTGGAATAGACAGACCTTGGAACAATAACAGGGCTGAAGGGGCTCCACCCCAAGAAGATGCACACCAAGAAAGCAGTGCCTAGAGGGCCTGAGTGTGGGGGAAGCTCTCATATTTTTTCAGGTAAATATTCATGACTGGGGGCCCATCTGAAGGGTTTGTATAATAATGCATACAAAAAGGGAGATGGCTGATGCCATGGGAAAGCCAGCCTTGACTGTCTTTAAGGGTTATTGCAATCAAGGGAGGTTCCGGAGGACTGGAAGTAAAAAAGCATATCACTCTTATTTATAATAGCAAGAAGGAAGATCTGTAGAAATACTGAGTTGTCAACTTTATTTCAGTCTCCGGCAAGATGATGAAGCAAATCCTGCTAAAAACCATTTCCAAACATATGAAGAGGAAGAAGGTGATTAGAACAGTAAACACAGTTTTAGAAAGGTAAAATCGTAGCTGGCCAGCCTGATAGATTTCTACAAAAATATCTGTCTTGGTGGGCAAGGGGGGAGCAGTTGAAGTTGTTTACCTTGAATTCAGCAAGGCTTTTCACACGGTCACTCTTAACTTCCTCAGATAATCTATGAAATAAGGACAAGATGAATGAATGGTGGGATGCTCTGAAAGGTGGATGGAGAGCTGGGCACAAAGGGTTGTGATTGGCTGCACAAAATCCATCTGGAGTCCAGAACACTGAGGTACCCCAGGGATCTGTACTGGATTCTGTGTGGTTTAATCTCTTCATTATTAGTGTACTCTCACCAAGTCTGCAGAGGATAGAACACCACAAGGAGTGGCTGATGTACCAGAGAGCTGTGCTGCCATCAGGAGGAACCTGAACAGGCTGGAGAAATGGGCTGGCAGAAACCTCAAGAAGCTCAGCGTAGGTGGAGTGCCAAATCCTGCCGCTGCGAAAAATAACCCTCTGCACCAGTACAGCTAGAAAGCATCTTTGCAGAAATTATCCCAGGAATCCTGGTGGACAGCAGGCCGTGTGTAATTCAGCAGTGTGTCCTGGAGCAATGAAGGTCAGCCACCTCCTGGGCTGCATTAGGAAGAGCATTGTCAGTAAATCATGGAGTCACAGAATGGTTTGGGATGGAAGAGACATTTAAAGATCATCTGCTCCGACCCACCTGACAAAGGCAGGAACTTCCTTCACTAGATGAAGTTGAAAAATGCCCAGTCCAACCTGACCTTGAACACTTCCAGGGATAGGGCATCCACAATATTTCTGGGCAACCTGTTCTACTGCCTCACCATCCTCATCATAAGAATTTCTGCCTAACATCAAATTTAACCAATCCTCTTTCAGTTTGAAACTGCACTCCATCCCACTGTCTGTGTTGTGGATGCAGACACTGAGCAGTTTTGGTCCCAAAACGGACTCTGAATGGACACAACTCTTTTGATATGGCCATCCAGCCAATTCATTATCCATCTAGGAGTCCATCCATCAAATCCTTATCTCTCCACTTGAGTGGCGAGAATGTTGCGGGGGACCATTCAAGGCTGTACAAGAGTCCAGGTGACATCAGTACCTCTTCCTTTGTCCACTGATGCAGTCACTCCATCGTGGGAGGCCAGGGGATGGGTCAGGTACAATTTGTCCTTGGTGAAGGTCATGGGAGATGACATTGTCCCTCTGCTGCAGTGAAACAGACCTAATGTGCCATGTCTAGTGCTGGTGGCTGGACCAGACAATCTCTAAAGGTCCCTTCCAGCTTTAACTCTTCTGAGAATCCACAGTTCTTTGATAGGACGTTTTATTTCAAATCAGCTCATACAAACATAGTTTTGCGTGGAAAACTATCCAAAGGAATGTGAAAGCTGCATAATGATCAGTTCCAACATAACAAGAACATGATTAGGAGACTGCTGATGTGCTAGAGTTCTTTTGCTGAAACTCTAATGATTAGGTAAAGATGATATCACAAGAACTTCTGAGAAATGCAACTCAAAAAGGTCTTGGAAACATCAGTAAGACAAAAGAGAAAAAGTATAAAAGGTCACCAAGAAGAACCAGAAGTCAAAGAAAAAACCAGTGTATATACCTTAGGAAAATGGAAGGTAATTAACTTAAGGAAAATAGTATTCAAGAAAAGAGAGAAAGCACAATCAAATAATAATAATTAAAATCTGGAGTTGATAATAGATAAAAAAAAATTAATGTGGGAAACAATGTTGCAACTAAAGAGCAGAGGATGATTTGTTTTTCTGCTGCCTGCTCTGAGAACTTGCATCACAAAAGAAAGATACCTGGTGAGATAACATATGGTATGTTCACAGATACACAGATTTTAAGGTCATTTTTATCATTTAGTCTGATCTCACTCAGCAAGAAACTTGAGAGTTCAGAAATCCAATATCTTGTGTTTCAGGTTTCCTCTTGAAAATTTCTTGGAAGTTCAAATTTCAATATTGTCCTGAACTTTTGGGACATGAGAAAATAGAAGACTAATCACATGTTGTGATTTTGCTCTTAGGGGCTGGAAAGGAGTGACAAAAAGATGTGTCTCTGAAAAGAAGCAGAGGGGGAAAGAAACAGGATCCAGAAATAAGAAGGTGAAGGTCCTGGTTGGAGTAATATCTTGGAAGTGGGAAGAGGTCTGGGAGATGGATGAGATGCGTGGAGATGAGTCTCTGAGCCCAGAGCCACGGGGGCGAGGGAAATCAGGTAGAGAAAAACTCTTACCTCCTTTCTTCTTAAACAAACCCCAGTATCCAGATACATCATAGGCTGTTACTTACTCTTTCTTTTACAAACAGAGAAAAGAAGAAACTGGGATGCCATATATTCTGAAGGGCTTGCGGGACAGATATAAACCAAAATGTAGTTCTTTGTCCAAAGCAGGAAAATCTCAGGGTGCCTCTTATTTAGTTTAACATGTGGAAAACACAGCCCTAGTTTCAAATTATTACTACTGTTATTATTATTTTTGTTATTATTATTGTTATTACTATTATTATGACCACCATCCTCATCATATAATGATAAATAAACAAGTCAAGCATTTGAAGGAAATTTTCTGGCTTAAAGGATACATGGCCTCTTTGATGTTAAGGAAAACCAAAACCAACAAAACAAAAAAATAAACCAAAACTCACTAACTAATATAATATATTTTATTTTGCATAAAGTGTATTTTCCCTTGACTTTCATCAGCTACCAATGGAAACCCAAACCATGCCTGCAGTTACTGCGTTAAACCAAAACAGTAAGAAATATGAGCTTACCAATAAAATGTAAAACCCCTGCAAGATCAGTAAGTGAAAGAGGAGATGCAGAGAATCCAGGTATCAACCAGGACCATGGACTTTTCTTCCTGAATACAAAAATAGATATTTTGTGTTCCAGAAATGAGAGTACATCATGAAATGTATAGAAAAACATCTAACATTCTTCAAAAAGGAGATTAAGTTCAAATATTCAGAAATACTTTAAAGCTTTTACACTGTGATCACATACATTGCAAAATATACTGTTCACCTCACATATTCATAATATAGAATTCTTGGTATTTATATTTACATGCCTTAAATCCATGAAGTACTCCAATTGCAATGCCCCAAATGTTGTGGTTTTGTCCTCTGTTTTTAGATGCAGACCTGGAAAGAAAGATTAATTGTCTGTACTGGGATACATCTTCATCATCTTTAGACAGTGCAGATACCGATACCTACATTTGAGTTGTTTGGATTCCAGAAAAGAACTCCAGAAACTATAGTCTTGCAGCTAATTTACTCATGCTAGAGGTCTCTTTTAGTAATGAATCACAAATTATTTCTTTGTAGACATTAAAATAAAAGGAAACTAGAAAAATCATGTTTATATAAAATATTTTCCTTGGGAATAAATCCACATTGGCTTTGTATTGTAGTGAGATAAGATTCATAAGGAAATGATACAGTATGAATCATTTTGGTCCAGAGCACAAGGAGTGACTTCAACGTGCACCAGGGGTTCACAGAGCTCCAATTATCTGAGGACAGCCTGGAGGTAAAACCCTGTATCAATGTACACGACTGTGTAATGCACATCAGTCATCAGTGCACTCAAACCTCTCCTGGCACCAGTCCTTCTGGCCTCCCTGTCCTTCTTTCTGAACTGTAACAGTGCTTGATTACTCTAATTGCTTGGAAACCACACATTTAAATTTCTGGGGATTTTTTTCAACTCAGGGATGCACAAACTTAAACTGGCCTCACTGTCCACTGAATCCTGTGACGAATTTTTCTCTGCACTTGCCTCATTAACAATACAGAGCCAAAACCAATTTCTTTAGTAAGCTAAATAGACTGAGCTCCTAAATTTTTACAACATAAAATATGATCCGTAGAGCATTTTTACTGCCCTCCTGCCATATTCCTTCTTGCATGAGTATTTTTCTACATCATTTAAAAGTCTGCACCACAGAACTGTTGGGGATCTTGACAGATCTTGTATAGAAACAAGGCAATTTCTTTATTTTTGTTTGACAGTCCTGCTTTTTATACTTCTGAAGACAATATTAGTCCTTTCTGTTACAGCACTTCACTGCTAGCATGTTGAGATGATATTTTCTTGTTGAACAAAAGGGTTTTTTTTACGACTTACCACTTTCCACTCTAAGGTCCCTTATCAAGTAAATTCAGCATGAATTTCCTGCTCTTGCTCATGTTATTGAGCAGCTGATCACTGGAAAACAATTGTAAGGTACTTTACAACACCCTGTTGAAGAAGCATGTCTCCATTATTTATCTCACCTTTTTTTTCATACTTTAAAGATTTATCTGTTAATGTCTGATATAATTATTAAAAACTTTATTATAAGCAGTATAAATTTGTCAGTTCATGGATGACTTCCCTTTAACAGCTGCTAAAAGTGACATTAATCCATTTGATGTTTTATTTGTTCCACAGAAAGTAAAATATCATGTAGTACCTTCTCAAATGCCCTGCAGAAATTCGAGTGTGCTACATCAATATGTTTATCTTGATCAGATGGATGAATTATAGCAGCATAGAATGGGAAGAGGCATTCCATGTCATTGAATTACAGTTTTGTTTTGTCACAAACAATGATGTTATGTAATACATTCTACAGACTGCTCTATAAACAAAGGATATTTGCCTGACTGCTACAATTAGCCTGGTGTATCAAAACCTCATTACTGTTATCATTAAAAACTTTCTTCTAAATCATAGCTTAATTAATTATACTCATATTTCCTTGTTGCACACTTGCCCTTTTACTAAAAGAGTTTTTCTATCATCTTGATATTTAGCCCCAGATATTATTTCTGAGCGGAATATTCCTTTTTGGTTTTCTCTCTCTTTTTTTTTTCCCCCCAGGTAAACGAAACTCAATTGTTTTACTCTTGGGATACTAAAAACAACTCATTGTTCTTGGATTTCCATAGAAATTATTTTCAGGAGTTATACTATGGTGACAAAAATGACATGTTTATTTGATGAGCCATATTGACAGACATTAATCATGGGGTTTGATGCTTTGTGTATTGGATAACCATTTTATCATTACAGTTCTGTCTGGGACTGAAGTCAAACAAAGCACTCTTCCATTTTTGCAAAATTTGTCTGTCCTGCTTAATGCTACAGCTGAGGCTGGTGGTCTTTTCAATCAAGAAGTCTCACAACTCCATTTTATTTATTTATTAAGTATTTATTTATTTGATACTCTTTCTTTTTCAGGAAACTTCTCAAAATAGATCTTATAAGAAAAAAATTTCTATCTATAAAGATCTTGCATTTCAACAAATGCTACTTTTACCCACTTTTATTAGCAATACTGTGTTTTTTATTTTATTCACAGCACCACACAAAGCAAAAATATATATTGAATATTTATCCTTGTTGTGCATCCTTACCTCTTACATTTCCATTCAAATGTAGCAGGGGATGCACACATTACTTAGGAGCTCACCTCCATTGCAATATACCCACTTACTGGGCCATGACCCATGATTTTTACTGGGCCATTTAAACTTCATTGATAGCTTTGCTTTCATTATCAGCTGCCTGAATTGAGTACTCTATTTGAATTAATTATATTACAGTGGCTCTTTTTTCCATATCATATTGCATATTAAACTAGAATAGTCATTTTCACCTCTTCTTCTAATCAAGATTTTTTTGTGTGTAATGAAAGATTCTCTGTGTTTGTGAAATCATGGCTTCTCGTGCGTCCAATAAAATGTCCTTGGAGTATTCATAATGTCCATTAACACTTCTTTCTTTAAATTTATCACTTCATATAAAACATCATTAAGAATTGGGATTAAATTTATTCCTTATTATAAAACATCATTAGTGTTAGGGTGTTACTATAATCTCTTTAATTCTAAGATTCAGTGGTGCCGGTTGTAAAGGAGGATGAGAAAATTTTAAGAGTCCTGTAAGCTTAGTGATTTCCATAAGTCCGGGTGATTTTTGTAGATGTGGACACATTGTTTTCCTCACCAATGTAGCCATAGCTGCTGTAGTGACTAATCCCACTAGTCCCCAGCAACTGGACCCTGAGTGGTTATTTCAGAGTCAGCTCTCTAATTTGCCAGTGTTCCCAGTGCTTATCATTGCTCCTTACAAGCACGCTCACAGATCTGTAGCGAAGTCCTGTAACTATTTACTTTAAACCTGCTGCTTTCTTGAGTGTGCAATTTTATCTGTATTGTAAAACTGTCTATGACAAGATCCCCTTTTTGAAAAGGGCCATATCTCTGCAAAAGAAGGACTTTCTAATGGTAAGGCAGGATGTCACTGAGAATGCAATAAGTGCACAATCAGAGAAGTCTAGGAGATTGTCAACAAAGCAAGAGGGAATAGAAAAGAAACAGCCTTTTCTGGAGGAACAGCCATGTTTGTCCTTTTGAGGAAAAAAACGAAACGTGGGGTGCTAAAACATTTCTGTGTGATTCAAAAAATATGAACTGACTGCACATAATGATACCCAGAAGGTATATTATTTCCTTACCAAGGTGTTAGAAGAAAAAGCCTTTCTTGTTAAGTGAAAATGCTTAAGAAAATGAATGGTGAAAAAAAAAAATCCTATTCTTTACAGTGATGAAATTGTATAGTACCACTAATGTTGCAAGGCACCTCTGGAGGTCAACTGGTCCAACCTCTCTGCTCAAGCAGGAACACCTACAGAGAGTTCCTCAGGACTGTGTCTAAACAACTTTTTAGTATTTCCAAGTATGGAGCTGCCACAACCTTACTGGACAATCTGTGACAATGGCAATCGCCCTCACAGGAAAAAAATGTATCCCCATGTTCAGAGAGAACCTCCTGTGTTTGTGCCCATTGCCTCTGGTCCTGTCACTGGGCATAACCATAAAGAGCCTGGCTCTGTCCTCTGCACCCTCCCTTCAGGTATTTGTACACATGAATAACAATCCCCTGATCCTTCTCTTCTCCAGGCAGAACAACCCCACCTCTCTCGGTCTTTCCTCGTAGGAGAGATCTCCTGTCTGTTCATCCTTTTTGCACATCCACTGGATTCCCTCACATAAATCCATGCTTATCTTGTCCACATCTGGACTCAGTTCCCCTGGTGGCTCTTACCAGTACCTTGACTTTCAAGCAATGCTCTTCCTAATGCAGCCCAGGAAACTGCTGGGTACTTTTATTGCAAGGGCACATTGCTGGATCACTTGTTGCCCAGCAGGGCTTCAGGACCTTTTCTGCAAGGCTGCTTTCCAGCTGCTCAGCTTTGAGCAGGTATTACTACAGGGTTGTTCCCCTCCAGGAAAAGGACTCCACTTTTATTTTGTTGAACTTTACAATGTTCCCATCAGCCCAGTTGTCCATCTAGCTGAGGCACCTCCAAATGGCAGCACAATATGTGAATGTGGGATTTCATTGGTCTGGATCAGGAGGGGAGGAATTTCAGCCTCTAGACCCTAAAACCATGTTATTCCCACACACACTTCACGTCTGGCAGTTTCCTTTACCCAGTGATTTCATATTCAGACACCAACATTAAAATGTTCTCATAAAAGGCTTCTCTTTGACAAGTTCTGTTTTCCGATATTTAACAGCTCATTTTATGCCTTCCAGACATTCTGCATTCTTTTCTTTTCAGGTAATGAGTACATCCCTACTAACTGCCTAGGTACAGAATGAAAGACATCTGTGATCTGAGTTATAGCAAGCCAACAAAGACAAAGAATATACATTACTGCTGCAGTCTGGAGAGAAATTTCTAGATTCAAGGTCATAAGTCAAGAAAAACATCAACTCCTCAAAGGGGCACTGAGGCACTGTGGGGAGAGCTTGAAGGAATATCATCATAATTCCTCCATCTGGCCACAAACACTCTGTCATTTGCTGTCCTAATAAGGAACACGGTGATTAAATATGGCTAAGCACTCAGACTAGTTGTGATTTTTTTAATTAAAAGAAAAGCAAACTGTTTTGATTTTTAATCATAGGGAAAAGATGTACTGTCAACCCTTGTGCACAGACATAATTCAATTCAAATTCTGACTAAGCCTCTGAAGCAGAGAACAAAACCCAGCATGGCCTTGTTTAGGCTTTTGTTCAAAAATACAGAAACACCTGTAATCAACTTTATTTGCTAATGGATGTTGTTTTATGTAGCAATGCTTTGGGCTTATTTCTGCTGCTTTTCAAAGTACCCATACACTTGTATGGGTAGTTCTTTAAATATAGTACAGGCTGTATGGTACAGACCTGACTGAGCCTGATCTGGGGAGGAGGAAAAGATCAGATGTTGAGGAGTGTCTGAGGGCTTTGTTAGTCTGCATATTTGCAAAATTTCCCTTTCACTGCAACAATTAACTCCTTATTTTCTATTTTTCTTATCTTCTATTCTGATACAGACCATTTTCAGAGAGAAGGGTATCGAGCTAGAATGGACTTTTGGGGTGAAGCCCACATATTCTTTACAGAAATGTTTTGAAGCAAAAGCAGTAACAGCAATACAGAGAGCCAGGCAGTCATGCACATAACTGAAAAGCTGTATTTGTTGACGACTATGTCAGAGCATCATGCCTGCTGAAAATGGTCTGGTTTGGTGCCAAAACCCATTAAAATCACAGAACATCCTCTATTGATTTCAACCAGATACTTTTTTTTAAGTAAAATTGCATCCTCTGAAACATAACCCCTCTTTGTTACCTTACGCAACACTTGGTTATTAATCAACGGGTGCAATTAACTGATTTCAGTTCCAGCAGCTCCTTTTGCCCCTGTGGTTTTATGCCAAACCTACCACAGGTGAGAGGTACTGAGAAGTTCTTACCATCTCAAAAATATTTTATGGTCTACATGAAATAAGATTGTGGATCGGCTCCACTACCTATGTTTCATTTATAGTAATGATTTTTTATCCAAGCATAAAGTCTGAGCATGGTGTAGGTAGGAATCTATCTTCCCTTGTGTATATCAAATTCTTTCACCATAATGTCATGGAAACATGCAAGTAAGAAAATACTCTGTGCCTAATTTGAGATAGTGCTAAAGAAACACTATATTCCTTAATTAAACAGCAAAAATAATATGGAGAGAGAGCGAGACAAGAAGAGAGAAGGTTGTCAATACAAAAATATGTCCTGTTATCCTGTAGCAGTACTCTGGGATGTTTTTCACATTGGTTGCTGCACCTAGTTAATCCTGCTAACTGTAAATGATGAGTCAAGTTGACAGCTTGGTCCCTATTTATGCTCGTATTTTCTTTATTCTCAAAATTTAAATAAATGTAATTTGATGGGGATGAATAAAACCTTCAGGCTTTTTACTTAAACAGCTCAGGAAGAGGCTATTTTAAATGGAAATACAAGAATGCAAGCCAGAATTTCCTGAAAGCAAAATAGCAGAGCAATTCCAAAATTCTGTGTACCCTGCTTGTGAAGTAAAGAGCGAAAATGGAAAAGAACCTTAATAGTGAATGAATCTACTGTCTAATAACTGCAGCTTGGTTAGTATCACAAACTGCATGAGCAGAAAAATAGATTATATATATTTAAACCTATGTCTTTAATAAGGTATAATATTTGCTAGAGAAGATGAGACAACAATGGAAAATATCCTTAACAGGGAGCCTGAACATGAGATATGAGCAAATTTACCTTCCACTGGATTATCTAAACAGTTCTGTTCATTTGTGAAATATGTCTTAACTCATCAGTTTATGGTCAGATAAAACACTAATGAAAGCTTCCCTCCTCCCCTCTTCCCTCCTCTCTCCTCCCCTTCCTTCCCCTCCTTTCCCCTCCTCTCCTTTTTTTGATTTTATGATGCAACTGTGAGGGTGACAAGGCACTGGCACAGGTTTGCCAGAGAAGCTGTGGATGCCCCATCCTGGGAAATGTTCAAGGTTGGGCTGGATGGGGGTCGGAGCAACCTAGTGGAAGGTGTCCCTGCTCATGGCAGAAGGTTCAGAGTGAGCTGATCCTTAGGTTCCTTCAAACCCAAACCATTCTCTGATGCTCTGATTTGATTTACTGCTCAGAACTGCAGAGATATCTGTGCAGATCACAGAGGTTTCTCTTAGCAGAGAGTGATGTAATTCTTGTCAGACTGACATTCATTCTCACTTGCTTTCCCCTTTCTCTCAGCTGAAAACCAGATTTTAGCAGCAAGCAGAAAACTAAGAGGAAAAAAAAATAAAGAAATATAAAGCTTCCACAGAATCATTTTGTGCAGATGTTAGCATCTTAGGGGTATCCACAGAGGTTCACACACTCACAAAACTTGCAGCTGAAAGATAGATGACACCTAGACTAATAAGCACTGGTCTCTGAACAGGCATTCATTGATTTTAATCTTGTTAAATCATGTTCTAGTTTCTCAGAGACATAAAGAAGAAAGAAATACAAAACACAACTCAGTAATAACCAAATTACCCAGCAGATGAAATCAACAATTTTACTGACTTCTCAGGCTAGAGAACAGGAGTTTAAAAGAATTTAAAGGATAAGTAATGAAAGCTGGTGTGTTTTACAACATGGCAACAAAACAAAATAAGTAGCTGCAGAGAAAGCAGATTTTTAAAGGCAAAATGTGAAGAACACCCTGGAACAAGTGTAAGAAAATATATTCCAGTGAGATCCAAACTCTCATCATATTCACTTGTTCGTAAAAAAAGATAATGCTGTATTTATTTTTGAAACATGCTTATGAGCTTCTTTATAAGGCTAATTCATAGAATCATGGAATAGTTTGTGTTTGAGGGGTCATTTAAAGGACCCCTAGTCCAGTTTCCCTGCAATGAGCAGGGATATCTTCAGCTTGATCAGGTTGCTCAGAGCCGTGACCTTGAATGTTTACAGGGATGGGACATCTACCAATTCTCTGGGCAACCTGTCCCTGTGTTTTGCCATCCTTATTGTTAAAATCTTCTTCCTTATATCTAATCTAAATTGACCCTCTCTCAGTTTAAAACCATTACCTATAGCAACAAGCCTTGCTAAAAAAACCTGTCCCCGTCTTTCCTTTAAGTTCCCTTTAAGTACTGAAAGGCCACAATAAGGTCTGTCTTTGCTAAGTCTCCTGTCAAAAAGTGGGTTTGACATTTTTCAGAGAGGATATGATGGACCAGGAACACTGTGCAATCCAAAAGCAGAAATCAGTCTTAGGTCTGATCCCAGTTCTTGAGACATAACAAACAGTAAATCATGTGCCCAAATACTCATGGATTGGGTTGGTTTATTTTTTCTCCTTTCTTTTACTAAATGGTAAAAGTGTTCCCAGATTGCACAGAAAACACAATTTTTCCGTGACAAACTCACAGAAAAAGAGAGGGCCTGGGCTAGAGTTCAGAGCTTGGCAAAATGTGCCAGGTTGCGCTCTGTTCCCAGTCTCACCAGTGGCTTAAGAAGTAGCTCAGGGAAAGATCTATTTCTGTTTTCCCCATCTGTAGAATCATGGCATCATGAACATGCTCAGGGCTTTAAAACACTTTAAAACTTTAAAGTGACACCATTCGTATCATGGAGAGATAGCAACCAAATAACACTGCAATAATTACCATTTACTATCCTCTCCTTGGATGGAGAGAAACTTAATCCACTAATGCTTGTAAAATGCTTCTGGATTCCACAGTGAAAGCCAGCAAGAGAATGTAGAGCATTAGCCTTGTAAGTGACAGCAGAATGCACTCTGGAAGGAAGAATAACAATAAGATCATTTGGCCAAATTCTCCAAACTCAGAGGACTTTTCCCAAGAGCATGTCTCAGTAGCAGGTCTAATCCTGATGTTAAGAAGTAGTGACTTTAGATGAACACCAGTGCATCATAAGGTCTCCTCATTTTGCCCCTGAGCTGGAGGGATGGTATTGTACTGAACTTGCTAAGAAATTAGCTTTGTGTCTCTCCACTTCTGTGACAGTGACCACTGATGTTTCAGAGCAGGTGGTGGTTCATGCTGCTCATTCCTCCTGGAGCTGCTTATCCAGCTCTTGGATATTGGAAAGGGAATGTCACCTGCTGCACATGGCTTTGGCCTTAAAAATACCAAGGAACTCACTGAAGATTCATCACTGTCTCTCTGAATTGTTCGATTGCCAATATTTTATGACAGGCCTGCTGACCCTTTATTGCTTTTAGCCATTTAGCATATGCCAAGTGGGAAATTATCATCTAGAAAAATCATCTCCAGACAACAAGCCAAGGCTTTGATCAACTGATCTGTATGTCCCAGTCTTATGTAGTATGATTGTGTCAGGTGCATACAATGTTGGATCAAACACTGTGTAATTTAACCCTGGGGTCTGGCCCAAAGAACACACCTTTCAGCCAGAGGCTTGGAGCCTTGATCCAGTTGAGAAAAATGAAGAGAAACCCAGTGCTGACAAAAGTTATTCCTTGTGCTGACCATGGATTACTGGAATGCAAATATGCCTTTAAAAATATTTCTCATATGGCTGTAAGGTTATAGAATACCAAGTCATGGCAGTTCTCTATTCTGGTGACTGATGCACAGTGCTGTCCTCCATAGGCCACCAAATCACCAGGCGCTATAGGCACACAAGGATGGCATTCCTATAGTGTCCTTTTGCAATATCTAAACTAACAAACCCAGCAAGTAACAAGCTACACCTATGAAGTCAAAATTTGGATGTTCTAGTTGAGTGTCACTCCAGTGAGTCCTGTGACCTTTTCTTATAAAGGAGAGCAGAGACATTTCCTTCTGTTTGGTGCTCTCACAGGAGAGTCAACTGCTCATGCACCTCAGATCTTCTGTGTCTTGTCTGAGAGGGGTAATAAACTAATTTGACAGTTTGTAGCTTCCATGTTATTCCTAATCCTTGTTGCCTGCACTTCTTTTTGTTTGTGCTTGCCCAGAAAATAGGGATTATCTGAGAGTACAAACCTCAGTGACCTAATAGAAATCATCTGTCAGAGAAGGATGATAATCATCCACCAGAAAACAAACATCCAATCCATTTCTTCCCCCTCCTTCCCTCTTTCCTATCCAATGAGAAGCTCAGTCACTCCTGGTGCACAGTGGTAGAGGGAACAAAAGACACAGGAGTTACACCTGCATTTACAGGAGGCAGATTTTCACCTGGCTAAGATGTGGCATGAGAGCTTGCAACTTGTGAAATGGGCATTAAATTTGATTTGTAAATGTACAAATAGCTGCCATTTTACTGTAAAATTGTCAGGGTAAATTTCTGTCCCAAATCTTTCTGTTTCTATTGTCATTGCCAAAAGTGAAACTGCTCCTTCCGTTTGCCTCAGGAAGTGTGAGAATGCAGGTAGAATTGTCTAACATCTTCAGACAGGAAAAGTAATGCTACCTTCTGCCCACATCCCATTGCTGTTATATATGTAAAATATGTTAAAATTGCTGTCAAATGTTGTCAGTTGATTAAATGGTCATCGCTGTAATGCAAATTTTTATTAAACAAAGGCAGTTACAGAATAAAATAGAATTAGACTAGACTGGTTCTATTGGAAGGGATTTACATTTTCGGTGGCCAAGGTCTGCCAATCTTCTTTCTAAGCTCCACCATGTGTCTTTTCATGGCCACTGTCAGGCTTTAGCAGTGGCCCACCTCTTTCTTCAGGATTAGGTTTTGACTTTGTGATATTCTCTTCCTCTCCTCTGAGTTTGTGCGGAGAAAAGGCAAAGCACAAGGTGCCACCACAAGTCGCAAGTTTTGTTTCAGAAAAACTATCACAAGATCGCCGTTGGATATTTTAACACTGCCTAATCTATATCCTGCTACATGTTTGTGCTTGCCACATAGCAACAGGAAAATGAGGAAGAGTGTACAGACGTGGCAGGATCCTAAATAATTTTGTTTTCTTACTAGATATAAGCACTTTCACGAGTCTGTTTTGCAAATACCTTGCTCTAATCTGCAGTAGGAGTGAGTGACACACATCAGATCCTTTCCAGAGCCTTAAATGGACAAGTCCTTTACGCTTTGTGTCAGAGAGCTGTGAAAGTGGGCTGCTCTAGATGGGAAGGGGAGCCATGGGGTGAAGGTAACAGCCAGGTGAGCAGGGCAGTGCTCTGGAAGACAAGGGGTACAGTCCCACAGTACCCAAACCAGGAGAGCAGAGCAGTTCTGGTGACAGTAACCAGGGGCAGCACAAAGCAGCAGTCACCACATTAGACCTAGTGATGAGACAGCTCTGAGTTCAATACAGCAAGTCAGGATGTGCAAGGTCCCAGGCCAGGCAAGGACATATCTGCAGTGTAGTTCAGACAAAGGCCAAGGGCAAGGCTGGGGTAAAATGCAGCTCCTGGACAGGGCAGAGGGGACAGAATGGTTCGATATCCTGGATAAGGTTCTCCACAGGGCTTTCTCACAATTAGTTGTTTCCTTAGCTTCCTCTAGAGCTATGCAGCTGCGTCATATTAAGTCTGACTCTGAACACAAGCAGTTAAACACCCAGGTAGGAAAGGAGGAGAGAATTTACAGAGGAAGATCACAGAAGATATTTTCAAGCTGGCCAGAACAATCAGAGTCTGTGTGTTCACTCAGGTCCCTGGCACTCTGCGTTCCACTTCTGACCTCTGAAAACCAGCATTAACACCAACCTCAATCCATTAGACTGAGAATTTTCCCAACATAATTAAAAAACAGTCTATAAGGTAACATTAAGACCTAGCTTAACACAGCTATCAAGGTTTGAGACAGCTGATCCACTGAATACCTGAGACACCTGCAGGAACTGGCAGACGTGACAGAGAGCTTGCAGGAAACCTGCAGCAGGAGGCCAAGCATGGTGCAGTAAGATGTTTAAAATGATGCTGGAGACCTAAGTTTGGCAGTTGAATCAAACATTTTCCTGGATTGTCAGGACTCTTTTACCTTTGTTTAATTAGATTATAACTTTTGCTGTGGATTGGCAGGCATGAGGCTCCCTGTGAGGTAGAAAGGCACGTCTTTGGGAAATGTGCTGTGTTAAGCAAGCTGTTAGTGATAATTGTAGATGGTAATGCCTCTGACACTTATATGACCCATTATCTTGTCTGGCAGAATAAAACCCTAATGTCAAATTGTGCATGTGCTATTAAGAAAGTATTTTATCCATGGTCCCCCCGCCTCAATGCCCCATAGCGAAAGGGAGTAATATATTGCTATGTTACAACTGGGGATGTGCACAGGGGTTGTGAGTTTTCAGATAAAGAACTGTCTGTGCATCAGTGGTGTTTTCCCCTTAATTACTGCTACAGCCCTGCTGATTCGAATACCTAGACCCCAGTGATAAAACCTGTTTTCTTTGTTGATAACTGAGACTGACAGGTGATCAGAAGAAACAAATAGTAATGAAGAGCTATAAGGAAATTCATCTGGCTGAGCATGAAACTAGTTTCCAGTGAATGCTAAAATGATGAATGTGTGGCTGTTTTGTCTGAAGGAGAGTATGAGATGCCAATTTGCAGAGGAAAATACATGTCCTATTCCTCAGCACTGGAACAGATCTGGACCAAATAGCTCTGCAAACATCCACCTCCACCTGCTTTTTAACCTGCACATATTTATACATGAGCAATGAGCAAGGAAGTCTGTACATTTTCGTGAAGGAAATTTAGACACAGTTTCCATGTCCTTTAAGTTGCACATTAGTGTTTGGCAGGTGTATGTCTCATTAAGTCTCTTTGAAACCAGCCTTAGTGCATCTGGGAGCAACTCTTCCTCCTCATTATATACTCATAGTAAGTTTTAGTTGATGCCTCTGCTGGTGGGGATTTGTGTGTTTGTCACATCTTGTAAGCACTAATGTAAATAATGTTTTTTGCTTACACTTGAATCACTGTACAAACTTATATTAAAGTGGTATTTGAATCAGTAAGGGAAAACACATTTGATCCTGCTTGTGTATCTGACTATAGGGATAAGAAAAAGAAATTTTAATATGATTAAAATTTTTTAAATTAAAAATTTGTTGCTTCTTCATCCCTCTCCTTGCTTTCCCTATCACACATGCATTCAATATCACAGTCCATAAAACAAGATGGATTTTTAGGGAAATGACAGCATATAAAACAGACAAGGGCTGAATTAATATCTCAGAAATCAAAATGTTTTAAAATGGCAGAAATCTGGAGTGCTTAAATATGTCAAGCAAATAATACAAGAAAGAAGAAATTCTACACAACCATTAACTATCCCCTGAGATTTGCTAATGTTGGAGGTTGTCAGGTCCAATTTTGTATATAGAGTTGGTTTTTTTTTTTTTTTTCATGGCATGTATTGTTTTGAAACTAAAGATGTAGTCAGGGGATCATTTGTTTCAGCAGCTAAAATCATTTCTGTTTACCTCTCCTCTCTCCATGTGATCTATTTACTGGCATCTCAGTCTCCTTTCAGTATGTGCACGGGGATATCCATGCATATCTGTGTACATCCCAATGCAGGAAGTGTGAACCTACTTGGAACATTTATTCAAGTTAAAAATCAAATTATTTGTCTGCAAAGTTATTTGGATAGAAATGTTTTATATCCTAATCACCATGTAGATCTGTGTAAAGAAGGGAGAGAGAAAAATCAGTGTTAAAGAGTAGATTAGTGATTTGGCAGCATGATTGCCAAAGGTAATGTTTCTCGAATGACTCCTTAATAGAAAAGTAGTCAGAAACATCACTCCAGTTGCTTAAATTATTCTTCTTCATTTATTTAGGGACACTGGCTTTTACACAGATGACAGTGGTTGTAAGTTCAGTTCATCTCTCTCTTTTCTGGAGTTAACAAACACAGTAAGAAATAAAATTTCTGCTTCTATGTTTTTAAACACAAGAGGGCTGGCGAGTAAGATGCTATTTAAATGCCTATGATCTCATATTCTCTGATCAGGAAGTGGAGGTGGCTTAGGAAGTTTCTACCTTTTAGCTGCTTATTATCACCTCCCTGCTATGCATTGGTGCAGGAGTAGCAAATCTGGCCCATTGTGACATGGACTTACACTTCAGCTACTTCATTTCATGGAATAGTGTCTAGGCTCTAAGTAAAAGTATCGTGACCATCTCTGAAAAACTGGTTTCTAAATGCCATCCCTCAATTTGACTACCTAATTCCTGCTTCACAGCTGGAGAAAAAATCACTGTCTATCTATTGGACAACCAAAGCTTTTAAATAATTTAATGTTATATGGTGCTCTTTCTGGCTAAGTTCAAAGTAGCTGCTCTTGTTCAAAAAAATCTCTCTGCCTCCCTCCCTCTTACATGAAAGTTCCTGCAGTGTTACATGCTCTTGAGACACAAAAAGCAACACTTATCTAGGAGAGAAGAACCCCTCTGGTCTCTGCAATCTTGGAGGTGTGTGTGCTGTTTATTAGAGCAGGGGGAGGCAATACAAAAGCCACTCTCACAAATTATCTGATTGGGAAAGAGAGAGACAGAGAGAAATACATGAGTCAGGGAAGCCTATGCTGCAGCCCAAACACCTTCAGCCTCATCACCGAGAACACAAGCCAGTGATGACTCAAACAACCTGCAGCCCACAAGTCTGACACCTTTTCCACAGTAAGATGAGGACAACAATGGGATAATGCAGGTGCCAGCTCTGAGGAAGAAATTGCTGAGAAGGGATCTGGCTGCTGCTTTTTTAGCTCATCTAGATCTCTTAATCCTCTCTGGCATTCTCACTCACCAGAGATGTGATGGTGGCCAGCAGGATATAATTCTTGATGATTTGCTCTGAATAACCTTTCCACGGGTCAGCCCTAGCAGAGATAAGACTGTCTCTCCTGAGAGAGACAACCACTGATATATTTGGATACTTAGCAAACGTTCTGTCTGAAGCACCTGTCACTGACAGCAGTGAAACAACACTGCTGTAGAGTTGCTCAAATTATCTCAGGTTCAGAATGATTTTTCAGTGCTATCCACTTTGCTGCTTTTCTCTCAAGAGGCTTTTCAAATGTCATATCACCCCTGCTCTTTATCTCAATAGTCTTTACATTGAAATGAGCTATAAAAATCAGCAAGCTCTACTGGGGAATGCAGGCTGTGCATATTTCACAGCAGGGCAGTGCAGACTATTTTCAAGGGGGAAAAAAGGAAGAAGCTTTACATCTTTGCTGACTCTAAATGAACACAATCTGTGATATAAGATTCTACTTTCACTGCTTACTTGTACTATGTCAGACATCTCAGATTGACCAGATCAGAGCAGCCTAATAAACTAAATCTGAAGGCTAGATGCAATAGAGATATAAAAATCACAGAAGATAGGGCCTGAATAGCTTAGGTGGCTCTTGGAACCTGGAAAGCACTGTGACAGTCAGAATGGGTCTTCGTGTCAGGAGATTTGGGGGCCTCAAAACCACCCAAAGAACCAAGCCCTGAGGATAAAATCACTTGGAGCAAGACAAAGGGAAACATTGATGCAAGAGGTGATTTTAAACTGATATTCCTCTCCCAAAGGAGTATGACTCCAATATCCATACCAAAACTGAAATCTCAAACTGAAGCAAAGCTGGCACAGGATTTTCTTCTTCAGGGCTAAGGTTTCCTGCTGCTTCTCTAGAATTAAAACAGACTTCATCTTTCTGCAAAAAAGGTTCATGGCTTGAAGAGTCATTTGGGATGTGTGGGAAGATCCAATTCAATGGCTTTTTTAGGCGGGAAGAGTCTCAAATCCTGCACTCACATTTTCTCAGTGAATCCCTTCACCATTTATCAATTTGTACCTGTCACTGATGTTGAACTGACTGCACTTGGGAGTGCCATAATATTTGAAGCAACAAGAATTAACATGGAGAATAAGACTGTGAACTCTTGTACTGGAGCTGCCTGGTACCAAGGTACTAATTAATAAGTAAAGTTTATAGAAAAAAGAAACCGTGTGCAAGTGAAGCCTGTGCACATCAGCATTTACTGCCCTGTGAAGGTGCCTTTAGGTCGCTCAGTTGCTGCCTTTTGGTGACCATCCTGAGCTACCTCACTTCTACATTCATGAAGAATGTACATAATGAAGAGCCTCCTCAGGAACACAGGACCAATCTTTTCAAGCAGAGCAAAACCAATTCAGTGATCTGATCTCTGTGCTGTTGGGGATAACCAGGTCAGCTTCTGTAAGACCACTGCGCCTGTGGAAAGCTAGAAGCCCAATTCCTGTAGTGTCCTCTGCTGAACATCTTTTAAAAGCATAGGAGATTGACATATTTATTTTTGCCTGTGGACTGGAGCATAGTTTTTTACATCAGGGCAGTGGGTAGTTCACAATGCGAGTGTTCTCTGGAAAAAGAAGAAAACAAAGAATTACCCTTCGAGTCCTTGGTTCGTATTAATGATGTTTGAATATGAAACTGTGACATTTTTTTATTTAATGCCCAAGTTCCGATCACTGTTAGCAAGGACAGGGTTTCATCCACAGGGAATTATGCCATTGATTTACATGAAAGCTTTCTTATTTATGCTGAGCTGTATAGGTTTTTTTTGTTCCACTAATACATTTAAATCTTTCTCTTCAAAGCTAGAATACAGTCCAAAGGGAAAAAAAAACCCTTTTGCCATGATAATTTCTTTTAAGAAAAGTTGTATTCCTCGGCCTATTCAAATGATCAGAGAATAAGAGGTTGTCTGGCAGAATAGAAAATCACATAAATTGTTATGCCTGGGCAGGGACTCTTCTATTTACTACAGGATGAAAAAGCAAAAACCAAGGCCTCAGCAGGATCTAGGGAAAAGAAACTTTTCTTTCTTTGAATATAAGCATCCTCAATTGTCTTTTCTTTTCATTGTCTCAAGAATATCGTGGGAAGATTTGATAGGATATGCTTGGATACATCTGGGGTATAAAATACATCCATGAAAAGGTAGATCTGTCAGTACTAGTAAGCATGATCCCAGCTTGCTGAATCCTTTGTATGATGTGTAAATCTACTGTAAATAGATACAACATTGACATTTCTAGAGGGGTTCCAGTTCTCCCAGGTAAGGCGAATGCAGCTTTCTTTCTACATTTGTTTACAGTTATGAAGACACCCCAGTGAAGTGTTTTAATACTGAATATTGAATTCCTGCAATTCCTCACAGCTAACAAGGCAGACTGCAAGGATAAATGTGAATCAGCTGGTGGTAAAACAATCCCTCTCCTGTTCATTTAAAAAATATATTTTCCCCTAATGTAGTTCCATCAGCTTCTAGCATGAATAAATAATCATGTGCCAAAGTACAGTCTTCTTCTTGTTCCTGTTCTTTCTGTTCCTAATTGGTCATTAATACAGAAACAATTTCTGTATGGAACAGTTTTTTGGTATTTGAATTGTAAGAGCAGAATAAATGTTAAAAGTTATCAGGTGCTGCTGATTTACTATCAAGGGCTCTGGAAGTCTTGAAAGTCCCACTCAAATCCCTGGTTTTTGGGGGTGCTAAAGTGATGTGCGACATCATCTCCTTCTCCGGTCAAAGAAATTGAAGGGACTCAACATTTCACAAGGTTGGGTCTTACACTAAAAAGACATTAACAAAAAAGCAAAAGAAAAAGTCCCCCCATGTGGATTCCTTCCGTTTGTACCTGAGTTATGAGCAACAACAGCCTCCTGAGCACATTTCAGTAAGAGAGATGCATTGTTATTTTCTTTCAGAGGAACATAAGGTTGGAGCAGCTGAATACAATAAACAGTAATGACACCAACGTTTTGTCTCAGGCACTACAAGTAGCAAACATTTTAATGAATGTTTCCGTATATTCCATTTACTTTTCATCTCTGGAGTAATGAGCTCTATGACTGTTGGAGTACATTTCAGCTCTTTTTACTTTGGAGAATCACCACAGTAGTGTGGATTCTGAAATTATTATGGGCAGCACGGAAAACTGGGAGCTAATATTCCTTTGATGCTGGACCTCAACACCATTATTGCAGCATACCCATAGAAAACTCAAAGTGGCTTTTTAATATCTGAGCCAATATTGGTCCACAAAGACGGAATTTGGAAAATTTAAAAAACCCAAAATTTCATCTGTGTCATTAAAATAGTGCTATACTGGCACTGGCCCCAATAAAAATCAGACAAAAGAAATCAGTATCAGTTTACAATCATTTTTCCATAAGAAATTATAGTTTTACATTGTGGCACACAACCCTGTCAGAAAGACTTATTTCTTAAAATTATCTTCATAGAGAAATAAATAATAACAAAAAAATCTCTTTAGAGAAGTGTGAATAAGTATTGGTGAGGCATTTCTTCTCTCTTTTTTATCACAGGAGACATAACTCAGGGTGTTCTGTGCCAGAAGATGCATCTCCTGGGTTTTGTTTTGGCAGTTTCTGTCAGGAGCCTGTGATTTCTTTACACACATTTAGTACTTTAGTCTGAGGGTTTTTTTTCTGGTTTTGTTTTCATTGCATACTGAACAAAACTTTACTTCAGAAAAGGATTCCACAACACTGTAGGTTACAAAGGGTCAGATAGTCCAACTTCCTGCTCACAGTGTCATGTTTTGTTGTCTCTTGTTTCCTCCTGTCCCATCACTGCTCTTCTAAGAAGAGTCCCATTCTGTTTTCTATACACCTTGCTGTTGGGTACATCAAGACAAAACACAAGATCTTCACTCAGCTTTCTCTTTCCAAGGAGAAAGCAACAATTCCCACTCTTTTCAGCCTCCCATCATGTCACTCATGTTTCTTTTCCAGTCTGCTGTTCATCCAGGGTGCAAATGCATTACTTTGAATCCAAACTTTGACATGGAGTAAAATAAATTTGGGGTTTTGTTGTTGGTTTTTTGTTGTTTTGTTTGTACGTTTGTTTGTTTTCAATTATAGCTCCATGAATGAGGTATAAATTTCATTAGACCTCTTAGAACGGGCACTTTTTATTGTAAGCATCAATTATTTTTTTTTTCCCCCAAAGAACAGGAAGTTGACTATTTCAACACTTCCTAAAAAAATGTTATTTTGACTTGACTAACTTAATTTAAAAAGCAAAATATTTCCACAAACTATTACGTGGTATTTTATTATCATTGGAAACTTTCTTGGTGAAAGACAAAGCATTAACATTGAAACCATGGTATAATATATTTTTGACATAATTTTTAACTGTGTTTTCAAAAAAAATTCAAAAAAATACGGTAATCTAATTAGTGTAATGATGATTTGTTTCTTTGGACTATTGTCTGTCATATTTATCAGCAAACCAACCACAAGGAAGTATTATTTTGACAAAGGTGCCAAAGAAAATATTCAGTCATCTACTACGTATTTCTGCGAGAAAAGCTGGGGGGGGAAGTATCAACGCTTTAGAGTTGGTTTCTAATTATTAAATCTACAAAACAGTTCCCAAGGTCACATTTGGAGATGTGACCATGAATAAGTGTTGAAAAGTTAAATCCCTTCCTAATGTTTTAAATATTCATATTTTTACCTAAAATATGGTGTATTGTGATGTCTGCAAATACAATTGCAATATAAGTTTCTCACTATCATGCTACTTAACTTATGACTTAATACTTGCTTTGCCCAGTATTCCTCTTAATTAATCATTATCTCACAGTTCTCATCAATTGCCCGCATTCTCCACCATTTTGTCGCGGGTTCGGTTTGTAACCGGGCAGAAACACCAATTTAGTGTAGTGGTTTGGTCCAAAATATTCATTACTGTTTACCTTCTGTGAGATAAGAATTAGGAGAAACGTAAAGCAGGCACCAAACTTGAAAGAATATAAAGAAGTTTATTAACAGACCTAAAAGAAGAAAAAAAAAAATTATACCACCTTCAGAACTCTCCTCCTCCCCCCACCTTCCTCCCTTCTCCCACTGACAATGTAAAAAGACAACCCTTTAGATGTTCAGTCTGTTTACCACTTCCACAATAACCTTGTTCAGTCCATTTAGAAAGAGAAGTCTCTTCTTGCTCATGCTATGAAAACATTATCACAACGAGACAGCCGCCCACTTCCAAATATTGTTCAGTCCATTTAGGAAGAGGAGTCTCTCTGCCTGCGTGTGAGTCCTTTCCCCCGACTTGCAGCTTTTCCCGCAACTGCTTTCGAGGGTCCACTCTTGAAGGTTTTTGGGGTACAGTTTTAAGGTTGAGCCATTCAGAAACAAAAACAGAGGCCCTTCTCCTTCCCTGGGAGCAAAGGGTCTTCATCATCTTCATCGTTAGGACTATCTCTGGGAGCATCTCTAGGAACTGAGGTTTTCTCCTTTCCCATTTGGAGCAAAAGTCCTCATCTGGTTCATCTCTAGGGACTGAGGTTTTCTCCTTTCCCGTTTGGAGCAAAAGTCCTCATCTGGTCCATCTCTCCCTGTCCAAACTTCTCATGAAATTACAGCTGCGTCAGCATCTGCCTATCCCAGCGCAGGTGCTTCTGCTCACGAGTTGAACACTCCACCCCCCATATCTTCATGAAATTACAACAGGATACTCTGATATATCATAGCTTCGCAACAGAATTTCAGCTTTAAGCATCTCCTCTCTCTCTTCCCTCAGGTTTTCAGCTCTTCACAGCAATAAAAAGGGTTAATCTCACCTTGGCCTTGCAGCTTTGCAGCTGGAATGTTGAATTTTTCTTATCGCAGTGGAGAGGGGGGAGAGCCGAGCCGCTCCGGCTGCCCACGGCAAGGCAGTGGGGGGGGGTTCCATGGCTGGAACAGGTCCATGGCTTCAGGATGGCCGTGGCCCGGCCCGGCCTGGCCCAAGCAGGGCCTGGCCGGGCCCACTGGGCCCTGCTCGGGCCCTGCAGCCACCTGTCCCAGCACCAGAAACGAGAGAGAGCTTGGAGGGGGAGTTTGCCTATTCTTAAATGTGGATCACAGAGGTGATCACAACTTTAAGTGGCTTAGAGAATTGTCCATATTCAAACTGGCCAGCTGATAGGTTCTATCAGTTCCCAGAGGAAACTGTAAGCACCCCTTAGCAAGGACGTCCCTTCCGGGACTATGCTTGCTAACCTATGACAAGTTTAAACTCTGCTTAACTTGTATTTCTATACATGAGTTTCAAGCGATCCATTATTAAATTTAATCTTCTTAGTATTAAAATTAGCAGCTGCTACAAGCCACGTCCTCCCCTTTAATAGCTTTGGTTGCTGCAACTGTATGTTGGAAACCAGGAAAATTATTTAATTTCCTTACGACCTCAGTTCCCAGGGGTACACTGGGGATGAGAACACCTTGTAATCCTTTTCTGCCACACACCTGTTCTGTTTTCTTCACAGTTTCAGGAACAACTGAGCTACGAATTGCTGGAAGTCAAGAAGTTTTACCACGAACTGGGTAGTTTTATCCTTTCTGTGATATCACCTTTGTTCTCTAAGCTATTGTTTGGGGCCATAGTCAGCAATGGGCTGTGGTATTAAATGGGTGATACAACAGGCTTCTCTCATTTTCTTATAATCCCAAATCACTGCCAGCAGCAGTGCAGTTTGGATTAGACTACTATTTTAAAAGCTTTTGAGAAAAGAAATATGAAGAAAAATAATAGGAATATTCTATTTGTACTTCTAATGACAAGCATTATGTAACTACATAAAATTATCATTTATTATCAGTTTATTGGCAGAGATACACTAAGAACAGAATTATCCCAGACTTACTTTGGATTTACGGAGAGCAAAATTATATCTTCATTTCACTAATTTGGCTTGTAGGCATCTTTAACTTTTCATACTGCTTAAAAAGATAAAAAAATGTTCGCTGTGTATTTATTCATTAGTTGTTTATTTAAATTAGAGCCAGTTTTCATCTTTCAATTTCTTATACATGGAGAATTCTGCTGTATGAAAAACTACTTTAGGTCATGTTTAGTATTTGGAACAATTAATCAAGTGAAAGAATACTACCTTAAGAGGGACAAGTGACTGTTCTAAATGTTTTTGCCAATTAGGATGTACCAGAGAGGATGCACAGCACCTCAGTGATAATGACAGGTCTGCAAAGTCATAGGTTATCAAGATGAGAGAGCCCCCCCCAAATAAAGGCTGAGTAATTACTATTTTATTGACCCTTCTTCAACTTGAATTATGTATTTGGAAAGTTCTTTTCAGAAAGCAATCTTCAAAATATTGGGTTTAGGGAGCTAAGTGTTAATCAGGTATTAAAGCATATTATGAACAGATATCTGTAAATCAAACAGCTTTAGTGCTCCAGAAACTACAATTCAAATATAGATAGTCTTTTACAACAGAAATTAATTCCTCTAATAAAATCAGTCCTCAGCAAAGGATGCTGTTATGCTGTATGTGTTGAGATTAGCTAGAAACTCCCTAGCTAAAAGCCGTCATTATTTACCAGTATGGATTTTAAGGAAAAGCTTTTCAAAGCCACTTAGGGCTGAATATGCCCAATTCTCATTAATTTTATACATGATTTGGTATCCAAATCCCTTTGAAAAGCTGAATAGCTCATTTTATGAAAGTCCAACAGGCATCTGTGTCTGGATATTTCCTCTTGGGATCACAATTTGTATGTGCCCTAGACACTTGAAGAATGATTTTTCCCATTAACTTTTGAAGCAAAAAAGTCAGGACACGACACTCATGCAATATGTATATGAAGCTAAAATGGAAACTTTGATCTAGCAAGTCATGTGATATGAACAAAGATAGAAAGTAAGCAAGGAAAAGACAGGAGAGAATTTTCTTTTCTGGAATATATTTTACTTCCGGGCAAAGAATCCTCTATTGCAAGGCAAAATTACCCCGGTCATGAATACAAAAGCCACAAAACTGCTGGTAAAGCCTAACTTTGTTAGTTTTTCTGTTTTTCTCTTGCAACTCCACACTAAATCCACAAATTCTTACAGATTTCTTAGGCAGGTGTTCTTAAGACAAGTTTTTCTGCCTCAGAATGGGGAGGTTTTTCACTTGCCTCTGTGAGGAGGTATCCTGCTATGAGAGGAAATCAAGAGTTTTACTGGTCAGAAAAAATTCTAGCAGATCTGCCATATTTTATTAATGTTAGCAGTGATAAAAGTATCCTAGATGGCAGACAGACCATAAGATATAAAAAATAGTGATTTCTTAGTAGTAGTAATTTTCTTCCTGGAATTTATCTGTTTGTAATTTCTGTGGTTTCGGAATAAAGAAATGCTCATTTTGGTGGAGCAGGTGTTAAATGAGAAGTGAGTGAATAGTATATTACCAGGAGTAGAGGTTCAGTAATCGACTGCTATATGCTTGAAAATAAGACTTTTGGTTTATAAAATAATGCCATTTAAAGATTTTTTTCTCAGTTATCTGGAATGTTGTTTGTTTGTTTGTTTTCTTGGTTTTTTCATAGTAGTTGATGTTTTCAGTAAATCCTTGTCTGGTGTCATGCTAAGAGCTGTCAGTGCCCTGGCTGTACCTTAAGTCCTACCCACCAGTTGTTGCTTGTCCAGCAAGGAATTGCCCATAGCAGATGACCTAAGGAAGGAATATTTGCCTTCATCAATTAAGTATCAATCAACTTGTCTTTCTCTCTCTCGCCAACCTTGTTTGCCTCCAGGTATCCATTCTCTAAAACCACTCACACGTGATTTAGTGTTTCACACCCTGCCTAAACCCTCTAGTGACACATCTCTGTTATTCCCATAATTTTCAGCTCTGCACCGACACCAGATATGATACAAACCTGCTGCAAAAACCCCTACAGGTTAATCTCTGAATTAACCCGGTTTTTTTACTCTAGTTTGTGCAGTCTGAAGACTGATTATTGGAACATGCAGGCATGAAAATAAAGAATAGGGGGGAAAAGAAAACGAGGGGGTTTTGTTTTGTTTTGTCTCTTTTTTAATTTGCAAACATTTGGGGACAAACTTGTTTATGTGCTCTGAATTTACAGGGAGTTGTACATCTCTACTGAGTGTTCAGCTTCTCCATGAGGCTCTGCTCAGGGCAGGGTATAAAGTGCTACTCAAACCCACAGTGTGCAGCACATCAGTTCACACATATTTCTAATTAACATCTAATTTTGGATTAATTTCTGATTCCTTCCACTAGACTTTTCTAATGAGACCATGAGCTATACTGGCAGAAAATTTATACTTAAAATGTATGTATAAGGTAGAATCAACTAGGTAGTTAAGTGACAATAAGGTTAAAAACATCCAAATCAAACATGCAAAAAAAAATCCCCCAAATCCCTATTTGTTAGACATCTGTAGTCTTTTTCTTTAATTTCATCAGCTACAATCAAGGAAAGAATCTAAATACTTTCTGTGCCAGCAGTTCTTTCCTTGCCGTTTTTCATGCATTAAGAAGCTGTGTTTTATTAAGGAACCAACCACAGCCCCACCCTCATGCCTGCATCCCTTGGGGGAGAGGTCTTGGGAGAAAAGCGGGGAACGTGATAATGGGAAAGTGGGATGGAGATATTTTAATTTTTACTTTGTTTCTCACTAGTCAAATCTATTTTGATTGATGATAAAAACAATTAATTTCTCTAGGTCTAGTCTGTTTTACCCATGATGATCCCTGGTGCATGATCTCCCTGCATCTCAACCCATGAACTTTCTCATCCTGTTTTCTGCCTGTGTACTGTAAGGAGAGGGAGTGAGGGTGCAGCTGAGTGGGGTTTCTGACTGCCAGCCAAGGTCTCATAAACACACACAGAATGGAGAGTCCTTCATCCAGAAAAAAACATCAGAAAGAAATTTAATAAGATAATAAAACTTCCAGACACAGTCAGACAACCTCCCTGACAAGGAACTTGTTAACATGTGACACTTTTACCCCCTTATCCCTCAGTATTACCATACTCCTTGGATCACGTAGGCCTATCCATTTTGGCACCTTTGTTTCCCCTGCTAAACCCACATAATAAGTCATTCACATTCCCAGGAAGCTCTTCCTCTGTATCCCATAATGTGTCCTGGGCAGTGAACCCATAGTGTGGGAGCCACCCCCAGCCCATGGGACTGAGGCATTTCTGGGACAGCACTGGCAGAGGCCAGGGTAGGGACTCATGTCTCTCACTGGAGCATTTGGGCTCTTCTGCCTCCCTCGTGCTTCTGAGCTGCTCTGTGTGTGTTGGGACAAACTATATCACATAACCTGGCAGTGTTAACCAGCTGGACTTCCTTCTCACCCCAGACCTCTGAGGAACCTATAGTTCAGACACCCCTCTGCCTTGCCCAAAAACCTCAATCTCACAGTCATTTTCAGGGTATTCCTAGGAGTTTAGACTCTGTGAAAGCACAGGACAGTAACCATGTTTATATGTATCCCTGAAAGCACTGTCTCTGTGTTGTGGAAGAGGGGAGAGGAAAGAGGCAGAAGAGATAACTTTGGAGCATGAAGAAATTTGCAGCCAGACAGCCCAGGAGAATGTTAAAACAGACTGAGTATAAGGTCTCATGGCTGACTGGAAGCTGGGGAATCTCACTCCTTCCTATTAGACCTCTTCTACTTTAAATAAGTCTAAGATGGAAAATGAAATAAAAGCCGTGAGAAGCAATCTACAGAGCTGAACATGTATCTTCCAGGATAGAACTAGAAGGTGGAAGCCACCATCTTTTGCATTTTTCCAGAAAAAATACTATGATTTTTGAAAGACATGCATCAGATACTTGACCCCAGTTTAGGGTAGCAAACAAAAAGTAGAAAGATGTGAACTCCAGAGGCAGAATATATAAGAAAATGTATATTTGTTCTTTGCAATTCCTATAGTGATAGATGACTGGCTTAAACACATTTTTCTTTTTTTCTTAGGAGCTTGAGAGGATGCCCAAAGGTAAAGGGTTTTGTCTCCATGTATTTTTATGGACTACGCCAGCAATAGAGATACTTCTTTTAAGCTTCTAAGTGCGTGCTATCCTTTGTGTAGATATTCTGTATTTTCCAAACACTATTGAATTCCACACTGCAGGTCCAGGTTGCGGGTGTAATTTCCATAGCTTTTGTTTATTCTTTGAATCTAACATCGACCTTATCTTCCTGGCAGATCCAGTGACACAGGGTCACAAAGGCCTGAAAGGAAATGCTACACAGCAGAGCAGAACCATCACTGAGACCAAAAAGCTGAGGGTTTTGGTGTCATTGGTGAAGGTCTAGTTACAAGCTCATTATACTCTCAAGGTACTCTTTTAATCTGCACCTCTGATCCTGTTTCAACTACTGTCTGCCTTTGTTTTTCAGTTGGGTTTTATTTTTCCTGAATGTCTCAAATTCTTTGTTTTCCTCCTGTCACACAATTATTTGTGAACTCTGAATAAATATTGTAGGGCTGGATTACAGTGGAGATAGAGGAACTGTCTGACACAGCTTGCTTTTTGGAGAGGAAAATTTATTGTGGAGATAAAACTGCCTTACAGCTTTAACAGAAGAACATTTAGAAGAAAAGCTGAAGTGATTAATTATTACACAGTAGGCAGTTAAATATTTATTAAATACCATTAATGCACACTGTAGTGAACCAAGTAATATGCACATGAGGTTTTTTATCATTATGGCCATAACTGCACGCTCAAATTGAGCTAGGCAACTTGCAAATATTCAGGGTACACATTCCAAGGAGAGTCTGAAGCTTTATATAAGATATTCGTGCATAGGTAAATGCATTTAATACACTAAACAGTCTTTGCAGAAAGGGACACTCCTTCCTTCACCCAGAGTATTTGACCTCCTCAAGCTTCTCACAGAAACCACCCCTGTAGCTCCCCTGCTACCAAAACCTTGCCATGAAAATCAGTTGCAGGGATTAACAAATACTGTAGCTAGAGCTCCAAATGTTGTACAAGTCAATCAGTTGATACAGTGCCTTGGTTTGAGACAAATTTGGAGGAAAATGTCCAAAACGAACGTCCCTCTGTTAGAAGGCAGATTTCAGCAGCCCCTCCTCCACCAGGTTCAGAAAGAAGTTCCTTGGAGGAAAGTGAAAAAAAATGCTGTTTATTTAACAAGAAAAATGCACAGAGGCACGGAAAAAGAATAATGTTAAATAATAAAACCTCTCGCTATGGAGAAGACCTGAGAAGTTTCAAAGTCCTTTCTGTGGATGTGGCTCTCTCTCTCCAGAGCTGGGATTCGGCATGGGTCCCCCCCGGGCCACGGTGTGGGGGCCCCCAGTGATTTTATTACAGACTAGAGCAGAACAGTCCCAAGAAAAGAAGAAGCCAGAGTCCCAGGGATAAAATTTCTTGCCTCAGCTAGCTGGCTAGCTAAGATGCAAATAATTTTAACTCTCTGTCTCTCTCCTGAGAAATAGAGCCGAAAACTGGGTAAAGCAGGAAAAGTCCTTTCCTCCACTCTGCCTCAGCGAGTTATCTCTGCTTTGAACACAAGCCACAAAAATAATTCCACCAGCTTCCCCCACCTCTCTCTTAAAGGTACAGAAAGGCATAGGATTCATGTCTGGGCATAAAGCAGGTGATAGGGGATACAGCATCATAAAGTCACCCCAAGACACACAGTTATCTCAGCCTGGAGTTTTTATCCTCAGTTTATTCTTAGACTTGAGAATTGCTGTTCCTTCTTATGACCTGAAGATGATTTTGTAAAACCCTTGTGCTCTTCAGTGTCTGCTTGCCCTCACTGTGTGAATTGATGTCATTAAAAATAGCACCACTCCCTACAAACCTTGCCTCTGTTATATCCCATGTGCCACCAAGGCAACTACTCTAAATGGTAAAATTAATGAATGAAATAGGGATAAAAAGCTTGATAGAGTGGTAATAAAGCTACTTTTGTCTTCTAAAGAGCTGCCATGGCAGCCAGGAAACCTCGAAAGAATGATGCCTTGCAGGAATATACAAATCTCAGCAAAAATATCTTTTCTAGCTTGGTGTGACAAAGTCACTTCACAACAGAAGGGATGTCAAAGAAAATGAGAGCTAGGAAGAAACACAGGCATCTAGAGTCTCTTGGGTTACCCGAAAGTATCTAAGGTTGCCACACATGACTTGCAAGATGACACAGAATTTATGGGAGGTTAATATCCATCTGAACAGTCATTTGCAGGTTCTGGTGAGATCTGAGACAGCCCAAGGTTTCAATTTTCAGCAAACTGAAATGCTGTCTCATGACCGAATGGTGTTGCTCCATTCCGTAGATGTTGCTGCTTACTCTGGAGGTTTTCTGCTTTGGAGGGATAAAAGGCTCGATATGAATCCTTTTCATTTTGAATGATGGGAGTAAAATGAAGAAGATATGGGGAGTAGTATGAAAGTGAGAGAGAGGTGGGAATGACTGTGGGAAAAGGGAAGAAAGAGCTGTAATCCTTCAGCACTTGGAAGAACAAAAAATAGAAGGACTTTACATGCAAAGGGGAAACACTGATGCAGAGCTCAAATGGGGGAAGTAGAAATTCAGTTTTTGCTGTTGATTGTTGGAATTGTTGAGTGATTTATTTGGAATCTGAAACCCTTAACCTTTTCCAACTACTGAAAAGTATGTGCTTTGGTAAGCAAGGATAATTGCACAGTTACTGATAGCAGGGTAGCTTGAATAGTTTTTCCATTAAAAAAAAAGGAAGGAAAAAAGTAAAAGTGTAGCTTTTAAAAGATAAAGTCATCTTCATTTTGATTCAAACAATTTTTCAGGGAAAAAAAAAGGTTTAAAATGTATTCCATGTATTAAGAGTGTTTCTATACTCCAAGAGGCTTTCCTTTGGGTACTGTAAGATGGTTTATTATCCATTATCTGTAACACAAAGATAATGAAAGTGGTTCTATTGTACTGTATGTGAAACCCACAGGAATACCAGGATTTGACAGTCATGATATATCTCAGTTAGTTTCTAATGTGTAAAGCCATCACCAATCATAGAGAAGACAGTCTGTTGGTTAAATAAGTCTACAAAGTAAGATGATAGAATTCTTCATTTATCTTCATTGAAACAGCTTTGACTGCTGTGTGGTTGATAAAATAAATCTAGTCCTATTCAGAATGTCTCCTCTCTACCCACTGCAAGCAAGCAGTTTCTATTCTCCCATATCAATTCATATGCAGCCCTCATCACCCACAAGGTGGGAGTATCTTCCATTAGCACCTTGAGTAAAGTGACTCATATGTGTCAGCTGCAGATCATTTTCTTGCTCGTCTCTCCCAGGGGAGAGAATTGTCTATGCAGTGAAGCACTTTGATTGGAAGATTTTTTTTAAAAAATGTATTTATGAAAGAGATGGTAGGTCAAACAGATGCCATAAGAGATGGACAGGTACATTATTGCCCTGACAGGTTGTGGATGCCCCATCCCCGGAAGTGTTTAGGGGCAGGCTGGATGGGGCCCTGAGCAGCCTGATCTAGTGAGTGGCACCCCTGCTCATGACAGAGGGGCTGGAAGTAAATGATCTCTAAGATTCCTTCCAATTGAAACCATTCTATGATTCTATTATATTTCTCTGCTTTTAGTGGAGCTCATTGTATTATTTAGGAATAATCCCATGAAACTCCATGAACTTCACAGTTATATGAAAACTTTAGTGCTGACATCAGACCAGAGCAGTTGATCACAGTCTCATAGCCTCTGTTTTCTACAAAAGCCTGTCCCTCTCCAAAGGTTATAGAGACACTTGAAGCACATACACACAAATATATGATACAAATTTTACTATTAGACAAGATGAATATAACCTCTCTCCCTTGAGGACCACAAATAAGTCTCAAGACTCTTTATTTGTTTTGGTGTCAACAGCAAGTAATGATAAAACCAGACAACTGCGTTTGTTATGTCTCCTGGACACACCAGATCCAATGCAGACAGAATCTGCAATTAATGACTTAATTCTAAACTATATTTCATGGTTGTAACTCAGCCAAGAAGTGGGAAAACCATGAATATCACAGTCACTGCTATAGCAGTGTTGAGTCTCTTTGGACAGCTGGTGACAAACAAAAGACATCATTCAGTAAGAGTATAAATCATCAAGGACTGCAGAAAGGGGAATAAACTACAGACTGTGTTGCCCAAACATAGATATGAACTCTTTAGACAAGAGCTGTTTCTTAGTAGAAGCCTCTTAAAGTGTTTTTCTTTCCTCATCCACATCATCACTGGCCCTTTTGGGTTTAATTTCAACAAGCTGTTTTTCAAGTCAGACCTGGACCTGCTTTCCAAGTTTTGCGCCATGTGTACTGAAGTGGTGTAGACTATACATGGTGAGAGGTTGCTGATGTGAGTCTATATCATTTTATGACTGCATTTAAATGCCACACAGCACCGGGGAGATGTTGGCCTTTGGAACCCTTTTCCAACGCATTCTTTGAATGTACTTCAGTGTGAAAACATTGCCTTGGAAGTTTGACAGATGTGTCAAATGACTCAGGGAGGTCAAAGATAAGAACATCTCCCTGTTAATCATCCCTGATGGTAGCAAACCATCTATCATGTCACCAAGACCTTTCATGTGCTTGTCTGACACTCGATTATATCAAGTTCAGGATATTAAATGTAATTTTGCAAGCTTAAGATTGCCTTGGACTTTATGTGAAATTTTAGTGGGAGAAAAAAAAAAAAGAAAGATATTTGATTTTTCCAGAGAAAACAAGTCTTTATTGATTAGAGTTTTTCTGGAATACAATTAAGTGTGTCTTAGTCATTTGTTTACAGTGAGGCTAAGAATGGCATTTTATAATGAAGATATAATATTTAAAAAAACACTCAAGACAAAAAACAAACAGCAAAACCAGTGATAGATTGTTTGAGAAGAGAGAGGAAAAAGATCTATCAGAATGAGACTCTAAGTTGTGAGTAACCAGCTACTTAAAGTAAAGGTATTTTACTTGTCTGCCATCCTACATTTAGTATCATTGTGATTTCTTTAATGTGTCAATGCAGGAGATATTAACTGTTCAGGTTTCAGTAACAAGAATGAAAAATCTGTTTTTTCCTGAAATGGTATTTATAGATTACAGTAAATAGTCAAACTTCCATTTAGGTTGGTATAGCACATAAAGCACATATAGCTCATAAATTGCTGCTATTGTTTTGTATAAGAAATAGGAGGTCTGGTCATGAAAACTGACATGTTCATTTCAAAATTTATAAGGGAACACTTGTTAGCTCTGTGAGGACACCAGTGCTTCCATTTAGCTGAGTCATGTGATGATGCTGGGGATGGCAATATGACAAAATTGATGAAATGTCTCCTTTTCTTTGTCTTTCACAAATCCTCGAAGAAATTGTAGTTCCTAAAACCTCCAGTCATCCCAGATTGGTTTGTTCTTACCTTTAAGTTCTCCTCAAGTTATCAGAGATCAGAGACCTCAGTGTCTCCACTGTGATCATCTGTAAGATTAAGAGCTAAATGGTGCCGTGGATGACAGAAAAGCATCATGAGACTATCAAAAGAAAAGAATCTCTAGCATATAGCTATTGCACAGCTGCATCATATTTTGAAAAGAAATAAGATAGAAAACTTAAAAATAGGTTGCATTTACCGCTGGTAAAGGGGTAAAGATTAAATTTCTCCTCCTTTCTTTGGCAACAGCAATATCTGTGGTGCAAGTCTGCCAGATCCAACAGTCAGCTAAAGCTGGACTGAATTCAGGAGTGTGTGGTAGAAAGGGAGGGAGGACCAGCACACAGCTGCTAATGTCCCTGGTTAAACTGGTGTCACTTTTCTTCTGGAATGAACATTGAAGAAAACGTCCTGTAGCAGAGAATAAGCATCACATGTAATTCATAAAACTCTTTCATCAAAATAAAATCCCAAGTGCTGTGGTTTACCTAGTTGTATTGCCAGTGCTCCTTCTGCTGGAGACTGATTGCTTAGTCACAGAAATAATACTCTACTTCAAAACAGAGCTGAGAAATAAAAAAAATTACAATTCAGCACAGCTCTTTCATCAAGGGGCAACGAGTGCCACTTGCATACATCTCAGTCAAGCGTACATTGTGACTTTAAATTATTCTTTAGCAAAACTGTGAGAAAGTAAGATCAATTTACTTTCCTCAATAAAATTTGAGGACTGTGACCAATTCTTTATGGTGCTTTGTAGCACTTAGTCCTATTAGGTCTAGATCATCCAGGCTTGAGTTCTTCAACTTGTATTTATACTTGTGAAATATATTGCTGCTAAAACCCAGGAAATACTCTTAAATTAGCCTTTTACATTGCATGTGAGCTGTAGTGGAAATTCCTGCATTGAATTATTAAAATAACATTTATTCAAGTAAATATAACATGCAAAATGTTTGCTCACAGCTGTTTACTGCATTTATTCATCAATTTGTTGATGCTAAAACCAGAATGGTCTATAAAGACAAAGGGTTCATAACTCCAAGAGCAGTGCACCCATTCAAGCCATGAGCAGCTGGTGTCTCCAGGAGAATGCTGTGGGAAAGTGTCAAAGGCTTTGCTGAAGTCCAGGTAGACACATCCACAGCCTCTTCCTCACCCATTGAGGGAATCACTTTGTCATAGAAGATGATCAGGTCAGTCAATCAGGACTTGCCTTTCACAAATCTTTCAGGCCAGGCCTGATCCCCTGCCCATCACCTGCATGCCGTGTGACGGCATCCAGCATGAACTGCTCTCACAATGTTCTGGTTACCCACACAATGAGCTTGCACACAACTTCCAGCCATTTTCAGCACTTTCTGTTCATTTGTGCATTTTGAAATGCTGTATTTAGCTATTTCCTGGGTTTCATATTCTCCTCCAGAAAGTACCAGAGGTATCTTAGGTAGAATGTCATCAGTCCTTTGATGAATTGCAATCATCTCGCTCATCAGTCTAGTACCAGCTGCTCATCAGTTAAACTGCTGAGTTTTGCTGATACAGACATTAGCATCTGCAATTCTTTCAAAATCAACAGTTGCCCTGGAAGTCAGTCCCAAAGAAATTTATTTTAAAGTTAGGCATATAATGCAAGTCTGACTTGTTCTACAACTGGTACCCCAGGGAGCCATTTGATGTAAGAAGGATGCTAATTTTAAACAAGAACCGCCCTTTAAACTCTGTGGACTGTAGAGGGAGCCTCGGTGGCTAGCTTAGATTTGGCTTTTAGATGGCATAAATTCAGCAATAAAAATCCCAACCCGTATGCCTAGAGTTTACTGGCATTTAATCAACAGATCTTATTTGTATGCAGCTTTCTATTTTAAAACGAATGTAACTTAGTTAATGAAAACAAGCTGAGACAACAAAAGGAAATTCTACACTTGTAATGGTAGCTATAACTAATTCCATGGAAATTTGTGTTACTCTACCTGCAAGTAAGACTTTGCTTTCAGTTCCAACTCCCAATGCAGAGGTATTGATCGTACATATGGGGACTGAACCTTTCTTAGAGGCATCTCTAAATACTGTGTTGTCAAGATATTTGACCTGTTTAAGGATTGAGAATTTACCTGTTAATCTAATTCAACAGTTAAATAATGATGGAAAAGAATTTTTTTTTTTATATACACATGGTAAGATACAACAGTTAGATACAATAATAAGAGAAATGTGTATGTCTAAAAAAGCCAGTGCAAGCCAAGCCATCATTAACAAAAAAGAAGACATGAAACAGAAGGAATCTTTCATATACATTGATTTGAACAATTTCCAGGTCTTACCAAATCGCTGTCTACCATAACCTCCTGTTTGATCACTTTTTTCACCACATTATATGAGGTTTACAGCCCATTAGGATAAACCATGTCCCTTTACCATTTCTCTTTCTGTAAATAGGCTATCAGAAATTATTTTAGTTAGAAAACAACATTGTTAGAAATTAAGGGTTATTGAAGAGTATGCAACAATAATTATGCAGAATAATCAAATCTGCTTAATGTCCATCTTGTCCACTTGGAATATTAATCACATATTTCAGCACAAAAATAGGTCTAGGCACAGCCTGAGCTCCCTGAAGGGAATCTGGGATGTTCTGAAAATCACACCTTTCGAGCACCTGAATCAAACACTTCATTGTGAAGCAGGTTAGGAGGTTGGTCAACCATCCTGTCTCAGGTCAGTTTATTGTCTTACATCTGTCCATTGTCTCCCCCATACTGAGAAGACAATAAGGAGCTCACAACGAAGACAAGCTGAGGAGCTCCTGGGCTACCCTAGGGATTAATGAGGTAAGTGCACTGAGTGAACACAAGATCTCCCATATTTATTAAGAAAACATAAGATTCAAACTTATGACTAAAATTCCATAGTTCTTGCCACACTGGTATTTTGAAGTTGGTATTTGAAGGCCAGAAAAATTGGACTGCAAATGGCTTTTGCTTTACTGGTAGTCCATAGTCTGTGTTATAGAATTTCATGTTCAAGGTTAGAAGTTGGATTATTTTTTATTTCATATGTCTTCAAGCTTTTTCAAAAGACTTCTTTACATGAGTTTAAAATTTTATTTGCAAACTGATTAGTTGGGAAGGTGACCCCAGTTTTAATTCATTAATTAAAAAAAAAAAAAAGTAAAAAATGGACTGTCATTTCTCTTCCTTTTAATTAAGTTTCTAGAAACTTTTTAAGGAGTGATTTTATGGGGTTTTTTTCTGCCTTGACCTCTTACCAGTAGTGCAAGGTCCCATGCAATCTGCTTTTAGGGTCAGTTGAATACCAACAAAGAGAGTTTTAACTATTTGTCTGTAGATGGAACTAGCTTAGTCACTGAAAAATTTTAAGGTTCAGTATCAACTTCCTAGTTTATAAGAACTTTGTTTAAGACCAGACTAAACAAGCTATTTCTATCAGCTAAGCATAGAATGTATTCAAATAACCTAAAATTTAACAAAGAGAATTAGTGGTTACATGAAATGCAGAATATTTCCCAAACAGAAAAACAAGTATCTATATTTTTGTCTGAAAAATAAGAACAAAAACAAGTGTTCAAACTCAATGAGGAACATGGAAATACCCAAGACCAAGCATTCTCTGTTTCCATTACAACACTGAAATCAGTGGCAGTACATTCAACACTTACTGCTTAGAAGATAGTTTAAGTTCTCAGACAAACTTTCTGTCTGTACTTTAAAAGAGCAGTAAATGGAATATATATGGTAAAATCTGCTCATAAAAAAATGTAAATATATGTGTCATGGCTTGACCCTGGCTGGATGCCAGGTGCCCATTAAGCCCCTCTGCCCTTTCCCTCTTCATCTGAACAGGGGAGAAAAAATATAATGAAAGACTTATGGGTCCAGATAAGGACAGGGAGAGATCACTCACTAATTAACTTTATGGGCAAAACAGACTTTATTTGGGGACATTAATTGAACGTGTTACAAATCATCTTAGAGTATGCTGAAAAATAAAACCAAATCTGAAAAACAACTTCCCCGCACCCCTCCCTTCTTTCCAGTGTCAGCTTCACTCAGTTCGTCATACACATTGTGTTTACTGCTCCTTCTTCTGCCCTCTCTTCCCCTGCTCCAACATGAGCTTCCCATGGGGTCACAGCCTCCTTTGGGCATCCCCCTGCTCCTGTGTGGGGTCCTGCAGGGGCTGTACATGGACCTCTGCTCCCCCATGGATCCCCATGTGCTGCAGGAGCACAGCTGCCTCACCATGGGCTGCACCAGGAGCTGCTGGGAAACCTCAGCTCTGGTGCCTGGAGCACCTCCTGCCCCTCCTTCTGCACTCACCTTGGTGTCTGCAGAAATATTTCTCTCACGTGTTCACTCCTTTTTCCCAGTTGGTGTTGCACAGCAGTGTTTTCTTCCCTTATTAAACATCTTACCCCAGAGGCACCATCAGCATCACTGATGGCCTCAGCCAAGGCCAACAGCAGGTCAATCTTGGAGCCAGCTGGCACTGGCTCTATCAGACATGGGGAGAAGCTTCTGACATCTCACAGAAGCCATCCCTGCAGCCCATCCCCCCTACCAAACCCTGGCCATGCAAACCCAACACAGCATGTTCCTTTTGAAATTCTTCTTTGGGTTAATTGGATTTTCTTGTTTAAAGATACATATTCTTAAAACACATTGATGAATAAGAGTGGTCAGATAACAATAAGACTGTTCTAGATCAATAAGCCATATATGAATGCGTAAATGAATGTATTTAATTACCAATAACTTGGTTGAACACTCACAGGACACAGGCTCAAATATACTTACTTTAGCTTTTGCACTGGAAATGTTGCAACCCCAGATTCAAGAACAATAAAGTAACAATTTGTCCAGAATATGAGGAGACTTCTAGTGCAGTGATTATTTTTTTATCCCTCTGACATTTACAGATGAAAGAGTAAAAAAAGAAAAAAATAATGCAGTTGCTGTTTTTTTCCAGGTGACAAGTCTTTTCCAAAAACAACTGACTGCTATGATCAACATGTTTTGCTCAAAAAATATCTCTGACTTATTTTGTGAAATGTCAGAACAATAAAGCATTTCTCTTCTGGAAGCCAGCCTGAAATTAGCAAAAATTGCTGAAAAGCCCAGGCTTTTCAGCTGTGGCCAAACTACCCCACCTTGTGTATATTTTTTCAAGGATGTAACAATCACTGGTTTTTGGCTGGACATCTGATATTTTCTGGAATCACTGATTTTAATTGGTGATGTTAAAACTACAAGTCTCCTTAACACAAGGCAAGGCTCAATTGCAAATAACACAGAACTGGGAGGAATGGTTTGTTCCCAAGATGGTTGTGCGGCCATTCAGGAGGACCTTGCCAGGCTGGAGAAATGGGCTGATACACCTTTGTGAAGTTCCACAAAGGGAAGAGCCAAGTCCTGAACCAAAGGAGGAATAACCCCAGCACCAGTACAGACTGGGGTCCACGTCTGTAGAGAAAAAGATGAAGGTCATGGGGGACACCAAATGGCACATGAGCAGCATTCCCTGGGAGCAAAAAGGTCAACAGCCTCTCACTGTGCATTGGGCAGAGCAGTGATGGAAGCTCAAACCACCTAAGCTGGTTCTAAAGCACCATGAATGGAATTAAACGCAAGCTTTGAATTTCGCACATTTTATCTAAGCAGTTTTAGATGCACATCTTCAAATAATTTCATTGAGAAGTAGCTATTTATCCCTATGACTCAATCAGATTAAGACATACACACTTGTTAAATAAGTCCTGTCTCTAGAGAATTTATCCAATAAGAAAATGGGTTATCTTGGATGCAGAATTACACAACTGCAATTATGCTGCCACAAGCTTGTCTCCATACAGTGCAGCACTGAGCTTTATAGACATATCCGTGTGAGCTGCCCTAACTCATGAACTCTGAAACCTATGCGTCATTACGCAAATATTTATTTTTGCAGTGATAAATCCACAAATTAGTTGCAAATTTATATTTGATGATTTCTTTCCTGTGGATAGTTCAATTTTAAATAGACTTGCCAAGATTCATTGAGATGACATTTTGAAGGAAAAGAGCAGTCCAAAATAGCACGGTATGTTCTGGTTCATTTTGTATCAGTGGACCTGTTCCCAGATCCTTGGCTACCTATTGTTGATGCCTTGGTTTCTGACGGATATAAATTCAGCACAAGCCAGGAAAAGGCTGTTGCTTTCTTTGAATAAGAAACCCACCTGTACATCGCAGAGCCGACAAAAAGTTTAGTTACTCAGAATGCTGGGTCAATTTTGACTACTGCCTTCCGTTGTTTTAGGGATTTCACTGTTTTTTGAAAATATTAATTGAAGTTTATCCAAGGTTAACATGAATCTCAAGGAATGTGACTTCTGGATCCTCATTCCTATGTGTTTTTCATTTCAGTTACTCTAGTTTTCCTTCTAAAATGACTGGTATTCTGCTTTTGCATTATTTATTGTCCTCTGTTTGTGTGTCCTGAACTCTGTAAGTAGAAGGGAATGAGATGAGTCCAGAATATTTAAAAGGTTAAAGTCTGTTTGTAAGTCCATTAAGAGTTTATAGTTTTTAAACAGATTTTACTGGCCATTAAAATTCTGATGCCTTTGCCTGGCAAAGATTGTAATGAGAACAGAAAATGGCGTTAAATGGAATCCATTCTGAAGATGATTGCAAAAGATACAAGCCTAACTAATTTTCATTATAGCTTTGTGTTGGTATAATTGAGAATGTTATTCAGATACCTGAAATACTTGGAGAGAATTTTATTGTGATTGTAAAAAGGTGCTACTTAATTTGATTTAAAATTGGAACTGCAGTTGCCTTCTTTTGCCATTCTGCAAATGGCACAGGAGCAGCTGATGCTAATTTTGTGCAGCCCTGCAAGAGTATTTTTCTCTTGCATAAGCCCAGCTATTGGCATTCAAGACATCTATGTATGGGTTTAAGACTCAATTTGTCATCATCAACAAAGCTGACATGTCAGCTGTTCCTGTCTTATTGTTTAGAGTGAAAACAGGCTGGAGAAAAATCCTACAGGTTTAGATTGTGTTGAAACATGTCCTTCTCTTTGTGAGAATGATCTCGAGGACACCGCCTCAATATTTACTTCCAGGTAGGGTTGTTTGGGGTTTTTGATTTTTTTTTTGGTGTCTATGTCTCCTATAATGATCTCAGTGTGGCCTGCCCAGGAATCTGAGGAGCCTCAATTCAAGCTGGTGGATCAAGCTAAAATGAAAGCGCGAAGTTAACTTTAAGGAGTGCTCAAGTAGCTCTTAGAGCCAATGGTTTTGGGCAAACCAGTAAATATGTTCTGTAACTGCATGGAAGAGACAATTCCATTCATACCTGCGAAGTTTTAAAGCAAGGAAGACATGCCACGCCAGATGCCATTTGCTAAAACTTCAATGGAAAATCATAGAAATTTGGTTTGCAACTGCTGAAGAACATTCCATTTACATCTTTCTTTATTGACTTTCATGGAAAAAAGTCTTCAGCTACTCTGCTTAAAAAAAATAAAATATATCTATCTTTTGCAGTGACCTTAGACATAACCTGGTGCTAAAAAACCCTGACAAAATACTGAAGTTTAGAGTTCAGAATTCTAATTAAGAAATAAATATTTGCACCTTTGTCTGTTATTAGATAATGCTAGTAATGTTTTCAAGGAACCCTCAATGTTTCACAAGCCTAGCTTCCAGATTCAAAAAACAAGGGTTTGGGGTAAAAAAGCTTAGCTTTACCTGTGTACCATATCCAGATTTCATTGCTTTTAAGAGCAGTACAATCAACATCCACTAATTTGCAATACAAATTAACACCTTTTATTTAGTGACTACTAGAAGAAACTGCACAATAAGAAAAAAACCCAACAAAACAAAAACGAAAGCAAATACCAGAGTATGGCATTGTATTTTGGTGAAGAAGATCATCGGCACCTTCTCTCACTTCTTGCTCTTGAGATTAGTCATACCAGAAATTCAGTATGAAAGCTGTATCATTCTGTTTCAAGTATCATTTACCCTGTCCTGGGGTGATGTTATGAAGCCGCTTTATTCCTTAACCATCCCCTCAGTGCCCAAGGACGCCGTTTCTTTAAGCTGGGCCCGGGGCCGGAGCCACAGGACCCGAGTGCGGGGCAGTTTAACGGCCGGGGCCCAACAGCTCGGGGGCTCTGGGGCTCAAGAGGGCTCGGCAGGGAGCGCACCGGGAGCGCTGTGCTGCTTTTTGGGTTTCTTTTGTGTTCCAGCTAGTGGGAAAAAGGTTCTGTTGGTTTTTTTCTTGTTCTTTTTTCCCTTTCCTTCCCCTTGCCTCACTGCCTCCCTTCCCTCCTCGCTGGTCTGGGGAGCCTGCAGGAGCGCCCTGGCGGGCCCGCGGGGTGGCCCCGGCTTCTCCGAGCCCATGTATCTATTCCCTCCCTGGGCATTTTTTGTATTTTGAGGGTTTGGGGTTTTTTTTAATCCTGTTCTACCCTGTTTTGTTTGTGAGTGAATAAACTGTTTCTTTTTCCCCAATTTCATTTGCTGTGACCCACTTGTCTCATTGACAGAGGAAAAGGGGAGGCCCTTTTCCATTTGCAGGAGACACTCATTCCAGAGTGTTTCCTCCTGAAGTTTTGTCTCCAAAACCAAGACATACCCTTTAAGAAGTCAGATGCAGAACAGAATAGAAGGGAAGGAACTAGTGGGTTTTTCAGACACCCAGAAAAAACTGAGGATTTTGGCAGAAAAAAAACATTTTATAAAATTTGTAAGAATGATGGAATATATACTTCAAATTTAACAGCACTTATAGAATTTTTTTCTTTTCTTTTTTTTTTTTTTAGAGGAAATAGTGCAATTATTTCTGAGGGTGAGGGTGCCTGATTTGAGAGTCCATTTGAGTAAATAAAATATGAGCTAGTCTCATCGTCATTTTTCCCGGTTTTCATGCACAGCTACTACCTGAGGACTAACCTATAAAGAAAGAAAATTTGAACAACATTTAAATAACCTTAGGCTTTTAATTTCATTTGAGGCATATCTCAGATCAACTGAAGGTCATAATCAAGGAGATATTTTAAACAATCTGTTCTATAGAGTGAATAATTTGCTAAAATCCTCCAGCTTCACACATTCCAAATGCTTTGTCTTCCACTTTAAAAAAAAAATTTAAAAGTAGGTGGATTTGGTTTGGGTTTTTGGAGATTTTGTTTCTTTGTTTCCAAGAAAACATGGGCAAGGAGAGAAAGAAAATTCCTTAAAATTACTCAAATTCTCTAAAACAAAAACCTATGGACAGTTCACTCCAAAAGGTCCACAGTGAACAGTCTCTTCAATAATAATAAAGGGTTTGGGGTTTTTTTTTATATTTTCAAAAATAAAATATAAGTCCTCCCACCTCAAATAAATGTTTTCTTGGTGTCAATCACACAGCTCAAGGCTAATAATGAACACCAAGTGTAGGAAGACCTCTGCCTTAGTACAGGTCCAAAACGCTGTTAATATTGCATAAGGAAAAGAGACAATTCTTTCAAATCATCTGTCTTGATTCCTTTTACCCCAGTGTGTTAGTGATAAATGCCAGTATCAGCTTGTTCTGAGTGGCTGTGTACTGAACTTGCTGCAAGAACAAATGAATCCCGTGAAAATCCTTGTAATTCAGTAAGAGAACAGTTAGCAACTGGCAATGCAGCATCCTTTGAGGGAAAGCAAACATCATGAAAATATTTCAAGCTGCAGGAAAATGTGGAAAAATCAAAGATGACAATCAACTGAGAAGAGGAAAAAAAGATACTTATGGCTGGTAACAGCAATCTGAGGCCCACATTCCTTTTGAATTGATTAGGAATCAATATCTCATACAAGTGGAATTAGTACTAAACTTAAGAGAAAGAACTCATCAGTGGAAAGAAACCACTGATCTGTTTTATGCAATACATGCTGTTCATGCAACTCCATGTATGTGTTTGCATGTGCACATGTATCTTTGAGTGAAAACACACATTTGTGTATATTACTTCCCAAGAAATCAATATAATGCCATGTTCTTGCTTAAACTTCTGCTTTGTAATATGGATTCTTGGGGAGATTCATGGCCTGCTAATGTAGTGCAAATTGTCTTACAAGATTCTTAGCAGTGGTCAATGTGTTTACTGTTTTAGAGAATAAAGCATTACCCTTGAGAGATATGACTCATATCCCAAATAACAAAGGAATGTTTAGTGAACAGAAAGCAGGGAATGCAAACAGAGCTTACGCTGAACATATTAATTTTAAATGATGTGGCCACATTCTTCAGCACTTGCTCAGAGCAGGTTTTTCTTGACATAGTAGAGCTTCTTCTGATTTATGTCATGTGAATAATAGGAGAACCTGTGCTGCCATTTAAATGTGCTTCATTGGAAAACAATGAAAACAATTCCAAAGGCATGCATTGTTGAACAGCATAAGCAGTCCAACTGCACAAGCAAGATATCTATATTGATCCAAACACAGTCATTTTAGTCTTAAAGGGAAGAAAATAGAAATAGAGAAAACCAAGATTGCATGGCTTGTCTGGACTTGGCTTAGCCTGTGCTGATTTTAGCTTCTTTCAGTTGTGACAATTGTCTAGCCATCAAGTAAGTGCCATCTAAATTTGTTTAAGCTTTAGTTTAGCTTTTTGTAGTGTACGGCCTATTATTCATGGATAAGTAGTAAAACAAGTACTCTTCACAGGCTGAAAACTATCTCACAGCCCCGACAATAAAAATGTAGGGTTTAGGCGAGAACAAGGAACAAAAGGAGGCAATTAGTTGGGCTTTACTCACAAATCATGGCGGCCAGACACTGGTGACCAAAGGTATAAACAAAAGCATTATTAAATAGGTATGAGTCAGGTGAAAGAGGTTTCAGGGAAAACAAAAACGGGAAAACAAGTCTACCATTGTGCTGGAAAGCAATGAAGTACTGGGCGAGTCACTGGAGGAATGAAAGAGAATATCCTTCCGGAGAGGGACAAATGAACACTGCAGAGGTCAGAGTAACACCACAGAAGAATGTATAGATCCTAGAAAGCTTTTGTTTATCAGTCTAAATGCTGTTACTAGCTAAAAGTGTTAAGTGTCATCAAAACTGTCCTGTAGTAACTATTGTGTTTGATTATACTACCTCAATGTCAATTGCAGTAACCATAAATTCTCAGATCTGTATGTAAGGTGTATGTCTTTTGATTCAGCAATGTGACCAAGACACTCCCTCTCTAGAGACAGTGACTGAATAAGAAAAGAATAGAGGACATGGGGAAATAGGGAATAACTCCTGCCCCTGACTGCCACCCTGCTCATTAGCAGCCTGAAATTTAGGAAATTCCTGGGCCAAATATGTTCAATATTCATTTAATTAACTAGTCCTCCATGAATTTTTCTAAGCCCTTTCTGGATTAATATGGTGTCTTCTGGAAATAGCTACCACAATTCAATTATGCATTTGGTTAAAAAGATTAAAATACAAACAAACAAAAAATCCCAATACTTCCTTTTTTGAATACATAGAGCTCTTCTTTATGCCAGCATAATACAGTGTTTCTTATACTGTACATTTTTTAAATAGCCGTCTTCTCAGCTATGCTTTAAGGTTATAAACATGATGTCAGTATTTTGCAATTCATTAAGAGTTAATGAATGATACAGGAGAGATATTGGTTCAGACTCTTTAGGAATCAATTTTTCTGCAGAAGTACTCCACAGAAATACTTAACTTTGCAAAGCCTTTATCCTGTTTTGTTTCTGCCTGGTAAACCCATCTTCTTTCTCCTTGGGACTTCAGGGAGTGTAGTCTGGTGTCCAACTTAAACACAAAAACAGGCCAACATGGCTTATACAGGCCACACTCCTACTTTGGGACCTCACAAACAACTAAATATGAGATGGTTTCTAGATGGAAACTTACTCTCCTTACATAGCTTATACTCAACATTCTATGGAAATTCGTGTCTTTTCATTGTTAAGGAAATACATGAAAGCTAAAAATACATTCCTTAAATTCATAGTTAGAACAGGTTTCCAAACAATTCTCTTCATCAAAAGATTGATTATTAACAAAGAAATGACTTTTTATTATGAGCCTGATTTTGAGTCTGAACAGCCTTACTTTGGCAGTATGACAAAGACATCCCTAATAGCTTTGTTTTTATGACTGACATTCATCCCAGGTGAACTCAATTGATACCAAGGGATTTATATAACAAGTATAATAAACAGGTCTTGGCATTTCCAAATTAATTTCCTTGACCTGATATAGAGACATAATCATAAGCTTGGGTCTTCTTGCCAGAAAATTCCCCCATTCCCATTAGTGCGGAAACAAATATTAGCAAAGTTTAGGCTGTCATTCACACTAGAGAAAACTTTGTGATAGTTCATTTGGATCTTGGGAAGAAATTCTTTGTTAATTCCACTGTGAGGGTGGTGAGATGCTGCAACAGCTGTGGATGTCCAATCCCTGGAAGAGTCCAAGGCCAGGTTGGATGGGGCTTGGAGCAACCTGGGATAGTGGAAGGTATCCCTGACCATGGCAGGGGGTTGGAACAAGGGAATCTTTACGGTGCCTTCCAACCCAAACCTCTCTGTTATTCTATGATTCATTTGAGCCCTTCTCTCTGTTCTCAGTGAGAGCAGACTTCCTCCCTGAGTACTTGCTTATTTCTATGATGAATGGGTGTAAACAGTACAGCAGTGTCAGTACTTTCAGAACAGTTTAGATTTCCTTCTTTTTGGTATTTTTTGCTCTTCAAATCAGTATGTGAGTGACAGCCTTCTACCGCAGTGGACCTGAGTTCATATAAAGGATTTTCCTGCTGGCACGGATTTGTTAGCTACACTGGCTTTGGCAAGCAGAAGCTTGTTGTTAAGGCGCATCAGAGCCCTCATTCAGAAATGCTTTCTGCAGCTGTGTACAGCTGACTGACATCCCCAGTACCTGTGTATCCATGGTCACAGATCACCATAGCTGAGGCTCTCTGCTCTGTTGGTTTAATTACAAGGAAGAGGTTGTTTATAAAACGAGTACTCAGGTTTTATACATCATCGACTTTGTTACATTGCAGTGTCACACAACTGCAGTTAATGTGTTGTCTGTCTTTTATGACCTCTCTTTTTCCACTTGTCCTTACAGAATTTATTAATTTTATTAACAATGTGGACAGAAGACTGCATGGGATGTACCATTGTTGGCTGAAGATGACAGCAAAGAGCTCTGGACAGTCTAGAACTACAACATAAGAACTGGAAGACCAGCTGAAGCAGCAGCTGTTGCAAATTTGGAGCATCTCCTGAGCCCTGAGGATGCTCAGAGAGGACACAAATAATCTTAGCCCATCCCTGAGCCACAGAATGATGCTATTAAAAATAACTTCTTTCTGAATGTGAACAAATCCATGTGGAGTAAACAAGTGTAATGCAGAGATCTTTGATTCAGTAGAAACATGAGAAATTCCACATGATCCTGCACAGTGTTTATGATTTTACCTGGCTGGAAAAAGCAGCCTGGTTGTGTTTGTTGTGAATGGTGTCCCAAATCCTCTCTGTTGGCAGAGATGCAATACCACACAAATACAGCAAAGAATAAATTGTGCTGCTTTTCATTTCCACACCTTTCTGGTTCAGATAAGTATACAACATTAACTGCTCCTCGTATAAACCCGACTATGCTTTACAAGGCAGAGCATCAGAAGGCTACAATAATCAGCACAGCACTTCTTCAGGAAAATAATTCCCCTTTTCTTCCTGTTCCAATCTGTGGTCAAAGGTTAATGATCTTAAAAATGTTTCTGTTTTACTTGGCTCTACTCTTACAAAGACCTTATGAAAACAGAATGCTTGATATGAAATCATAGAATCACAGAATTGTCTGGGTTGGAAGGGATGTTATAGATCAGTTAGCTTCCAATCCCCCTGCCATGGGCAAGGATGCCACTCATTAGAACAAATTGGTCAAGGCCCCGTCCAACCTGGCCTTGAACAATTCCAGAAATGAGGGAGTCTGTCCTATCCAGAGCCTTGCAAATCTTCATACTTCCTCAGGTCCTCATGCTTCTTTCTCTATTAATGGTGATGCCCAGTTGCCCTGTTATGAACTGAAACCACAATTTAACCAATAAGGATTTTAAGAACAGTGGTGTAAAAGACTTATGAATCATCACAGCTCCCCTGTGATATATGGCAATATCTATTATAGGTCCTGAGTAGTCAGTAGCAAAGTCTGGAATTCCTGAGAGTGCTATCAGAAGTGTCTGACACTAATATGTGTCAGCATTATCTCTTGAGGTTGGCTGAGCTGCTCCCTAAAAATGGAGAAAAAAGCCTGAAGATCCATTACCATTCTCTCATGCAAGCTCTGCCCTGCACTAAAGAGATAATCAGCACTGAATTTCTTTGTATCTCCATTTGGCACTTTTGTGTTCCCTTCCTTCCCCTGCAAGAAAAGTAAGCAGGATTTTTAGCCTACTAGAGGCCAGTGCAGTAATGTTTGCTGAGAAAAGCTTTTCAGCAATTGTTTTCTTGCTGCTGTTCTTTATTTTGGTTTGGGGTTTTTTCCTCATTCATCAGAAAATGCTGATTCATGCCAAGGAAAATTTTACTGGGAATGCCTTGTCTTGGTTACATTTGGGAATTTCCCGAGGTTGAAGATGAAAATTTGCACCAGAGAATTTTCCCTTCGTTGCTGAATAGCTCAAATCACTATGGCACATACAGGGTCCAAAGCCCTTGTTCCTCCTTTACCTCAATCAAGATCTGTTCAATAAAAGTGGAACATAAATTTCCCCATCAGAAGTTATCATATGAGTAAGTGCAAAAGTTTAATTTTTTTAATATCTTTTTTTACTCCTGTATAATGAATCTCACTGGCAGGTTTGTTTGTTTTTTTCTTTGATGTTTACAGAAAGGGACTAGGCTGCATTCTGAATCCCATGGAAACAAGCGCTTAAACTTAAGTCAGTTAATATACTGGATAGGAAAAGGGATATGTTGTTATTTGTTCATACTTCTTTGGAAGTTCATAAAACTTTTTTTTTCTGAATTGCTAAGAGAAAGAGGTGAGTGGGAGAGATGTTAAGCAAAAAATAAGAACAAAGATTAAAATAAATGGCAAGTATAGAAACATCAAGTGTTCTTTTAACAACACAGACATGAAAAAAATTCATCTGACTGAAAAAATTGAGGAAACACCTGCACCTCTTCACAACCTGGCTGGCAAGAATGAGTAGTGAAACTTCAAAATTCTCCGTCGTTAAACTGAGACAAATCTAAAATCTATGCAAAATTGTACCTTGAGTTCCACCTCTGCACTCTGACTGACTTCACTGAGTGTGAACAAAGTTACTCTTAGACCCTTCAGAGTTACAGAATTCTCACACGGGCTTTATTTCCCACAGATTGCACTCTGTTCCTTCAGTCTTGCTGGGAACATTAAGACCATAACATAGAGGATTGAAACAGGAATACTTCAGTACTCTGTTATGTCTTTTCAATGCACAGAAAGAGGATTTGGGGCTTGTAGGAAAGGAATTTCTGATCTCTATACCTCATCTTTCAGCTAGCTCAAGTAATATACCTCCTGCCTCTCCCACTTGTCTCTGTCGGTCATTCCGGAGAAAAAGAGGAGCAAAGTGAGCCAAAAGGTGTTTGGGAATGTGGAAAAAATGGCTATTAGAAGGAAAACTATAGAGTCATGGAATGGTTTATGTTGGAAGGGGCCTCAAAGATATTCTAGTTCAAAATCCCCTGCCATGTTCAGGAACACCTTCTACTAGACCAGGTTGCTCAGAGCCCTATCCAACCTGATCTTGAACACCTTAAGGGATGGGGAGTCCACAACCACTCTGGACATCAAAATACTGAGCCTTTAGGGCTTTAAAATATTTCTAGTTCAAGTTTGGTACCAAAATTAACGTACACTTGTGCAAGAAAGGAGGAAATGCCATTTTGGTTTTATCCACTTCACACATACTACTCAACACTCAGAAATTCTAATCTTCAGATTCTACTGGCATCAAAACTCCAGGGTATTTGGGAAACTTTGGAATGTATGAGTAGTTGCTACAGTACACTCACAAATTAAACTAATCCTTAGCGATAATAGTGCTTATCAGGATCTGGATCTGAAATATTTATCTACTCTTCACCCCACTTTCCAGTATTAGCATAGTAATCTGTCTTTTCAGTTCAAATGCAGCATTTGTAATACTACTTTGCAGTATGTTTCTGATGTCTTCTGCCCTTGTCTATGTAATTCATGTTTGAAATGCAACAAAAGATTCAGGAGAACAAGAGAACTACATAAATCCTTTCTTAAATCCTTCAATCTTTAGATTAAAAAAAAAAATCCCTGCATTAATGTTTGTAAACCGAATAATGGGACCAGGTCCAACCATTTATGGCTACATTTGCAATTCAGATCTCTGTTAACATGAAGATTAAAGAAAGGATTAGTTTCCAGCCCCAAAAGGCATGGTTTAGCAGCCAAATATGAGTTGATCATCAGATGTGCCAAAACATAAAAATACAGGAAAGATCAAAATGGTCATTTCTGATGTCTGGTCTTTGAAACAAAGATTAAAACCATTTTAAATGCCTTAGCATTCTGAATGCTCCTGTAGGACTTGCCAAACTGCTACTTCTGATCCTGTCTCATTGTTGTTAAAAATTATGAAGGCCCCAGCTTGGGTGTCTTTCTGCTGAGGGTAATTTGACAGCATTAGTGGGGGCGAGCTGCTTCTCCCGTGCTCTGACCCGGGGTAGCAGATCTGGCAGATAAACAAGTCTGTGACAAATAGCACTGACATCCCTGTCAAAAGAAAAGACATGACTCAGACCCAGTATCTGTGCGCAGCCCAGTGCTGGCTTTCAGTGACAAATGGTTTTAGTCTGACAGTGTGTTTCACTGCTTGAACTTTCATCTATCAAAACAAGACTCAGAAGGAGGGAGCACAAGAGAAAGCCACACATACAGGCAGACAGCCTGGCCTGCCCACTCAAACAGTACTTACAGTTATTTCCACTCTTTTGGTACCCTTTTCATTCTCTGGAAAATACTTTATTTCTCCCCCTTTTTTTCCTAAATTTAAAAGAATACACCAAGGAAAGTTTAATTTCATTACTTGCAAATCCAAGCATTAGAATGGAGCATGTGACATTTTAATGAAATCTCATTTCCATTTCAAATCCTCCACACAGGACATTAAGTTTCACTCACCCATGGACAGAGTCTAACAGTCAGTATTGGACTAACGGAAAATTTAGTTAATTTCCAGACAGTTATCCATGCGTGCTTTGAAGGCATCAGCAGGTAGAAAATCAACACCAGACAGTTCCTTCTGGATGTTCATCATCTCTCGGCATTAGCAACTTAGATCTGGATTTCTATTTTTTATTTCTCCGCCTCCAGCCTCCAGACAGGAGTTAATTTAAAGTTTTGCTGCACTAGAATAAAAAAATAAAACCAAATGAAACACAAAAATCAGTGGATTGTTGTGCTGTGTGTCCATGTCAGGATGTTGGCGGGAGGCTCTGCAGGTTGGGCTCTGTCAGGAGAGGCTGTGAGCAGTTACTTGTGTCAACCAGCATCCTCTCAGAATCTTTTTCACAAAACCTGTATTCTAGAAGGCTTTTTTACTCTCATTAATTCCATTCCTGTCTTTTAATTGTTCTGTCTCTTAATTTAATATGAAAATTAAGTGATACTTTCTCTTACTTTAACAGACTTATAATCACCAAGTCTTCCTACTCATTTTGTTGGTGTTGTTTTGAATACTGAGCAAATACTTGTTTTCTTCAGGGTTTTGTGATGTTCTATTATTATATCCCTTAATAAATATCTAATTCTATATCCGGAGGTCTGCTCAAAAATTTCCCTGAGAAACTTGCACGTGATTTTGGAGGTATCATGTTTTAATGAAGACAGATAGTGACTTCTTCAGTAACCAGTAATTCAAAATTACCTGTTCTGCCCCTGTGGTTCAAAAGCAGATATTTTGTTTTGTTTTTTTTCTCAAATACAGAAGAAAATGTCTGTGTTTTCTTAAAAATTATTTATAATACTGGTTGAATTATTCTCAGAATTTGTTTCTCATTTGCATAGTCTTTGTTATTTGAGATATTAATTTTCTTTTTGTGCTTGGCTTTTTGTATCAAATTTTACTCTTAGTGGTTTCTTATTTATATCAATTAATACCTTTTTCTTTAATTCCTTTCGATAGATATTTTTATTTTCCATTTATTGCCTCAATTTATCCACTAGGATAGGTTAAGAGCTACATAAAAATGGTCTTCTTTACAAATACTGGATCAAATAAATAGTAAAATAGTCTCAGAAATTCTTTTCATAAAGCTCTGTTTTTCAAAGATCATACAATTGTAGAACCATAGAATGGTCTGGGATAGAATTGACCTTAAAGATTATTTAATTTCAACACCCCTGCCATGGACAGGGACACCTTCCACTAGACCAGGTTGCTCAGAGATACTCAGACACTATTGCTTCCTTTTTCTATTTTTTTTCTACTTTCCATTAAATTCTCCTTAGCTTGGAAACTCAGTTTGTATGAAATGCCATTTATAATTCATAGAGACAAGCTAATCACTATCTTGGAAGTTGGTGGTTTCCTAGGAAGTGGTGGTCAGGACCATCTTACGATAAATGAAACAAAATAAAAGTGATTTGGACTACCTTTTATCTTCTTTTATTAAATATAAGCAGGTTATAATCACTGGTCTCTAAGCAACAGACAGCTAGTAATCCAGCAATTAATTCATCTTTATCCATATAATGAGGTCCAAAATAGAGCTGGCTTGTGTTAAACGTGACACATCCAGTGAGAAAAAAAAAGAAAAAAAGAACCCACCTCTATGTACATGTATTCAAGAACTCTAATGACTAACTACTGTCTGTGTAAGACCTTTAATATGTCTCCAGAAATGAAATTTTCCTTAGTAACACAGTTTTTCTTTCTGTTACATACAGATGCTAAAAAGCAAACCCTCTGTTCTTTGCCTTAAATAAGAATCTTGAACAGACTCCATTTCCATTCTTTGCTGTTTAGCCCTTTGGTCTTTTCACATTGAGATCTGTGGACCTATTGATGCTAAAACTGGTACTGACATTGCTACTAGTGAGTGACACCATTTTTTTCTTTTCTTCACCCTTTCTTTTCCCTTGTTCAACCCTTTCTGGTTTTGCTAAACTCATTATGAGTGGAGCTGGCAATTCCAGCCATGTAAATTAGCCCAATGTCAACATTACAGTCACTCCACTTGCACCTCTCTTTGAGTGAGGAGTGGGACAGGCAAGTCTGGCCCCAAGTTTCGTACCTCAGATAGCCAGGCAACTAGGAAAGGGTAAAATTTTTCCATTGTGTTTATTACAGCTATTTAGACAGAGTCATACAGTTTTTCACTTTTATGCAATTTTAATCTAAATTCTATCTGTTCACACTTCAATTTTCCAACTCCCTTTGTGCAAGATGTAGGGTATCCCACACTCACAGTGCATTAGTTATGGTGCCAAAAGGCTCTTTCCATCACTTGTTCATTGGTACTGTTGAACCATTATCAAAAGCTGACAATCAGCAGTGCTTAAAGAGACCCAGCTTCAACGAAACTAGACTTTTACAATAATATGGGAAAGGAATTTTTAGCCCGATGCACTCACAGCTTGCCTTCAGCTCCATGAGGAGCTGCCCCATGGCCTCTTAAATAGCAATAAGGCACCTCTGGTGAGTCAAAGATTGCACCCCAAGGAAACAGTCAGCATAAGATTTTTACGTTTATGTCACTATTTACACATTACTATTTCTAGTCACCAGGGATTGTTTTTTCCACTTCTTTTTTCTCCTCATCCTGCAGTGATTCTAAAATTTCTTAATAATATATTTTATATAGACATATGTATGTTTTTTATTAGTAATATATTATTTCTTGACAGTGCAACCAAAACTTAGATGAGAATATTCTGAGAAGATATTCATATTTCCTGCAACTTTTGCTTGCCCATCATTCTTGACTGCTCATTACTGATCAACAGGTGCAGGCTGCATCCCTCCAACACTTACAGACTAGTTTATTCAAGTGCTTTCTAACTAATTTATAAAATTACCAGTGTTGTTGAGACTAACAAGCCATTGCAGTTAACCTGTCATTTTGCCTGAATTTATTCAGGTACTGCTTATGAAAGTTTTTGCAGGCTAAGTGATGGGATTGGCAATATGAAGGGGAAAGCCAGCGAAGCAGGGGGAGAGACAGTAATCTCTTTCAGCCTAACACGCTCTGAAGTGAATGTTGGTGGCTTCAGTTACGAGCAAACAAATTGCAAACGTTGCACAAAATCCCCACATACTCTACACTGGAAGTTACAAACCATGACCTAAAAAAAAAAGAGAAATATGCCAAATTAGCACAACTGCAGGGTCCTTTGCTGCTGTTCATGATAGCAGATTCTTTTTAACACCATCCTCTTTTTGCTGTTTCTTAGACCCCTCAGCTAGACTTTAAACTTACCTTGCAGGCTCATTAGGAGAGAGCAATGGTAAAAAGTCTAAACCAGGAGTCTCTGAAGTGTTCAGTTTTTCATCTGGTCCCATGTGGTGTTGAAAATTTGGCTTCACTGTGTGCTGCCATCATTAGAGATTCCATGTTTTTGCTTTAGTGGCACTTTGCCAGTTCTCTCTGTGTTCTCTCCTGGACATTCTGGGCACTTTAATGTTTGGGTTTTTTTGCTGGCATCATAACTGCTTAGGGAAAATAGACTCTGGAAGGTAAAGCCACATACTGGGTGCATTTGACATTCATACAATCATAAAATCTTTAGGGTGAGAAAAGACCTCAAAGATCATCAAGTCCAATTGTTAACCCAGCAGCACCATGTTTACCCCTAAACCAGGTTCCCAAGTGCCACATCCACATGCCTCTTGAACACTTCCAGACACCATGACTCTACCACTTCCCTTGGCAGCCTCTTCCAGTGTCTGGCCAGTTTTTCAGTGAAGAAATTTACCCTGGTACCGAATATAGGGAAAGCTCCCTGGCACAGCTTAAAGCCAACTCCTGTTGTCCTGTCACTTGTTACTGAGAGGAGGCCAACCCCCAGCTGTCTACAACCTCCTTTCAGGGAGTTGTAAAGAGAGATGAGGTCCATCCTGAGCCTTATTTTCTCCAGATTAAACAACCCCAGTCCTCTCAGCCTCTCCTCACAAGAATTGTTCTCCAGACCCTTCACCAGCTCTGTTGTCCTCATTTGGGCACTCAAAACTTCTGGGCTGTTATCAGCATTCACAATGCATATTTCCAAGAAAGATCAAAAAGAAAAAAGTTTAGTATCCTACCCCACTCTTTGTTAGGATGCATACAGCTTTATTTAAACACTGTTAAAAATGTACCTTGATGTCAGCCCCACAAATGGGATTTTTTGTCAATGATGTTTTTAAATTTTATTTTTCAGAGAAAGTAGTGCACTGAAATAAGCATGAGCATGTGATGTGCAGTTCTAATAAAATACATCCCCATACAGAACTGCTCTACATGCCTCTTTAGAATATTAAACTACTTTTATTCTTTTATGTGCTATTTAAACTGACATGAAGATTTGTGGATACTCAAAGCCCAGAGACTATAAAAGAACATTCACAGATATGCAATATAGGAGGGATTGGTTTGTTTGCTTTTTGTTTACTTTCTCAATATAAAATATGTTTTTGAGCTAACTTGACCTCTATCACTTACTAGGTGCATGAATTGCTTACTGATGTCTGAAAATGCTTCAGTTCCATCTTAGCCACTTCATTTATGTGCAGAGATTTACCACTGCTCCCAGAAGCTCCTTGTTTTGTCAGGTTCTGATTTAAAACATACAAAAGTCTCTGGAAATGTTTCTTATGTATAAATTGGCCAGTTTGGGTCAGCTGTCCTGGCTGTTCTCCCTCTCAGCTTCTCACACACCTGCACTCTGGCAGAGTGTGAGATACTGAAAAGTCCTTGACTTGGTATAGCTCTCTCTGGCAACAACCAAAACATCAGAGTGTTATCAATGTTGTTCTCATGCTAAATCCAAAACACAGCACTGTACCAGCTACTAAGAGAAAACAAACTCTATCCTAGCTGAAACCAGGACAACACTGAAAAGTACTGACTAGTTATTCAACATTAAGGATTAATCCCTTGAATTTGGTGTGAAACTAAATCAGACATCTTTTCCTGAAATAAAATACTTGAAATCTATTTTCCTTTCTGAAAATTCCAGCTCCCAAAGTGTTATTAATTAATTAGTGTTGCTTTTGTTCATTAAATATAAATCCCCCCTGTCCAAACAGTTTCTGCACTTGCAAGAGTTTTTAAGCAATGTGTGGTTCAGTTAGAGGGCAGGTGCGTCGTGGTTAAAATGTTCACGGCTGTATTCACAAAACTCTCCACTTCTGTCCTGTTTGAAAATGGCAGCAAGGTAACTGCTTATCAGTTCAGATTCTCCTGAAAGTCAGGGAAACATGGTTTTAATCTTCCATGTAGATCCACAACTCCGCCAGTAGGTGTTTCTACACATGTGGCTATCAGGGAACTGTGAAAGGGTGCTACAGCACAGGAATGACTACAGGGAAGCTTCCACCACACACCTGGAAAACAGAAAACTTTCTGATTTATTATTTGAATCAGATCTGAAATCAGCTGATTATCATTACAGTGTTCCAGAACTATAAAGAACTAAGGATAAGTCTCATCTGACCAACACAGACCCCTGTAATGTAGACACCTAACCAGCTACCTGGCTACTACATGTGAATCCAGCTCCACTGGACAGTGGAGAAAAATGGGCATTTTTAGGGAGCAAGCTGACTCCCTGCTCTAGCTGTTCATTACGCAATGAAATAGAACAAACATTTGAAGTGCCAATTCCTCCTTGACTTTATTTTGAATTTAGACAGTGATCTTAGAAACACATCTCTACCCTGTCAATTCTTGCAGCTGATTCCCCCTCAGTGGGTAGGATTTATCCCATCAGTTTCATGCTCTTATTTTTAGATAGGTTTTGTCACAGTTTGGCAGAACTGTGGTCTCTCTATTCTCTCAGAGATGGACAAATGTTGGCTTTTGCTGGGATCCTAACCTTTTTCTGTTTAAATCTGGAGAGGATGAATCCCACACCTGGTCTTGATTTAAAAACTATTCAGGCTCAATTGACATTTGTATCTAAACACTGAATTTGGACATGAGATGCAAAAAAAATTTTAAGATGGTGGAAAATATCCTACCAAACTATATTAACCAAAATTATTTGAATATAGTATTTTACTTTGGTCTTTATTAAAAGAGTTGATATAATTCAACTGATGTAAATTAGGATTAACATAACTTTACAGAAATTGACAGTTACATTGATTTACACTGACTTTTATATCACAGAAAATATACAAAATAGACAAATAAATTATTGGAGATTTGGAATGAGTTGTATGGTTGAATTTTTCCCTCTGTCACAAAGCCTGTGAATATTTTTATCATGCTGATCAGTATCTAAAAATTAACACCTGTTTATTTCATTTAGCTGGTCTTGAGTTACACCTTTTGTGTCTTTCTCTGGATAGATCTTAATTAATTCAAGACATGTAAATGAGGTTTATAGGCTTGGAGTTTCATTGCTCTTCTTTGCTAGTCAGTAGAGACAGATCTCATGATGCAAATAAAATATGAAGTTTATTTGATTTTTGGAGGCTTCTTTCTCTATAATGACAGGAAAGCAATCACACCAAATAAGATTCTAATTCTACTTTTTAGTCAGGTGCCTCCAGTGCAGAGGGACCAAACTGAACTTTGTGTCTGCCATAATGGTAGCTCCATTTGGGGGCTCAAAATATCTCTGCAGTGGTAAAACCATCTTGAAAGCACAGACCAGAAGGAGCCTGGCCTGTTCACAGACACTCCACATGATCTACCACTTTTAAAAACTGTTCTCACATCTGATGCAGCTCTATTTTAAGGCAGAGATTGGTAGGTTTGTTTTTTGTTTATTTTCCTCTAACTCAATTTACCCTTCTTATCAAAAAATTGAGTACTAACATTTCTTTTTCACATAAATGATAAATGCTTGAATTCACTAGTTCTTGCAGTTGCGTATAGAGGCCATCTGGTGGAAGATGTTTCTTACAGAAGGAGAAAGTATTTAATATTTTATGTTTTTTCTTCTATTGTGTGGGACAAAATATTTTATGTATTTAATTATATTTATAATTATAAATACCTATATGTGTGAGTATATATATATCATATATATCTAAATATATATATAAAAAATGCACAGATTTAAGTCCCAGTCACTGAAATGCAAATAATTCTTTCATTTAATTTCCATGGAAGTGAAAGGAAATCCCTTTAAGAGTGGAGCAGAGAGAAAAGCACTCTGAAGTAGTCAGCCATTATATCTTTTCTTTTGCAAATAAATGTAAAAAGAAAAAATTAAAAGAATGCAGAAAGTGGTCAGGGAGTAATTAATTATCACTATGAAGCTCAGACTTTTATTCAATTATGCACAATTCATGATAATAAAATTATAATATCGTTCCACTTTATAACTTTTTAACCACACTTATTCAACAAAAATGCAAAGATCAGGAAAAGCAGTGAAGAACAGAGCAGTACAATCAGTGAAATGGCATCAGAGCAGTTATATCAATGGTCACTATATCATAGAAGCACAGAATCAAAGGCTGCTGCTTCTAAAATGGCCATCTCATTAATCTGATGTGTTGAAGAAAAGAGTCACACATCTTTTATTTGCATCTTTGTTTGATTTATTCTTAGCAATTCTTTTTATGGAAATTCTATTCCAAAGTTTCTGATTTCTATTCCACTGTTTCTGATACTAGAAAATTTAGTTTTCTTATTTAAGCAAGTATCCCTGATCTTAAAGTACACAGCTGCTTTTACCTTTGTGTTTCCTTTTCTATTTCCACAAGCTACAGACAAAAATTAATTATGACCCATAAAAACTCTTTTCATAAACAAAAATGTTCATGTTATCCTTGTCCACAACAGGAGGATTGAAACTAGATAATTTGGGAATGAGGGGCTGTGTCATTGGGAATTATTTTTCTGCCTTCCAGGTGTGAGCTTCTGTTTCCCCGGGGTTTTTGTACCTTTTGCCCAGTTACTGTTCAATAGAAATTTTGGTTCCTTGACTTTGATGAATGTTTTAAACTTTGCGGGTTTTTTGATTTGGGGAGTTTGGGGATTTTGCAGTGTTTTTGATTGGGTTTGTGGATTTTTTTTTCCTTTCTCAAAAAAAAAAAAAAAAAAAAAAAAAGTAGGGAGAGTTTGCATTACCATTAACTTCTGCCTTAGGTCTTTAAGAAAAGAGAATCAATCCCTGGCTGCAAAAATCCTGAAATAAAATGCATACATGTATACCTTCCAGATATGATGTTGTAAATGGATGGAGAAACACTTTAAATCTCTTAATGACATGCCCAACGCAGCACTGCAGAACTCTAGACACTGCCAGGTAACATCTGCTGCTGGCCTCTGGGCATGTTGTGCGATTTCCCTCTGCACGGACCAATTTGTTTTCAACCCTTTTTTCAAGAGCTCAATCTTCCGACACACTGTCAAAAAACTGAGGATTTGAGTCCGTCTGTAAGGAAAAAGGGTTATGCAGTTTATCAATGTAAACTCCAAATTCCTGCTTCTTTACTTATGCTAATAACAAAGTTTTCACTGATTTCACTGGATATGAAATTAAGCCTTCGCTGCCCTCGAATAATGAAATCCACGTTTCCTTTGTCATGAACATGTCTGATTGAATTAATTAGAGAGAGCTTGCTCTGGGATTTGATCTGGGTCCTCTTTCATGCTTTTAGTTAATTATTTGTGATCTGACCCTCTTTTTTTCTTGTTTTAGGGATTTTAAAATTGATTTTTGTTCAATTAATGTCCATCAAAGTGTAAACTTCAGTTTGTCATATCACATGTATATTTTCTATATGCTGTTTTCAATATTCTGTCTTGTTGGAGAATTTATTTTGATTTTTTTTTCTTGCATAGTTTTCTTATATCATTTGTATTCTTTAAACTCCAGATTATTTTCAAAATTTTTTCTAGATGTGGCTATTTTACCTATTCAAGATGCATTATAGAAGAGAAAAGAGTGATAAAGGATAGGTTTGACTATTTTGCTAGATTTTTTTGTTTTCTGATGGGATGAATAAAAAATTATTAACAAGAAAATAAGTATTAAATGACGAAGAACTCATTTTCCATTATGATATCTTGGATAAATAATCACTTGTTCTAAATCTCTGCCCTACTTCTGAGCTTCCTGAAACTTAACATGAGTACTCGTGGGGATGCTTGGGAAACAAGATTTGTTGATTTGGGATTTTTGAAGCTAGTTCTATTATAAAGCAGATATTCCATTTTTGTGCAAATCACCTCTTAAAAACTCTAAATTGCACTAGTGAAATTAACACTAAAAATAATTTGGGTTTTTTATTATGTACTAGCAGTTACTTTAAAAAAGCTGAAGTGAACTTAGAAGTTTTAAATTTGTTGTATTACTACACAAAGGTTTTCCCTCTGTGGTCATGAAGCTGCCAGGTGTGGGTGGGGGACATTGTGGAAAATGCAACATCAGACAGATCATGATGGGTGAAATCATAGTGAATGGGAAAAAAGACAGGGCTGAAATAGAAATAATATTCATTACCATGGTAATATGTTCTAAAATTGCTGAGTGCCAGACTGAGCCTCATCCGCTGTGAAATATTCTCATGACCAATGAGTACATAAGTCTAAGTGAATTAGGAAGTCCACCTAAATAAAATAAATCTCATAACTCAGTACTCACAGATAATTATTAAACTTAATATGAAGGATAATAAGGGCTGCCCAGGGAAAATTTTATCACTGGAAATCCATGGCCATAGGTGACTCGCAATTCCCTGTAATAATCAAATACAAATTTTCTTTGAATTTCTAATAACTGCTTGAAGTACTTTGTTGTTTACCTTCACTTATAATTTCCATCACATGCAATGGTAATACAGTGGTGGGACTATTACAGCATACTCATGAACACAGATTATGTATTTTAGATTTAGTTAGAAACGATTTGCAATTAGAAGTATTTGAAAGTATGCTTCAAAAATTAATAATTATTAAGAAAAATTCCCAACAAGATACAAATATAACAGATTTTGATATGGTTTTATATTTCAGCAGTCTTTCATTCCACCAGTATATCAAAAGGAAGTGTTGAAGATTCAAATTGACCTTAGAGCTTCCTTGGTCCTCCCTTTCATGCACAGACTTTAAAATGCTATCAGTCTGGAAAGTAACTGCCAGTTCTAGAGACAGCATTTCATATCCTCAGAGTATTTACATTAGATGAAAACTTATGCCATTTAATATTGAGTGTTTTATGGCAAGTTTCCATTCAGGTTGAGTTCTCCGTCTGGCAACAGTGTAGTTCTCTGATGATGACCTGCGCTGAAGACTGGCTACCAAATTGTGTCTCTGTTGAGAGAGTGGTGTCTTAGGTTACAATGTAAGATGTAACCAAAAGTATGTATTCTATCACCATCTTCATAAGCTGTCAAAACCAGGTGGGGCAGTGTTCCTTATCTCCTTCATGACTCATCCCTGATAACTCCCTCTGGGGAATATCTTCTGTTAATGGGCCATCTAACCTCACTGCATGACTCATAAAATTACATCACCCCATTGTGAGGTGCTCCGCCCAGGAGGAGGAACCAAGCATCTGGATATACTCTGAGGTTTGGAATACCACACTCAGCCCTTACCTACTGGGTTTCCAGAGGACAAGAGCTACATAACCACTACTGGACCTTCAGAGGAAGACCAGACCCTTCTACAAGATCACTGCTTCAACAGAACCACATCTATCCCTTCAGGAGGACTGCAGCCACCGTTTAATTGGACTGCCACCACCACCCTGCCTGACTGGGTGCCAGGTCATACCCTGACTCAGTCACTTTAAGCCAGTGTTTTCTGTATTTTTGCCTTTATCTTAATTTTCCTATTAAACTGCAGTTCTGACTTGGGATCTCCCACTGGTTTGCTTTCAAACTAGTACAAGTGGTTAACAAAATCTCTGCCATTAAATAGGAATAACACAAGCACACATATCCACACATCTGCACACACAGGAAAGTCCTTTGTAGATATAACAACATACGGTCTTTGTTTCTTCTTTGGGATAGGAGTAGTTTTTGATAAAAGACAGCTAACCCTGGGTGTTCTGCTGTTGGCACTCACCACAGCACCTTGGTAGGACACCTTGAAACAGTTTAAGAACTTTTTACTGACAGATGCCACTGTCATCTGTATCAAGTTCCTGGACTTTGCCTTTCTTTTTTTTTTTTTGACATATTACATCCTGAAAGTCATCTTTCCTTCATTCTCCACATCTCATTTCTCTTTCTTCTTTGCTTGAAAGACTAAAATTGCTCATTATCTGCTATAAATTGGCATCAACGGAGTTATCTCAATTTATACCAGCTGGACCAAAGCAGTGAATGGCTATAAAATGCTGTTCTATTTTATTATAGAGTTGGCTTGGATTTAACCTATTCTTGTATTTCACGGGCACATTTTTTTTCCCTCCATCATCTTGTAATAAAATTATTTAGTAAAAAAATATTAATAATAGTTTTCCTTAAGAATCCATATATTTATTGTTCCAGCCAACTCAGATAAAGTGTGTTTGAAAAACTGTTGAAGCAAAGAATGTACAATATTATGTTATGTAATGGAAGTTTATATGCAAACCCACAGAGGAACTCAGAGAGTGAAGAGGACATAAATAGGCCCATTAGTTCTAGAGCTCACTTACTATTGATGCAACTCTTTATTTGAGGCATTTGGGCTATTACCTGAGTCATAATCCTAGAAAGATCATGAAACTTTTAAAAACTGTTTTAGCTGTATTCTAAAGCATAAAATTCCCGTGTATCTCTTTTAGGTTTCTAGTAGGTTTGACTCAGATTGGTTTCTATTTCCTCTAGATATGCTTCCCTATTTCTACCTGTTTGCTTTTAAAATCTCCAACCCTCATTTGATGAAGGAAATGTCATTCAGTTTGAATCAAGAGCATAATGGATCTCTTTAGGAAAAGAACAAATCTGACAATGAAGAATAGGTGGGAACAGCATTTTCTAGTATTTCAGTTTGGATTATCCCCACAGCACTAAGCAGTATCTCTCAATAATTTAGCTGGCATTTAACTATAATGTTGTTAACTGATAGTAGTAATATAGTGCTTTCTTAATATCACAAATCTCTTGTGTGCAGCATAGAAAGCCATTGAATGGTAGAAAAATATGCAAAGGACTAACTAAAAGTTCTGACTTGATTTAAATACTGAGCTGAAGTAAAAATATATTTTTTAGAAATCATAACAGGAGCTACTTTCTAAATTCAATTGAGAAATGGGACTACAAACCATGCAGATGTATAGAAGTATAACCGGACAGTACATGAAGTGAATCAGAACTTTAGGTTATAAATGACAGAACAGCAGCAGTGAATTGTGCTAATCTACACCCTCCAGGAACCTGATATCTATATCAAAGGCCAGTACAATACAAATAGAACAAAGACCTATCTTTTTTTTCCAGAAGTGTTCTCTATAACTGTACCGAAATGAACAACAGTACTAATTTAATCTAATTTAAATGCCTAATTTAAAAACCATTACATTTCCAACTATGCTCCCCAGAAATATATATCAATATGAATTTATAATCTGCCTCTGCACACGAAGAAGGAGAGGTGTGCACATATATTTAAAATTAAAGGGGATTCATGAAAAAGAATTCAATGTATTTGATTAATACTTTATCCTGGCCTGTTGTTTATTGAGGAATAGATGACCAGTCTGGAAACAAGCACTCCAAAGTGAAGAGGGCAATAATAAAGCTCTTCCCTGAAACCTGGAACTCCAGGTTGTCATTAAGTTGTACAACAGTTTTGCCAAGCAAAGGAAACTCGGATATATTGATACATAGATATGTGTGTGTATAAGCTCCTTGATAATTCTCACAGAAAGCAAGTCTCAAATTTCCTAATAAGTAGTTTTCATCCATCCCAATACTGTTCCACATTAGCATCCAGGATGACCAGATATTTTTTTCCCATCAAAAGTTATCCTCATGATCCGGATTTTGAGAAGATGCTGGAAGTCTGAATGTTTCAAGCAAATTCATTGTGCATTAGTCCCAAATAATTTTTTCTGCTTATAACCCCAAAATACAGTGTGTACATGTGAGCTAATAAAGCACATAAACTTTTTAAACATTTTTCATCTGTGCAGTTATTTATACTTTGAGAAGAAACAATGATGAATGAAACTAATAAAATTTGCAATAACGTTTTCTCTTTCCCTCTCTTTCTTTCTTCTTTCTCATTCTCATTCTCATTCTTCTTTCCATTCTCTCTTTAGCTCTTCCCCCACCCCGCCCTTTTTTCCTTCTTCCTTTGCTCCATTCTTTCCTTTACTTCTTTCTAAAATGCAAAATAAAGAGGAGAAAAATGAGAAGGGGGGGAGAGGGGGCGCAGAAGAGAAATGAATATCACTGCAAGATATTTTCATACCAACTCAAAATTTATACTTCTTTGCTTGTTCAGGATGGAAAATAAATCTCTTAAATGTTAAAATATTAAAATTTCACATGAAAATGGAATCTTAATTTCAGTCATCTTTATTTATTAGCAAAATTAATGTCATTATTATAGCTATGCAATACTTGAGCTGGTGTTTACATTACATTTCAATTCTACTCTTGAAGTTTCAGCTGTTGGATTTCTTTAACCATAATCAATCTGAGTATTGAGATTTCATCAATCAGATTGTTCTAATAATTCATCTGGGTAGGAGGATGCTTAGATGGATCCATCTGTGATTAAAATGTCGGATTTGTGTTTGCAGTGTTGATTAGATGTCTAATGTGTGGTTTTGCTCTCTTGCCTCATCCTGTATAGGTCTAATTGAGAAATTATAATAAAACCAACCCAGTTCAATGTATTGATCCAACTTACCCAGGCCAACATAAAATCCAAAATATGGTTGCAGTTTTCATGTGAATCAGCTAACTATATATAACATTTTTCCCTCCTGAAAAGCAGAACACTTAATGGATTGCACCAAACATGCTATTTTTGACCAAATTTCAGAATACATTGTAGTTTTTTGTCATGCTGGTGCTTTTTTTAGTCCATCTTCTGTATTTGTTCAGCTGAGTTGCCTCTTTTAAGGTGGAAACACATCAGGATACCTTTGATTACTCATTTTTCCTCTGATTTATATTTCTCTCCATGTGTCTTTCATCCTTGCTCTCAGGAGCAGCATTTACTCAAAATTTAATTCAGTCCCTTACTTCCCCTCTGCTCACCAGTGGTGAGACCATGCACGGAGTTCTGTGACTGTTTCTTGGCTCTCCAGTGCAAGAGAGACATGGACACAGCAGAGAGAGTCCACAGAAATGTGCTCCTCTGGACCTTCCCAAATGTTTGCCTGAAGGCAGCCTGCAGGGACATGATGTGTGACACTTCTGCTTGGCACCCTGTTAACTGGAGACACACAGTGTGAATTTGCATCTACCTTTTAGTGTTCTTTCTTCAGGAAAGAAGAAAGCAGCAACTTGAGAGGAGCAAGCCTTATGCTCATGTGCAAAGATAAATACCCCACACACAGTGCTCTGTGTAAAAGCAGTCTTGGAAGCACTTGCAGAAGTGGTTTTGCTCAAATTATATGTGGAGTGTTGGGTTTGACTCTGCTTTTATTATATAAAAGCAGGACTGGGCAGAACAGAGCAGATTATTATGGCATCACTTAGCTACCAATTATGCAAATATCTATGTTATCAGTTACTGTCAAATGCAGCTAATGCAACTATTTGCTTAATATTCAGTTCACAAGAAAGTTAATGTGCCATTCAACTGAGTTTATTGATCTCAACAATGATATTATGATGCTCTGATGAGATTCAATTATTGCAAGAAAAGTGCAGGGGTAAGGGGATGGATACCACAGGGGATACAATTTCTCAGCGAGTTTGAGGTGTGAGAGCAGCATACTTGGGATAACAAACAAAAAGTTACTTGTACCAACGTAGTAGAGACAAAATTGTGTAAACCAACAACCAGCTAGGAATTCAAGTTGCTATTAAACCACACTTTGGACTCATTTCACAAAATTTTCTACAGCATTGCAGTGTGCTCGCTGTTACTGTCACACACTCCAGTTAGCAAGGCACAGTGGTACAGCCTCACCTTCAAAGTGGTGTGCAGACTGAGCCACCTGATTTAAGCGTTCAGAAATTGGCAGCTATTCCTGAACTTGCTGCCTAAGCTTCTTTCTATAGTCAATGGAGAACAAGAAGTATTTCCTGAAAAAGACATTCCAGACAGACATCATGAACCACTTCCTGATGGAAGCTCTCATACCCTCTACTGATTAGGTATAGAAACTAGATTAATAACATCACCACCTAATTTAAAGATGGCTAAAATGAGACAAGATGAATCCATGCATTTGAAATGTACCGGTCCTGGATAATTAACCTGAATTAGAAAAGGACAGAACCGGACATTAATTTGTCAGCTTCCAGCATATCTTTGAAAATTTCTCATGCCATCATGTTTAGGGGTCAGAAGACACTTCACAGGAGAGGTAGCTTATGTAGGAATTGAACACTGTCTGGTGGCAGAGGAATGCAGAAGCTGAGAGCTTTATCAGCATTGTATAGAGATTTTTTATTTGAAGATCCAAAAGATCAAAAAGGTTGGACTTGGCTCTCTTTGCTGGCCACAATGTTTTTGTTACAGCCCAGGACACGTTTGGCTTTCTGGTCTGAGAGCGCACATTGCAAGCTCATGTCCAGCCTCTCATCCACCAGTACCCCTAAAGCCTTCTCAGCAGGGCTGCTCTTGATCAAATATAAGCATGGACAACCTTGATGATAAGAAGAATGGAGCAGGTCTCCACAAGAAAAGTCCAAGAGAAGTGGGATTGTTCAGTTTAGGAAAGAGTTCAGAGTGACTTGATTGGGGTCCTTCTGTACCCAAATGGAGCCTACAAGAAGATGGAGAAAATCTATGAACAAGATCATGTAGTGACAGGACAAGGGACAATGGTTTCGAACTGACAGAGAGTATGTTTTAGAATAGATATTAGGAAGAAATTCTTTATTCAGAGGGTGGTGAAGCACTGGAACCTGTTACCCAGAGAAGCTGTCCCTGACAATATTCAGGGCAGGCTGGATGGGGCTCTGAGCAATCTGGTCTAGTGGAAGGTGGCCCTGCCCATAGCAGAGGGGTTGAAATAAGATGTTCTTTAAGATCCCTTCCAACCCAAACCATTCTGCGATTCTGTGATGATTTTGTGATCTTGGTATCTCAAGCTGAATGTATTCAATAAATTATTCTCTTCTCACTTCAGTAAACAGTAAAATGAAGTATACAGATGCAGATGCTTGTTTGGGATTGAAGACAGGTTTGTACTACATCTTAAGCTTTGTGCTGGATGCCAAACATCTTTCCACACACTTGTTCTTCTACCTCAAAATCCAGCCAGACCTTTCTCTAGGTATTGCAAGGGAAAGGAGTAATAACTGTTGAATCCTCCACCTCTCATATCCATATCTCCTACTTCCTTTCTGTTAAGAAATGAGCTCAGTAATTTTTTCTTTCTTTGCTCTGTATGTTTGAATTACATAAACACTTAACATGAAACGATAACTTGTAAACAATTCATCTCTACATCACATCTTGATCTTCATCTGTTTTTCTCCTTGCCTCCCACAGGACATTTATTTTCTTGAAAAGAAGTCAGCTATGTATTGGATGTCTCTCAATGCTGCACAGACACATAGCAGAATCCTCAAAAGTATCATTTGCTTTTAACCTTTCCATTTCTATGCCATGTAGTCACTAGATTGTTTGATGCATGGTAAGAGTGAGAACTGATCTTTGTCACAAATGTGTTCAACATTAGAGCGAAAGATGAAGACTGTGAGGTAGCCTCTGAGTTGGCAAAATATATCAGAGTCCCTTAATGGCTTACGATATCAAAACATCTGGTCCAGCCTTTCCTACTTGTATTGAGATTTTCACATCTAAACAGATCCATATTGCAGACAATTACCATCAGCAGATGGGAAGGGAGAAAGCGGATGTGTGTAATCAGACTTCCTATTGTGACTTTTGCTTTCTGTCTTATGTAGTTTCACTATCCATGTAACTTTTACCACACCACAATTACTGTTCATCTTTCCAAGATTATATTTAAAGTGGCTGGTGACCCTACGGTACAAGGGACAAGAAGAGTCCACTGGTAGGACAATCCCTAAGATCAGAGATTCCTCCCCACATTAGGGGAACTACAGAGGCTTCTCCCAGGATGCTCTGTTCTGCTATGTTAATGTACCCCAGTTCTGCTTCCCTGGTTGGTCCGTGGTCCTCCCCGCCCCTTGTTACCTTATATGTCCCATGCCCTAGAAGGCTCTCCACTCCAGGTTCCCCCCAGTGGCCCTTGCCCCATTGCCACTCCCTCAGAGTTTCCCATTGGCTCCCATTCCCTAGTCCCTCCTGTGTACCGCCCTCCTGCCCTCAGGTCATTGGTCTCTGATGCTTGATCCCATACTTAAACCTGGATCCTCCATTGTTTCTTGTCTTCGTCCATGGAACCCTTCACGTGTGTGGCTGCAATAAACCTTTTCCATGGAACCCCATCCAAGGACCCTTCCCAGCTCTTTGTTGTCGACCCGTATACTGGAGCTATCTGTGCATGTGTGCATGTACGCATGTGTGAGTGTGTGCTGGTCCTGCCAAGTGGCTTTGCTAAGGAGACGCTTTTAGGAAGGTTGCGGCACCTCGCGCTTTGGCACTGCAAAGCCGTGCGGTCCGCGACAATATTGACTTAAATTATTGATGTCTTGGAGTTCTAGTTCAAGAACTGCAGCATCTGTGTCCTCTGCTTCGAAAACCTGAATAGGCTGAACCTGTATCATAAACCAGGCAAAAAATACAATTCAAACACAAATTTAAGATTAAAAAGTCTGTCAGCACAGACTCACTCTGACACATTGACTTTCTCTTCCTTCTGCCACACAAATCTCTCTTTTCCCAAACCTGAAGGGTATGGAGGAACAGAGACAGAGACAGCAGCTAAGGGCATTAGGCAGTAGTGAGTACTCAGAAGTGATGTAAGAACAGGGCACACAGTGATGCATTCTCACAATTGTATTTCCAAGCTGCAGGACCCTTTGGCTTGGTGGCTTTCTCAGCCAAAGATTTGTGTAAATCTCTCTGTTTTTTATCCTTTGATGGGCTTTATCTACAAGGGATTGTATCACTGAGATTCAGGAAGAAGAAACAGTGGTGCTAAAAGGAAGACAGGAAGGAAGAAGGTGCCAAACAAGTGAAGGACCGCATGCCCTGGAATGGACCCATGCTGGAGCCATTTGTGAAGAACTGCAGCCATGGGAAATGCCAGTGCTGGAGCAGTTTGTGCAGGACAGTCTTCCCTGGCAAGAAACCCAAGCTGGAGCAGTGGAAAAGCATGAGGAAGAAGGAGCAGCAGAGATTAAATGCTATAAACTGTCTCTAACCAGTGTTCCCTTTACCCCTGCTTGGAGGGGACAAGGTTGATGAGTTCGGAGAGAATTTAAGTGTGTGAAGAAGGGTAGGGTGAGGGGAAAGTGCTTTTAATTTTATTTTTGTTTCTCACTAACCTACTGTTATTTATTGGAAATAAATTACATTCATCCTCTCAAGCCAAGTCTGGTTTTCCTGTGACAGAAATTGGTGAGTGATTTCCAAGTCTTTGTCTTGACCCATGGGCTTTTTCATTGTGCTTTTTTCCCTCTGTTCTGCAGGAAGATGGAGTGATAGAGCAGCTTGGTGGGCATCTCTCTGACAGCCCAGGTCAACTCAACACACAAAGTTAGTCCTATTTTGGAAGTCCAGATCCATCTTTCTTTGCTGAAGACTCCCGTGAAATTACTAAGTATCTCCCTTTATAACTGTGTTAAAGTATTTGGCTACAAAGAAACCAAAAAGTTACTGTGTGATTCCCAGAGCTTCCCTTCCCTATCTCTGCCTGCTACTTCTCAAGTCATTTTGGACAGACAGTTAGAGAAATTTTTTTGGACTTTGCAAGAAGCAAGTAAAACCTTAACTAGAAACTCTAATGGAGGTGTTTATTTCAGGTAGGAAAAAATCAATATTTTTTGCTCCCAGTCCTGTTTGCTACTTCCTAGAGCAAAATTCTCTCTCTTAGTTTACAAAAAAGTTTCACATCTGACAAAGGCATAATCGTTCACTTCAAAAATATAAATACAATAAAAGAAAACCTGCCTAATTAATATAAATGCAAAACACAGTGGATTGCCAGATCAGTGAATTTGCTAATTCAGTATGTAAATCTCTCCAGGAACTCTCTCCTACAGAGAAATTAATTCACTGCTTGTTCAGTCTTTGGATAATGATAGTCTATTGGTCTGCACAGTTGACTGCGCTGCAAGGTAAAGATAGCTGATAACATCCTGCAAACACTGGAAGACACGGTCTTGCTTTCCTCTTCTGCGTGAAGGATCAAGTTTTAAACACTTGACTTGTTTAGAGAACCTCCTTCTCATAAAGCAATGTGCCTCTAAAGCAGAAGTATGGTTTTTCCAAGTCTATGATCACTGTAGCTTCACATGTATAATCTCTTAGATGTCAGAATAAACTCAGCCACAGCAACACTGAGCTTCTTGGCATCAGTAGGAACAAACATAGGTCAGTGCTCTGCATTTTTAACAACAAAACCCTTGAGCATTTTCTGTGCCCTTCTTCAGTAGTTGTGGTGTATGCAGATTCCCAGATCTGGCATACTTGTCTCTCTTACACAAGTTTTCTGCAACACATTCCTATCTGAGTTCAAAATAATAACAATAAAATATTCCAGAAAATTATTACTGACATGGGAATATCAAAGCTCATTTCCCTCATTCTCTTTTGCCTTAAAATATGTCTATTTGTTCATTCTCTGCCACATTCTCCTGTACACTTGAATGAAAATGATTATTTATTCCAAATCATTTCCTTTTCTATTTTTCTTCTCCCTGTAGCTGACATGCTGTCACATGCACTCTTCATCTGGTACATTAGTCAGTTCCTGAGGCAATGAACACCCGCCAGGTTGTATTTGGCAAGCGGAAGAAGTGAGCTCACACAATAGAAGATTCTTGGATCCCAAGCAGAAACTGCCTCGCTGAACTAAATCAATAAGGGACAGATTTTAAGATTCGTCAAATCAATATACTTAAATCCCTAGATCCAATCTTTATCTGAAGGATGCAAGCCATCAAGATGTCTGAAGCACCATCAGAGAGGTTAATCCATGACACATACACAAGATAACACAGTTTCAATGAACTCACAGCAGCGATCATCAAGTTCATCCTCCCAATTTAACTGTATTGACAGAAATACATTATATACAGACTTCCTTGGACAAATCCCATTGTTGGCAGGCATTTCCAAGGTTAAATTATTCCAGGCACCATTAATATGACTAAAGCTGTAGATAGCATCATTTAATTTATCTAATCTGATCGTAGTTTGGGACTAAAGACCAAGACAAAATGAGAAAACAATCAAAAATACAATCAAAATACAATCAAAAGACAATGAAATAAGTTTATTTCAATTTCATAGTCTACCTTCAAATTGCAATTCTTCTATAATAGAACTTTTAATTCACATCCTCAAGATCAAAATTTCCTAGATACTGAGTTACATCCACACAGGTTCAATATTGAATATATTGCTGTATAACTCTAACTGATATGGATCCAGAAACTAGATTTTGCCTTTGAAAATACTTGAGGGATTCAGTAATTTAAAAATATTTTGTTAATGTCTGGAATTGTTCTGAATGGACAGATTGCATGAAAAGAATGTCATCCGCTTTCTTTTTCAATTTTTGCTCTCTATGAAGGCAGCAAAACCACCCACATGTTTTTCTAACACCTGAGTGGTTCCAGGACTCTGATTCAATTCCAGCCTCATATCAAAGGGTTTCAGATTTAAAATTCTCTAATGCCTGGAATGTTTCCTAACCACTGGCTTATAAGTTTTCCAAAGGCAGAGCATCCTTCAGCCCTTCAGTGACTGCAACGTTATTCTTCAGAAAATTTGGACAGGTGGTGAGAAGACAGAAATAAAGAAAAGTTCTCTGTCTCCAAGAGATTAAAATAGTCACTTGAATATGAAAAGTGTGAGGGTTTAAACTCTACACACAGGACTTGTTTCAGCATGTTCTGTTTAAAAAAAAAAAAAAAAATTATTTAAAGTCTTCATTCATTTTTAAAGTACCAAATATTGGAACTGTGCCAATTTCTTAGATTTTAGGCTTTGTTGCTAACATCAGCCAAAGCACACTTTTAATGAAAAGTAGCATCTCAATAAAGGAAAGAGACCAGAATTCATGTGCTCTCTTGAAAACAAAACAAAACAAAAAGACAGAATTACTTAAGGACAGATTGGCTAAAGAACATACAGTTTTGAAAATTCTGCAATGAGTATTGCTTCCTGCCTTACAGAAAGAAAGAGGATGTGGGAGGGAAGCAAGAATGCTGTGTCATTTAGAGAACATTCTGGGAAGTGCTGATGTTAATATGCTAATCTTAAAATAGAGGGCAGACGCTCTTAGAAAACAAGACCTGATGTGTTTAGGTGATCTACCAAATAATTATTTATACATATCAAGTGGATGTGAAATATAAACTAGAGAAGCTGTTCACAGGCAGAAGTCAGAGCAGTTTTTTCTCTGCTTGAAAGCTAAGACAGTGGATACAGCAAGGCACACTCCTTTTTTCCAGTGTCTCATTCAATTTTATTTACAACAGCATAAACAGGAGGGTACTAAAACCCTGTTCTTCTTTCTCAGGTCTCACAGCACTCTGCTCTACAGACTTCTAGTAAGAACATGCTTCAGGAGAGAAGTGATACTGCTTTGAATATCTGAAGTGAAGTGAATAAAATGTTGATCTGCTTTGTCTGGAGATAGTATTCTAAGTATCTGTGTCTTGCATAAAAAGAAACTTGTTGGGGTTTTTTCTTTTGTTTGGCTGTTTTTTTTTTTTTTAATGTATATTAAATTAAAATGGAGGTCTTTGTAATATTTTGGATGCATTAAAAATCCAGTAGTTTTGATGTTAAGGGTTTGGATGAGGTACAAAAGGAGGCATTCTGGCTGATCCCTAAATTCGGGTATCTGTGAACGTATTAGGTCTCTCTAAATTCCCTTTAAGTCAGTGGATATGTGGCAGTACAGTGCAGGTGGAAAATCCATTCAGGTATTGAGCTAACATGGGAACAATTCTGTTATCTTAATGTGCCCTCACAAATCTGCAGCTGGACTCACCGATCCGACACAGGAAGTTCAGGAGACACACATCCTTCTGGATCACACTTTGGGGAGCATATAAGATGCATAGGGTGTGCCAAATAGCATTAGACATGTTTAGTACACAAATCATGTTCTATTTGTCTACCTTTGGGTGATCTGAAAAGCTCAATAAGCTCTATTGATTGTATTAAGTAGTTAAAGAGTAGCTTGCAACAGACACAGACAGGTAGATCAGCCATTCAGCTGCTTAAAGATACACACCCAGTACCTTATAAAATACCCAGTATCCTGGCTGGCTGCAAGCTGCAGTTGCAGAAGGACATAATTCTTCTGTAGGTGTTGAATATTATCATCCAGCTCAATTAAATATCTTAAGTATCCAAAGGTACCTTTAGGAACACATGGTCTCTCTCTCTCTCATGAGACCTCACCTGGAGTACTGCATCCAGGTCTGGGATCCTCAAAACAAGAAAGATCAGGACTTGTTAGAGTGAGTCCAGAGGAGGCCACAAAGATGCTCAGAGGACTAGTGCACCTCTCCTATGGGGACAGGCTGAGAGAGCTGGGATTGTTCAGCCTGGGGAAGAGAGGGCTCTGGGAAGACCAGAGCCTTCCAGTACCTTGGAAGTATCTTGGTTTAGGAATGGTATTTTCCAATTTAGTACTCTGGCTAAAACTATGAGCTGTTTCCCCTCCAATTGGAGGCACAAAAGGCAGAGATCACAGGCTGAGATAAGAACTATTTACTGGAAATGCAATGAGATAAGCAAACGAACAGAAACATCAACAATATCAATAACAAAAGGTATAAGAAAAATAAATTATTTACATGGAAAGCCTGTGACAACAAACAATTACAGACACCTTCTCCCACCATGTTTTTTTGACTGGAAGGAACTGCCTCTCCTAGGAAGTGAGAGTCCTTATGCCCCACCCCCTCAATTACGTGAATGTTACAGAAAAATCTCTGTGTTTTAGCCATACCCCCTCCCAGCTACTGCAAAAATTAACGCGGTCTTGACTGGAACCAGGACATACCTTAAGGGGGCTTATTAAAATGAGGGAGAGGGACTTTTTATACAAGCAGAAAATAAGGATAAGGGGGAATGGTTTCAAACTGACAGAAAGTAGGTTTTAGACTAAATATTAGGAAGAAATTCTTCACCCAGAGGGTAATGAAGCACTGCAACAAGTTACTTGGAGAAGATGTGGACACCCCATCCCTGGAAGTGTTCAAGGCCAAGCTGGATGGGGCTCTGAGCCACCTGATCTGGTGAATGGCCTCCTTGCCCATGATTTTTAAGGTCCCTTCTCATCCAAAATATTTTTGATTCTATGAATCCTACATTTAGGCAATTGAATTGAGAATTTACACTGCAACTGAGTCACCTCTTGTTGCAGCAGCTTGAGTGGGCTAAGAACAAAAAATCCTAAATTTCTCTTAGAAAAAGAATTTTCTCCAAGAATGTTGAAATGAAAGTACGGAGGAAGAAAAAAACAAATGATGAAATAACTGAACTGTTCGGTAAGGATTAAAACAACTTTAAAGGTTGTACATTTTTCAGAAAAGTACAGTTTTAAGTATCATAATTTTGTACTCAGCTATGTAATTCTTTAATTGCAAATTCTCTGAAGCAGGTTGTTATTATGTCAGACTATTACCTAGCATGGTGTTGCTTTCAGATGCAGGTTCTGTGTTTTGTCATAATAGAAACAGCAAATAACAGTAACAAATGTACAAACTGCTAGAGAACATAGCCCACCACCTAGTGATTAACTTGTGTGCATGTATTTATAATACACATGCTTTCAAAGCCAAGAGCTCATATATTGTATTTCAAAAACCATTGTCCCAGTTGTGTGGGCAAATTCCCAAACCTGTGGCAGTTTCTTTGAAGAGGTCAGAGGTCTTTCTGGGTCAGAATTGGAGATGTATCTTCACACATTTCAGTGTCCAGGTTTAGGAACAGCCTCTGTTGGGAAGACAGCCCTGGCTCTTCGAAGTACAAAACTTTATTGTTTCAGAGGCATACTTTGTCACAGTGTTAGCCATGGGCTGATCATAAATATTTATGCTTTCAGCAAATGGATCTGTTGTGCCAATAAACACTGGCGTTTTGTCCTCTTTTTCAATATTTCATGAGTGGTATGCAAAAGCTAGATTGTGCAGTGATAGCACAATCCTTTTCATCACTGGAGTTCAGAACCATGGAAAACTCAAAACCAAATATCACAATCGTATTGTTTTAATGTTTCCATTTCATAATCATTCTCCTGTGTAATCAGGCTTGGAAGAGGACATGCTCTAACTGGTGAGGATTTACCGTGTTTTCGGTGACTAATTCCAGGCAATGAAGAGAGCTCATTTTGTTTTTTTGATTATTTCTAATAGTATTGAAATAAAACAGAATGGAAGTTCTTTCCGGGTACAAAATGCATATATCTCAAATATATTCCTTTACAGTTACACCTAACAGACATTGTGTTGCTTTTATCATTCTACACTTTAGAACTATAGTTTTCAGGAAAATATTATGATCTCACAGCTAAAGTTAAACCTCTGTTTTATATACTGAGGCACCCATGTCTAAAATTCTTTCCAAGCTCTTTTATGTGTTCAAAGGCACAGTGCCATAAACTGCCATTTTTGTAATACTGTAGATGACTCAGTAGCCTCCCTCTCCTAAGCTGTCCTTGATGCTGTAAGGAGCTTTTCAGACTAATGGAGATAGATATGGATAGCACAGTAAGGCTTGGACAGCAAAACTCTGAAGTTTACTTTACTGTAAAGTTGTTATTTCACTGTAATTATGCTCTTACATTTGCTGTTGGGTTCATTTAAAAAGCTGCTGGGGTCAAGGTTGTTTGCTCAAGGCTGAGAGATAAGTTTGATTACTACTGAAATTGCAGAAAGAAAAGTATATAACTTTAAAATTACTTGTACTCAACAGTTCTATTTTTGGTGGGCCAGAAATCATGAACAGCACATGAAAGAGTTCATTAATGAAGAATGAAAGTTATCTTTTTGAGTAAGGCATGAACAGAGATCTCTTGATACAACTCAGTCACTTAAAACACTTCCAGTGTCATATTTTTTATCATGCTGTCATTTTTGGGTCTTCCCCACAGTGAAGAAAAGCAGGAATACATTATTCCAGGGCCAAATGGAGATCAGAAATGGTCAGATCTCTACTTTCTTTTCACTGCAGTAAAAGAAAAGTTATTGTCTGCAATGATATTTAGAATAAGTCTGAAAGTTTGTTTCAATACACCAAGAATTGCCGGTCACCTGTTATCTCTAAGCTGCAGGTGGTTGTTTATATTCTTAATTTATGCACAGTACACAGAAGATTAGTCCAAAGTTCTTGGTAGTAAGGAAGTGGAGCCACCCTAAAAATGGATCTCTGGGCTATTTCTGTCTCCATGCAGTCCTTTATATGAGAGCAAATATAGGGCTGCAGAAAGTTTCTGGTATTACTAGACACATTGAAGAGTAGCTGGCAGAACTTCCAGTCTCAAGACAAGGAACGTGACAGTGATTTGCAAATAAATTGCAGAGACTTGTTGGAGGCAGTCAGAAGGAAAAGTAATCCTATAACAATTTTCATCATAACTCCTCAGCTTTAAGCAGCTGCTGCAAGTTGAGGCTAATGCCTTGCAACACAGTTGCTCCATGAATATGATGTGAAATGTGGTGTATAATCCAAGCCAAGTAGTAGTAGTAGTATATATATAATTAAATTGATTTTAGCAGAAAAATTTAAGGAAAAGAACTTTAAACTTGACTGTGATCTCCAATGAATAATACCCATTATGTGTTTCATGAAGAGTGGTGTCCATATATTTTATGTAATAAAAAAGAAAAAGTGGTTTCAATATGAATAAAGAGATGAGGGAGTATACTACCTGTGCATGTATTTGTATATGCAGACACATATATACATATACAAACAGCCTAGTTTCATCCTGTATCCCATTGTGTCCATAATTCTGGTGTGTACAATGGAACAAAAACTTTCAGTTGATGATTTATCACCTCTGTATTGGTCATATTATCTTGGATGGATTGCTCTTTGGTTTTTATATTATTTCACTGCTTACAGAGCAAAGATGCAACTAGTTCAGCTTAGATGTTTAATGCATGATCCATTGCTCAGAATTAAGTAACCTCATTGGACTTAAATCCTGACGAAAATAATAACAGTATGAAGGCATAGACAGATGGGCTCTGAAATGCTGGAGCTCTGCAGTGAACACCAGCACAGTGACACCATGATGCTTGATCTGCCTGTCCAGCTGTGCTCTCAAAGGCCAAGGAAATTGCTTTCACCATGGCCCCTTGACTGCAAAACTGCTTTTAATTTATGTGGTAGGGGTTAAAAACACCAAACAAACAAGGATTTGGCCTGACATTTCACATTAAAATACCCCTTAATGCTCCTTAAACCACATCAAAATGCCCACTCTTGTGAGACCACACCTGGAATACTGCGTCCAGCTCTGGAGTCCCTGGCACAAGAAGGACATGGACCTGTTGGAACAAAGTGCAGGGTGGTGTTGCCATCCGGTTTAAACCCAGAAAAGCAAAGAAAGCTAAGTCTCTCTGCATAAACTGGAAAGAACTCAGAAGGTTCAAAATATTCCCTGAAACGAGATTAAAACCAAATGAGGTTAGATGTTGATGCCAAAAAAATTGATGCATTTTATTTAATAGTAGAGAGGCAAAGAGAAGGAAAGAGAAAAAGAAAGAAAGAAAAGAGAAAAAGAAAGAAAGAAAATAGAAAAAGAAGTGTGCGTGGGGGGGTGGGGGGACAGGGAGAGGTGACAGGGGTTAGGTGGAAGCAAATCACCCATCCAAGGGTCCCAGTGATGTCTCATTACTCCCCTCCATCTGCTCTGCTGGTGGTGAGGGTCTCCCATCGCTGCCGTGGCCACGCCGCCACCACACCACAGGCCAAAGAGTGCAGAATCCCGTGGATTAAGACATGCTTTGGGCCAGGTGGGAATGCCCACATGTCTCCGTTGCAGGGGCTGGCTTTGAAACACAGATTTAGAAGAAACATAAAGATTTTAGGTATAGGCTAGCTGTGTTGAAATTAGTTAGGATAGGAAGGAATTTGGGCCCAGCTAGAGTTAAGAGAGCTGGACCTGAAATGGGTTTTAAGATGTTAGTTACTGACTACCAAATAACTGATGATCTGTCATTTGCATGTTTGCGTAGCTGTGCTTAGAATGAGGAATAGAAACATTGATAAGTTGGTGTAGGGAACAAGGACAATTACCAATTTCCTCCCTTGGTGGGAACCCGTTCAAAAGTCACACAAGAGGAAACTTAGCAGTCACTAAAGTAATTAGGATTGTTAAAGTTCAGAAAGGCAAAAAGGTCAAAATGAGGAAGATGAGTTACATTTTTGGGACCACTGACCCAATTCAGGACACACACTACACATGCTTAATGACATTTAAGCTCATTTCCATATGAAGCAGAGAATGGGAGGTGTTAATGTTATGGATATGCATTTGTATTTTGGATATTCATAATATTTGGAAATAAAAAGTATCGTGTTTGCTTGTATCGGGGCCCTGCGTCTTAGGGAGCTATACCACGCAGTGCCTGGTGCCAAATAAAACATGCACTTTCTAACTCTAAACTGTTAGAGAGTTTTTGTCTGTCTCAGTTGGATATCGATACATAGATCAATATTCATATTTTGGTAAATCAGCTTGACACTGTCCCTTGCAACACTGAGGGTCTGTTGCATCATCTCTGGTGCTCTGGTGCAGGGTCTGGGGACCCCTTTGAGGGGGGCCCCTTTGATGGGCCATGTCACCCCCTTCTGCTGTGGATAAGCTTCCCCCCCAGTGAGCACCCCTCAGCTGGGCTCCTCTGCACAGGGGAGGATGGGAGTCACTGTGCCTCTGACCAGAGGCTTTTCCAAGACACCCAAAGCCTCTCCTCCCTCCACCCTTTGGTTCGAGGGTCTGTGGGAGCCTGGCAGCTGATAGCCCTGGGGCTGTGGTCTCCACCTTGCAGGTGTTAAGCCTGTGCTTTGTGAATGCCCCCAGCCCTGAGTTGTTACTTTATCTTATCTTCATCAGGGAGCGGTGTAAGGCCCCAGTCAGGGCCCCATTCAGGGTTAGGTGTCTTCTCTGCAGCTTTTGTAACATGTATGAAATGTAACACATTTCCTTCATGAAAATGTTTAAGTCATAAACTATAATATTTCAGTCTCTGACAGGTGGGCCACAAAGGGGATCAGAGAGCTGAAACACCTCTTCTATGAAGAAAGGCTGAGAGAGTTGGGGTTGTTCAGCCTGGAGAAGGGAAGGTTCTGGGGTGAGCTTAGTGTGGACTTCCAGCACCTGAAGGGAGCCCACAAAACAGATGGAAAAGGACTTCGGACAAGGGCATGTAGTGATAGAACAAGGGGGAATGTCTCTAAGCTGAAGGAGGGTAAATCTAGACTAGATATTAGGAAGAAATTATTGACTGTGAGGGTGGTGAGAAACTGAAACAAGTTGCCAAGAGAAGCTGTGGATACCCCATCCATGGAAGTGTTCAGGGCCAGGTTGGATGGAACTTTGAGCAACCTGGTCTAGTGGAAGGTATTCCTGTCCGTGGCAGCAGGGTTGGAACTAGATGACCTTTAGGGTCCTTTCCAGCCCAAGCTATTCTATGATTCTATCATTAATCACCTGGGAAATACATGCAATTTTCTTTATCTTTGTTTTTTGGCTTCTTATGCTCTTATTTGTCACATTTGGCAATTTCTTATTTGGTGTCCAGCACTTTTCCACATCTTGTTTGTTTAGCTTAACCTCAGGTCACCTAGTCACAGCCTAATCATTTGTCTGCAGAAAAAAAGAAGTGATCAAATCTGAGGCTTCAGGCACTGACAATCTTCAGAATGGATATTCTTTATAGCCTTCAAATTCTGGGTTGCTGCATATGAGACGTTAATGAGGTAAAAGGGTTTAGTGTTTCCTAAAGAGGGAGATGAACGGAGCTCAGTAACTCTCACATCCTCACCCTGCTGTGTGTGAGCATAAACCCGCCTCATAGCTGTGCTGCATTTTGCCAACAGCAGCAGTTACTACAGGTGCCTTATAACTTGTAGATGAGTCACATTCTTGGAAACTGCTAGAATTGTAGGAATGTTCTTAATTCAATGCCCATCTCATACATTTTATATATGTGCTTGAGTTGGAACATTCTGTCTTCAGCTGTTACAGCATGGATTTTGCTTGCAGAATCTTAGGAAGCAACATACAGTTTGTGCAGATACTAGAAAAAAAAGACAAAAAAAATCCTTTAACAGGAGTATTCTACTGAAGTCTTTCTTTGGATAATAGAGCTTGCAAACCATTGGATACTGTTTGTTCTTAAGTGTCATGGTTTAACCACAGCCAGCAGCCAAGGCCCACAGAACCACTCACTCACTCCCCTACCAGCAGGATTGGGGAGAGAATCAGAAGGGTAAAAGCTCATGGGTGGAGATAAAGACAGTTCAATAGGGAAAGCAAAAACTGCCCAGAAGCAAAACAAAGCAAGGAATTAATTCCCTGCTTCCCATGGGCAGGCAGGTGTTCAGCCATCTCCAGGAGAGCAGGGCTCCATCACATGTAAAGGCAACGTGGGAAGTCAAACACCATCACTGCAAATGTCCCCTCTTCTTTCTTGTTCCCCCACTTTATATACTGAGCATGATGTCACCTGGTCTGGAATATCCCTTTGAGCAGTTTGGGTCACCTACCCTGGCTGTGTCTCTTCCCAACCTCCCCTGCATCTCCAACTTCCCTGCCAATGTGGCAGTACAAAAAGCAGAAAAGGCCTTGGCTCTGTGTAGGCCCTGCTCAGCAATAACAAAAACATCTTTGTATTATCAACAAAAATCCAAAACACAGCCCCATACCAGCCCCCATGAAGAAAATTAACTCCAACCCAGATGAAACCATCACAATCTATGTGTTCCCAAATTTGTTTTCAGAATCTAAGGCTCAATAAGCAAATTTACAGTTCACATTTTTTATTAAAAATAATACAAATAGGTGGTTTTTGTTAAGCTTTAGACCTTAATGCATAATTAGTCCTTCAGTTAGAAGAAAATAAGCATCTAAAAAGATAATTCTGGTCTCTCATTTAGAATTAAGAAGCAACTGCAAGATAATTCTGGACAGCTAAAGTTATGTCTTTTTTTATTTTATTTTTTTCCCTGTCTCAACTTTCTTGAAGGTCATATTTGCATAACAGTTCAGATTGCCCATTCATCCAATAAAGATAGATTTTAGTCAGGTTGGAGATGCACATACTGACACCAGAAATTTCTGCGCATCTTGGAGAAATATTAGTCAGGGAGATTTATTTCTTCCCTTTTAAAATTGCATTAATATTTATCATGGTGTGTAATGACTGAGTTATATGGTTGATTGTTTCCAGGTATTAGTGCAATATGAATATATTAGCAGTCCCTTTCTTACTGTAATAAAGCACAGAAGCAAATGACACAAAACAGATTGAAATGGTTCAATATGTATTTACAACCTCATATAAATGAACACCCAGAAAGGATGGAAAATATAGACTAGTATGTAATGCTCCTTACCCTTGTTTCAACAATTGTGAAGGGCAGTTCTGCCCCAGCTTTTAAGTGATTGAGAAAATGCTTCAGGAAAGTTAACATGCAGGTTTTTTCTGTAAACATAGAAAGCTTTGTATCAATAGATTAGGAACCTAATATTGTATCCCTGCTCTGTTTGATAACACTCATTTCATAAGCTTGTCATTGAAGTTAAATGGTTCACAGAGAAGAGAGAAAGGAAGTGCAGAAGAAATGTGTGTCACAGTGGAAAGAAGATGCCTTACAAAGTCTCTGAAAGTGTGAAATAAATTGACTTCTTATAGGACGCTTTTCATTGCTTTTTATGCTTTAAAATTATTTAAGCTGCAAGATTCTGATTAGAGATGTGAAAAATAATAATATTAATTCATCTCTGATGTCTCCACCCAACAGTGGGACCACTTCTATAATGGACCAGTCACAAGGACGTTCGTGTTTCTAGGACATTATTTTTAAGAATGATGAATTCCATATTTTCAAGAGGAAATTTGTGATATTTTTCACAGGAAGAATATGAATGAATCTGGTCCTGTAAAATTCATGTCAAAGTATTCTGCACTCTCTTTCTTGTGAAAAAGTTGTTGAGTTTTTTTGGTTTTATTAATTGTTTAGGAATTGCTGTTTTGTAACTACTAAATATTCTCATACCTTCAAGGACATGCGGAACAGATCTTCTCAATCTGCTTCTTTTACATTAATATTGATTTTAAACTTTTATGGTTTTTTCTTATTGTTATTATCTGACTCATGGGTCCTTTAATTTCATAACTTGTCCCAGATTTTTCACTCCCTACTTTTTGAGAAATTTTTGAGTCAATTTTAGTTATTGTCTTCTTCTGACACCCCTCTAATTCTGACATACTTAAAGAACAGCTTCCCTCAGTCAGCACTCTGAAAAAAGGGGGGCTATTCACCATCTGAACAGCACCAGGTTTGCTACTGACATGAAATTCACCTCAGTGCAAAGCAAATAAATGCTGAATGTGATCAGGGCTGCTGGTGATCACTGCTCCTGCTTTCAGACACTTCTCCACCACCACCGCCCTCACCACTGCCCTCACCACTGCCACATACAGCTTCACCTCCTCCTCCTCCACCTCGTCCTCCTCCTCCTCCTAGTCCTCATCCTCCTTGTCCTCATCCTCCTTGTCCTCATCTTTGTCCTCATCCTAATTCCTCCTCCTGCTCCACATCCTCTGTTGCAGTGGGGATCCTGCAACACGCATATATCAAACCAGGAGTCCCGTGGAAAGGAAATATATATGGACAGACAGATTCTTGCTAGCTGTTTCAGAGATGTTTATTTCTCCAGCCGCACGGCCGGAGCTCTGCCCAGGAACTGTTCCAGTCACGGGACCAAGGGTCCTTCTGCCCGCGCAGGGAACACAAACCAACCAATGGGAACGAGGCTGAGCAGGGGCAGGGAAACCCCGTGTCTGTCCCCTCAGGGCCCCTCTCCCAGGGCTACACGGCAGGGGAGGAGACCCCAACACCTCACCCGTTTTATTTTAATAAAAGGAGAATGAAAACAACTGGATAAACATAACAAGAACAGTTTCAAAACAAAACAAGCCACCCTCCTGAGTCTTTAAATGTCCAAACAGATTCTGTGGAACATCTTAGGGCTGACAGAAGGGAGACAGGACTCTCTGAGCATGCTTTGTGGGGAAACTGAGGCAGGAGAGGGTTTAACTTCTTCCCTCCCCCTTTTCATCCCCCACTCGGCATTGGAAAGGGATTTTTGGGGAAACAATTGGCAAAAGCATGGTTTTGTGAGGGAAACCATGGATGAAAAAACGGATTGGGAATACACTGGGGGTAATAGGACGTAGGGTAAAAGGGAAAGGTGGGATTAGGAAAGGGAAACTGTAGGGGGGGCTTACAATGGAGATATTGTCTAACATGACTACGATTTTTAGCGTATATACTGCCTTTTACAGAAACACCATCAGGCCCAGTGACCTGCGATGCTTGTAACCCTTTTCTCCCTAGTACAATATTAAATTCCACCACCTCTCCATCTCCCAAGCTTGGGATGCATTTTTCAGGGTTATTCTTTTTAATAGCAGTTCTATGCACGAATATGTCTTGCTGGTTGTCACACCTTGTTATAAAACCATAATTTTGCTTAACATTATACCATTTTACTATCCCTAAGATCTTAGTTACTATGATCTTTTCCTTTTTCCGAGTGGCTGCTGTTTCCTGTCTCGCTGCGTCTTTGCTCTCTCTTTCGCTTGCTCCCGTGTTGGAATTGTCGGGGCTGCTCGTGCCTGCGCGCTCTTCCCGGGGTCGCGTTCGGGGCTGCGTGGGCCGGGCCGGGCCGCGCCGCTCAGTTCTCCGTGCGTCGCCTCCTCTGGTCGCAGCTTCGCTGCCGGGCCCCCGAGCGATGACCCCCCCGCGCCCTGCTCCAGCGCGTGTTTCGGTTCGGCGCGGCTCCGTTCCACCGCCACCGCCGCCAGCTGCCGCCCGCGCGCCGCCCCTCTCGGTCGGGCGTTCCCGGGGCTCGCTCCACCACGCACTGCGTGGGGCCGGGTGGGCACCGCCGAGTCCCGCTGCTCCCGCCGCGCCTCGCTCCGCTGCCAACACTGTGGCTCGCTTGGCTCCGCCCGCACGCGGGAACTGCCTCGCTGCTGCTCGCAGAGCGCTCGGTGCACGTGGCCTGGGCCGCACGGTCCCTGCGCCAGGCTTCCCTTCGCCAGGACACAGCTGACATTGCTCAACAGTCTCGGTAATTAAATAATATTCACGAAAATATTCTTCCATCGGCATATATTTTGACGCCAATATTAACTGTGTCCAAACGGTTTTCCAAAAGCCCTTGGTAAGAATTAAATCCCAAGAAACATAGAAAAAGTTCTTAAACAACCATGCCAGGAAGTGTTTCAGTTCTTTTTGAGCTTGAATCAAGCTAAAATTTAAAAATCGTTGTTCAAGAATCATTTTAAGTTTAAGATAAATGTCCATATGCGGCTCTGAGAGCCAAGAGTCTTCCCACGGTTCCTCCATAGTTTAGATACGGAATAGCAAAGCAAAACCAAGAAGAGGAATCCAAAGTTTCCAGGGTTTACTCACACAAATCAGTCGCTTAGGGATCGGGGATCGTTCTGCTCACAATTCTCTACCATTTGTTGCAGTGGGGATACTGCAACACGCATATATCAAACCAGGAGTCCCGTGGAAAGGAAATATATATGGACAAATAGATTCTTGATAGCTGTTTCAGAGAGATGTTTATTTCTCCAGCCGCATGGCCGGAGCTCTGCCCAGGAACTGCTCCAGTCACGGGACCAAGGGTCCTTCTGCCCGCGCAGGGAACACAAACCAACCAATGGGAACGAGGCTGAGCAGGGGCAGGGAATCCCCGTGTCTGTGCCCTCAGGGCCCCTCTCCCAGGGCTACACGGCGGGGGAGGAGACCCCAACAATCCTCATCATTGTCCTTGTCCTCCTCATCCTCATCCTCCTATGCCTGCTCATCCTCCTCATCCTCATTCTCATCCTCATTCTCATCCTCGTCCCCATCCTCCTTGTCCTCATCCTCCTCCTCCTTCTCCAAATCCTCATCCTCCTCCTCCTCCTCATCCTCTCTGTCCTTGTCCTCGTCGTCCTCATCCTGCAACTCCTGTCTTGGGGTGATGTTATGAAGCCGCTTTACTCCTTAACCATCCGCTCAGTGCCCAAGGACGCCGTTTCTTTAAGCTGGGCCCGGGGCCGGAGCCACAGGACCCGAGTGCGGGGCAGTTTAACGGCCGGGGCCCAACAGCTCGGGGGCTCTGGGGCTCAAGAGGGCTCGGCAGGGAGTGCACCGGGAGCGCTGTGCTGCTTTTTGGGTTTCTTTTGTGTTCCAGCTAGCAGGAAAAAGGTTCTGTTGGTTTTTCTTGTTCTTTTTTCCCTTCCCTCCCCCTTGCCTCACTTCCTCCCTTCCCTCCTCGCTGGTCTGGGGAGCCTGCAGGGTGGCCTCGGCTGGTCTGAGCTCGTGTGTCTATTCCCGCTCCAGGAATTTGTTGTATTTTGAGGTTTTTTTTTTCCTGTTCTACCCTGTTTTGTTTTGTGTTAATAAACTGTTTGTTTTTTTCCACTTTCACTCACTGTGACCCATTTGTCTCATTGGTGGAGGAAAAAGGGAGGCCCTTTTTCCTTTGGAGGAGGTGCTCATTCCAGAGCGCTTCCTCCTAAAATTTTGTCTCCAAAAACCGAGACAACTCCTCATCCTCATTCTCGTCCTCGTCTTACTCCTCCTCCTCCTAGTCTTCATCTTTGTCCTTATCCTCTTCTTCCTCCAATTCCTGCTCCTTATACTACCCCTCCTCCTCCTCGTCCTCTTCCTTGTCCTCCTCCTTTTTGTCTTTCTCCTCCTCTTCATCCTCCTCCTCATCTTCCTCCTCCTCCTCATCTTCCTCCTCCTCGTCCTCCTCCTCCTTGTCCTCTTCAAATTCCTTGTCCTCCTTATCCTCCTCCACCTCAGCCTCTTCCTCTTCCTCATTCTCATCCTCCTCCTTGTCCTCCACCTTCTCATCCTTGTTCTCCTCTTATTTGTCCTCATCATCATCCTTGTCCTCCTCATCCTCATCCTTGTTCTCCTCCTCCTCATCCTTTCCTCCTCATCCTCGTCCTCATCCTTCTCATCCTCATTTTTGTCCTTGTCCTCTTCTTCCTCCTCATCTTCCTCATCCTCCTTTTCATCCTCGTCCTCATCTTCTTCCTCTGCCTCCTCATCCTACTCCAATTCCTTGTCCTCCTTGTCCTCCTCCACCTTAGCCTCTTCCACGTCCTCCTCTTATTCGTCCTCATCCTTGTCCTACTCCTCCTCGTGCTTTTCCTCCTCATCCATATCCTCTTCTTCCTCATCCTCCCCGTCTTCCTCCTCCTCCTCTTTGTCCTTGTCCTCCTCATCCTCCTCCTCCTCCTTGTCCTTCTCCTCCTCCTCCTCCTCCTCATCCTCCTCCTCGTCCTCATTTTCTTCCTCATCTTCCTCCTCCTCCTTCTCTTTGTCCTCATCCTTCTCATCCTCCTCCTCCTCCTCCTTGTCCTTCTCCTCCTCCTCATGCTCCTCCTCCTCATCCTCCTTGTCCTCATCCTCCTCCTCATTCTCTTCCTCCTCGTCCACATTTTCTTCCTCATCTTCCTCTTCCTCCTCCTTGTCGTCCTCCAATTCCTTGTCCTCCTCGTCATCCACCTCAGGCTCTTCCTCATCCTTGTCCTTGTCCTCCACCGCCTCATCCTCCTCCTCCTGTTTGTCCTCGTCCTTGTCCTCATCCTCGTCCTCCTTCTCCTCATGCTCATACTCCTTGTCAACATCCTCCTCTTCTTCATCCTACTCCTCCTTGTCCTTGTCCTCATCCTCCAACTGCTCATCTTCCTTGTCCTCTACCTCCTTGTCCTCATCCTCATCCTTGTCCTCCTCCTCCTCTTTCTTGTCCTGGTCCTCCTCATCCTCCTCATCCTCCTCTTCCTGCTTCTCATCCTCATGCTCGTCCTCCTTGTCCTCCTCCCCATTATCCCCCTCGTTTTCCTCCTTGTCTTCCTCTCCCTCCTCCTCGTCTCCCCTTTGCTTTTTAAGGCCTCTTTCTCTCCCATCTTTTCCATTTTCCTCATTTTGCCTGTGTGGTGTCTCACTCTTCTTCTGGTTTATTTTCACAGAGACTTCCCAAATTTTACAGAGAAATACAATCCCTGCTTTACTTGTGAGACAACTGTACCTGCTAAACTCACCTGGGGACTAGCTAAGGAACATTCTCTATAAGTGAATGACTGAGGTTGCAGTGGTGCTGAAGGAAAAGGCTTAGTTATGGTACGGACCGCAGGAATAAGAAAACATTATCTTCATCTCTGAAGTTTAGGTGGTTTTGGGTTTATTTTTCCATTCTGTGAAAGACTGGGGGACTGTTTAAACTTAGAACTGTATGTGTAAGTCTGGAGATCAGGTTTTCAAAAAACTGCAGCATGTCAGAAGTATGCAAAATTACAAAATGCCTTGTTTTAAACTGGGAAACCTCCTCCCCGCCCACCCCCCCAGCCCCCCCATTAAACCAAAAGAAGATTAAAAGTTTACTTGCTTTTAGTGTAGAGGTACCTTCATGGACAGAAAATCGCAAGTGATGAAGACCATGTCACTGTAGTGGAGAAAGTAATAATAAAAAAAAAAAAAAAATAGGAGCTGAAGCCAGAAAAAGATTCAGTGAGAAGTAAACTTCTTAACAGTAAATCTGGTTAATTATTGGGACAGGCTGCCAAAGCAAATGAGATCATTTCAATGGCTTTCTGTCTTCAAACGAAAAACAAGGTAACTTCATGAAATATTTCTTTTAACCAAGCTCAAGTTACTGGGCCATGTGCTGAACTACATGCAATCCAAAAGTACACTTTTGCTTTAAAGACTGAATCATGTACCATTTAAAACAAAAGATCAAAAATATATTTTTCATGAAAATCACTTTCCTGAAAAATGATTTATTTATATGCAAAAAAATAAATAAAATCTGAAAAAAGAAGTTTCAACGGAGATCTGTATCAGCTCTCTGAGAAAGTCAGTATCTTTTCCTTCAACATAAATAGCATTACTTAATCTGGTTTGTTCTTAGAGTTTCAAAAGAGCTTTTTAGTTGACACTGTCTATTCTTTTCTGCTCTTCCTGACCTTCTGCTTTTGATTGTTTCTAAGACCCACAGGCTTTGTCTGAACAACTTATATTCTGGAGCTGTGTTGCTATTATGCTAGTTCAGGGAATTATTGATACTTTTTAACATTATCCTTGGAAATTAAAGTATCACCAATATCCATAAGAAAGTGGCTCTTCTGAGGGTGGCCTGTGACATCAATCTACCATGCAGTCCCAGCCTGTGCATACGTAGGACAGATCTCAGGTTTTAGCAGAAATAGGTTCTTCTGTTACTGAACTTAGGAATCTGCCTTCTCACAGCATTAGTCTTTTAATGTAGAAAAGCCATGTCAACAGGTGTTGTCCTTGTGGCAGGGCATATCCCCCCTCTTCCCACCACAGGTGGCTGGTGCAGAGGGGTGAGATAACCCAGGCAGGCTGAAGGCCCAGCAGGGACCATCTCCTGGCTCCAAAAGGTCTGCAGCCTAACCAAGAATCAACACCTTGGTATGGAGAGCAGGCGTGGAAAGAGATAAAATAAAACAAACATAGGTGAGCAAAAGGCTTGCCTTACACTATAAAAGTAATAAAGATTACCAGGGAGGTAGAAGTCTCTCACACACTCCCTGGGAATGTGCAAGATGACTTCTTCCCAAAGCTTGGACACACCTTCGTGGTTACTTTTCCAGAAATTGAGGGAAAGGATTTCGATGTGTGCCCCTTCAACAACTGGATGGTAAAATATATTGGATCCTAATCTATACTATTTCTTTGCTAGCTGTATTAAAAAATGGTACCCTGTCATGCTCTGTATATTTAGCTATTAATAGTTTCTTTTGTCTTATTCCTGTGTAGTAATAGTCTGTTTTAAGTCTTATGTCTGTTAGTTTTGTGCCTATTAAATAAATAATTCATTCTCTAATAGACAGAATCAGCCATTATTAAAGAACTTGCAAATGAGAGTGGGTTTTGGGGGGCTGGCCACCTCAATAAAGCTACTGCCTGCTTCCAGAGGCCTGGGCAAAAGTCAGGGAATTAACTAAACACCTCACATCTATTCATAACATTTTCGCATAGTCAAATGCATAATGGAAAATGATACAAAAAGTCAGACTAAAGACTTAGCAGACTATTTACAGAAGCACAGTGTTCATATTGAAATTAATGATTCTTGGCCAACAGATAATTGGTTTCAGTGAGGAAAAATAAAAGGAAAAAAAAATGAAAAGCGGGGATCACTGAAAGATTAAAAAGGAAAGAGAACAATCTGTCATGCCCTTGCACTATGTTTAAACTCTGCTTGGGAATGGAGAGACCAAATGATAAAAGAAAATGATAAATTGATGAATGACATACAGAGATTAAAACTGTCAAAATTATCCTTGCAATGCCACACAAAGTAAAACAAGAGCTAAAAGAATCTAAGAAGAACACAAAAACATTGGAGGAAAAATTGGAATTGACATTACTACATACTCCCAAAGCTAAAGATGTTAGAAAAATTCAGAAATTAATAACATCACCTGAAGCTTGGGACAGTGATATTTGGGAAAGCTCTGACGAAAACGATCATGAAAACATTGAATTGTACTCTCATGAAAGCATGGAACTTCCACCTCTTAAAGAGGAAGAAGATCCAGAATTTAAAATGAAACCTATAATAAAAACTGTAATATCTGAAGGACCGCAGGGTGGTCAGAGGCAAAACACAACCAAAACATCCCTCTTTGATCCTCTGCAATTGGTAAACCTCCGAGAAATGTACAACAGAAAAGCAGGAGAAACTGAAACTGAATATTTATGGAGAGTTTGTCTCACGGGGGGAGAAGATATATTATTAGATGGGACAGAAAGTTATGGGTTTTGGGGAGCAGGCATATTTCTACATCATGGGCTGCAGCCCCCCACCGAACCCCACTCTATCACAAGCTGAGTTGCATACTGAGCAGGTGGAATGAATAATATAGAAAGGGGGGAACCAGTCTCAATTCCTATGCCCTCATCAGATGATGTTACTATGGCCATAACAAAAGCTGCTTGCATACAAGCAATGCATGATCACACAAACAGGAACATTCCAATCTCTGCAGAAGTAGACCCTGGGAGAATGAGGTCTCTGATTTGAGGGGCCCCAGCTGTACTAAAAATTTTTTTTGGTGGGGTAACGAAATGAAATCCAGAACGACATAGTCTAAAAGGAGCCCTATGCAATCCACGAGCCCCATGGAGACTGATTCTGACCTGGGTAGATCTCTCACATGAAATAGTAATCCATGCAAAAGAAATAGGTTGGGACACCCAGGAAAAGGATTCAAGTGATGAAATGCAGAAAGTCCCCCAAATGATGGGTGAGAGTTGTTAAACACAGAAAAGGGAAAACCCTAGCTAAATTAGCCCCCACAGAGAGAATAGGAATAAACTGTGGAGGACTGCTATAGCCCTGATGATACCCAGGTCTGCCCTAAGAAAGCAGTCTAAGAATGTGATAGCAGGAATAATTCAAGCTATAGAAAAAGCCAAGGAAAAGGCGGCAGACAACACAAACATTTCACAGGAAAAAAGGATTGGTCCCAACCCTTTAGCAACACAGGAAAACTGATCACTGCTAGGAAGCCCAGGGGGCAGCTAGCCCAGCGCCTACCCACATATCAGCATCAGTGCACTCCTAATGAGATTATCCCTTATGTACATTTGCCAGTGGAACATAAGAGGAGTCCTTTGAAGTTCCTAATTGACACCTGTCTTGGGGTGACTTGATGTTGTATTCCCTATCACTGCACTATGCCCAGAAATTAGTATATATGCCTTTCTATGCTTTTAAACTGAGCCTGAGTGGAGAGAGAAGGAAAAAAAAAAAACAATCCCAAAACCTCAAGGACACAGAGATAACACACTTGTTCTCTGCATTTTTTTCTTCCTTCTGCATTCTGCTGCTGTGGGAGAGGAGCAGAGAAGCACCCTGCTTGCTTGTTCAGCCAGCTTTCATTTTTTTTCTCCTCCGGAGAGTTGAACTTTGTTTTTCCTGCAATTTCGGATTTTTCCCTTTCTCTGCTGGATTATTTTCAACATCAGAACACACGTTGGGACTGTTCTCCACCGAGGGCCCTGGCCCCTGGAGGAGGTGGGCCCACCCCGTCCCAGGTCGAAGGAGGAGGACCACAGCAAGGACTCTAACATTTTCCCAGGATTTTCTCCACAGCAAGACATTGTACTATTTAGCATTATTATCCTTTTCCTGTGTGCTCATTAAATAAATAGTTTTTATCTCTTTCACTTTCCTTTGAGGAAAAAGTTTTTTTTCCTGAACCTGGTGGGGGAGGGATGGTTTGTAACCTGCCTTCTCTCAGAGGATATATTTCTAAATTTGGCCAAACTGGCACAACACCGGAGCCCAAATTTCTTTAATCACCCTCACAGAAGCTGAAAGGTTAAACCTAAGTTTTAAAAAGAAAAAGATTCATTTGACTGGCTTTAATGAAAATAGTACTATAGCTTATATTGCTAAAGTCGGTTTACGGTTACCTGGGGAAAAACGGATGACTTCACACATGTTTGCAATAGCTGATCATGAAGAAAACATTTTAGGATATGATATCCTTCAAGGAAAAAATTGGCAGTTACCAAATGGAGCTGTGTGGTCTTTCAGCTCTGCAGGGATCTCACACAGTAATCTTTTTGGGAAAAATAAAAAAAAAGCAACCTCCTAAGAATGGCTCCAATATTGCCCACTTCTGCTGTAACTAATGTCAAACAATACCCTATATCCACTGCAGCCAAACAAGGGATAAATGAAGTAATAAAAAACTTAGAGCAGAGAGACATCATATTTAGAACACACTCTGCATTCAACTCCCCTGTCTGGCTGGCGAAAAAGCCAGATGGGAGCTGGCGTTTGACAGTTGATTATTGGAGACTTAACACAAACATAGGACCCTTGACTGCAGCTGTCCCAAACATTGCAAACCCCACTGCTTCACTGCAAACCTCTGCACGTAAGTGGATGGCAGTGCTAGATATAAAGGACATGTTTTTTATGGTGCCAATTTGGGAGGAAGATAAACCCAAATTTGCATTCACGTGGGAAGGAACACAATATACATTCAACCACCTACCCTAGCGGTACAAGCATTCACCAACTATTGCTCACAATGTGTTAAACGAACTCCTTCAACAAATAAAAATTCAGGAAAGGGTGCAGCTTTACCAATACATTGATGATGTGTTGGTGGGGGGTGAAGAAGAAAGTGCAGAAGGGCTTCCAGCACAGGACATATGAAATAAATTGAGTGAAGAGGGAATAGAATTGCCCTCAAACAAGTGTCAGGGACCCTCTAAAGAAGTTAAATTCTTATGGACTTGGTGGATTGCAGGTCAAGCTATGATTCCAGATGAAATCATCACAAAATTGGATGCTATACCTACCCCCACAACAAAAATGAACAGCAGCAAATCATGAGTACTTGGGGATACTGGAGAAATCGTGTCCCCGGGGTTTTCTATAATAGCAAGACCCTTATACACACTAATGAGGAAACATCAAAAGTGGGAATGGCTTGATAACCACAAACAGGTTTTGCAAACACTAATAGCAGAATTGAAAACATACCAATCACTTGGGCCAGTTTACCCCAGTGATCCCATAATAGCTGAGTGGGGTTTTGCTGAGCATGGTACTGTAATTTGTTTCAAAAGGGACTGTATGGGCCAAAACGGCCCCTGAGGTTTAGTTCCACAGCACTAAAAACACTGAAAAGAGGTACACTGATTATGAAAAGGGATTATTATCTCTGACCAGAACCCTCAAACAAGTAGAAAAAATTCAACAGCAGCAGCCTGTAAAAGTTCAAGGACCTTTCAATTTCTTAGCCAGCACTAAGAAAGGCTTGGCTCCCCCTGAGGTCATAGCTCAGACACCCATAGTTCACAAGTTGTATGCATACCTTTCTGGGATATCAGACCAAATGGGTGTTTCTGAGGGGCCAACAAAGCCTACAAAATTGCACATAACTGTAACTCCAGACATGTTATCTCTGCAGCAACCATATAAACCTAGTCTGATATCGGATGCCCCTGCCTTCACCTCAAATTCCAAAGTAAAAGGTGTCTGGTTGACTGACACCTCAGCCTCATTAATGGTAAATAGAAATACAGAGCAGTGTCTCTGAATATCGAAACGGGAGTGGAAGTGATAGAAGAGGGATTAGGAAGTGCACAGGTAGGAGAATTGAAAGCTGTATTACTGGCAGTAAAGGAAAATGCAAAAATGGTATATGTTGATTCATATGCCATATGGGTTGGTGCCACACAGTGGTTGTGTCAGTGGGAAGCATTAGATTGGCAGGTGAATGGGAAAGTAGTTTGGCAGAAGGAAGATTGGGGTGGTTGGTACTACAGGCTCAGTCCCTACAAATCCAGATAGGCTGGGTTAAAGCCCGCACAAATGACCAAGCCTTACAAACTTATTGGAATAACAAGGTAGATCAGCTAACAAAATTGGAGGACTCACAGCATTGGTACCGATTAGGTTACCGAATTGTTGCACTGCAAATTAAGACATACTGGACAGGAGGTCCTATTTTTTGCAGCACAAAGCAGAGGCTGGCCAATAACCAGGAAAATGTGTAAAGACATTCTCACACAGTGTCCACAATGCCAGCTGAGGCTTGAACGAAATCACCCAGACCTGGCACCACCTTTACACATCAGAATTAATAAGACACTTTGTTCAACCTGGCAAATAGATTATATCAGACCCCCGAAAATATCTAAGGGTTACGAGTACATACTAACAGGTGTAGAAGTTATATCTGGGCTATTAAGAGCCACTAAAAGCAGGAAGGCCAATGCAGAAACTACTATCTCAGGGCTTAGTGACTGGTTTTCCAGTCTCCCTATCCCAGACTCTATACAGAGTCACAATGGATCACACTTCACCAGTGTGGTGGTACAGGATTGGGCCAGGAAGGAAGGTATCAAGTGGATTTTCCATACACCTTATTATCCCCAGGCAAATGGGATTGTGGAGTGTGACAGTGGTTTACTAAAACGTTACCTTAAGCCACAGAAGCCTGGGTGGGATAAAAAGTTAACTTTTGCGCTGTACCAGATAACAACCGACATGGGCTGATGGACAGCCTGGTCTCATGAGCTTCCCTGTGTCCTATTCTTTTGAAACAGCCCCAAATAACACAACTGAAACTTTTCAGAGTAACTTAACAGTGGACCACAGTTAAATTGCCTCAGATTGGAATCGTGCCTATGACTCTGACAGACACTCAAGGGCCTGTGGCCTGGGTGGCTACTAATTCTAACAGCCACCAACAGAGGATTAGCTCCCGATGGACATTCCCCACATTCTAAACTGTCTGTTTCTGTAACAAACCTGGTTTTGCTCTGAACAAAATCCATTTCCCAGTGAAGCCTCGTAAACTGTGCCTACACTGCTGCCGTGTGGCGGCAGTGAGCATAGCAACATGTTTACAACTAGAGGCCAAGGAGGGAACCGCTGCTGTACCTCTCTGGAAAAAAACATATTTATCATTACTTAAGTTCTGCTGTTTTAGTTTCTCTAATAACCTTGAATGTTTAAGAATATCCCCACAATACAGAAAACTAGGTGGTTACCCCAACATGAAACAGAAAAGCACTCAAACAGCAGGGGAAAAGACTGTTCGCTACCTACACGGCTGTAAAAGCTACAGAGACTCCTGGACTTCTAAAGGCAAATAACACCGACTCCAAACACAGAGGAACCTATGGGAATGCACAATGACCAGTAAATTCATTGTAATCAAAAATGTTAATTATGGTATTGTTTACATTCTTATATTTACAGGTCAATGTTTTTAATAACACTGAATAGCTAATTAGCCACCCTGATAAAACCCTGTGATTAACCATTATAAAGGGAAATCTAGAAAGCAGTGTCACTATTCCGAAGAGCCACGCCAACCTAACACAGATAAAACAACCGCTATCTGACCCCTGGAAGAAGAACTCCCACCTCAAGCTAATACAAGCTGGAACACTGGTAACAAATTGCAGAGATTGCTGGACCTGTTCTCAGTTTCCCACTCACTCAGATGGAAGTATTCGGATGATGGGAATTCCCACACCAAACATATTTTCCAATGGTATTCCTCCCGCTGGAATGATGCTCCTTCTGGAACGGAAGGCACTCTGAACCTTTATAGACCAACAAATCCTAACTGTAGATGTAGTAGCCATGGAAACCTTCTGTATTCACAGATCCTTAAAGGGACCAGGGATGACTTCACACCAAAAAATGGAATTACCTGAATGTAGCCTAGGGATCATGGTAGAAATCTATCCCAAGTTCCATTCATATTTGGATGTATTTGGAAAAGGCATTTTAACCACACACTGGTGGCCTATTCTAGACAATATGGGATACTATTGGCTTTGTGGAAATCAAGCTAGAAAAGCTCTACCCCCTAGATGGCATGGAATATGTGCCATTTGAACTGTCGTCCCAGAAATAGATGTCATTGATAAATCAGAATTCCCCAGAGGACACCTACGATCTTTCATAACAAGATATAAATGAAATTTAAATCCCTTTTGAAAGACTGAAAGATCCTCTGGTTTCCACAGATTTGTGAGAGGGTTCCTACCATGGCTAGGAGTGCCTGAATTAGAATAAGCAATAGAGAATATATCCAGAGTCATCAAACAAATAGAAAATCGGACAAACGATGCAATCAGGGCTTTGAAGTTACCAGCCTCTCAAAAGTAGTTAAGCAAAACCAAATGGCCTTCGACTTGCTTTTGGCTGCCAAAGGTGGGGTATGCACAGTTATCAACACCAGCTGCTGTGTATACATAGATCAGACCCTGAGAATACAAACTGATCTAGAGAAGATTAGGAAAAACACTGGAATCTTATATGAAATCCAGAAGGATCAAGGGATATTGGGGTGGCTCAGCCTGCCCTTGGGCTGAGGCCACGGAATGCCAATCAAACCAGGGCCATCCACTAGGTGGATTTCCCTGCCCAAGACAGTGTGTCAGAGGGCGGATCAGAGGATGTCACTGAAGTCTAGGCCGCCTCCCTCTGGGTGGTTCCTGGGTTCAAGTTACCTCCCTCATTCTGGAAAGTTCTTCATTGTTTGGTTGTTCATTGGTTCCTGTTGCGACTCCTGCCTCCCTGTTTTCCCCATTGGTTCTGGTCAAATTGTATCCTCCCCTTTGACTGTACACCATTGGTGGCTTCCCTTTTCCCTGCCTTGTTCCGCCCCCCCAATAAAAAGCTGTGCACGGTTTCCTCAGGGCTCTTCTGGTCCCTGGACCCTCCTACTAATAAACTCACTGGAACCCACACCAGAGGCCCTTCTCGCCTTCTTTGCCTCCGGGCTGACACAAGCCACATCCAACGGCCACCTGACGTGCCTCCTCCGAAGAGGAGCCAGCACATGCGTCCACCTTGTGCCTTTTCCCACACCGAACTCGTCCAGTGAGGACACTGTAGAGGCTAACGCTGCATTCCCTCTGCTTGAGGGCACGCTGAGGCTCGTCTCAACAAGCCCCAGATCGCGTTAAAGGGACAGATATATTTGATTGGATAACATTATGGATTCCGAATCTAAATACAATCATGAGGAAACTGATTGGCGTAATAATTGTTGTTCTGACATTAATGTTTGGTATACGGATTGTATTCCAAATTTGCAAAACTGGAACCAACAGAATGTGTAAATCTGGCAATAACCATTTTCTCTAAAAACTTCAAGAGAATAAATTTAACCTTGTTCACTTAGCATTAAAACCTTATTTAGTACTGTTGAAGTACGAAATGATTTGATAATTTAGTTATTTTGATTGATATTTGTATATAATTTGTAGTTTCACAAGTATTGCTTTAGAATATGACTTGAATTTTCATATGGTTATGGAATCAGTTTTGATTACCTCTCCCTACCTCTTCAAGGTAAAATGTAAGTAAGCAAAACCAATTAAGTTTAATTACCTCCTTGCTTCCCCTGAGACAATCAAACCATTATATAATATATATATATATATATTTGTTTAGGTTATTGTAGAATTGTCTAACACTTAATACATTAAGCAAAGCTAAACTTCACTGAGGAAGGAGACTGAACCAAGAAATGTAAGGGAAAATGAAAAGAGTCACCAACCATCCACTGAACTCCTTCAATCGCTACAACCGAAGAACTACCTCCACAAATTCTTCTCTGCTCCTGGCTTGCATGTCATCCTCCTATGATCTCAAGATTCAAGGGGTGGGGGAACAACCTACCCTACATGGACTAATAATTGGACTGTCCTTAACTACCATGTACGCCCTGAATCTAATACCATGCCTTACACATATTTGTGTTATATGATCTAATGCGTAAGTACATAAATTGAAGCAACAACAGGTGCTTATCATCAATATCTTTTAATGAAATAATACAACTTAGGAAAACAATGTGTATCAAAATACTCAGCGATGGTGTACACACACATGAAAGTGGATACTTTTATAGCATGGAGGCAAGAGATACCTGCACTAATACTCAATGAGGTAAAATCAGTTCCTCTAGACACAGTGGTGGAATGTGGCAGGACATGTCCTCCCCCTCTCTACCACAGATGGCTGGTGCATATGGAAGAGATAACCAGGTGGGTGAAAGGCCCAAAGAGGTCATCTCTGGCACCAAAAGGGCTCAGGCCCCCAGCTAAGAGTCAGCATCTAAGAGTCTGGAGAGAATATGTAGAAAAAGATAAAAGAAAAATAAATATTCTTGGCTGAAAGACACTGTTTTACAAAGAATATAAAAGACACACGAATTATCATGGAGGCAGAGGCCTTCTACAAACACATACCCTGAAAGTGTGCGAGACTTCTCCCCAAAGTTTGGACACAGATTCCACAGTTACTTTCCTGGGAATTGAGTGAAAGGATTTCGGTGTGTGCTCCATCACAAATTCGATGGTAAGAAGCATTGGATCCTAAGTTATATTATTTCTTCACTCGCTGTAAAATTAATGGTACCTTTAACCTCGCGCTGTACTTGCTTACTAGTAATCTCTTTTTGTCTTATTCATATGTAGTAGTAGTCTTTCCAAAGTCTTATGTCTGTTAGTTTTGTGTCTATTAAATAAATAATTCATTCTATAATAGACTGAATCAGCCATTATTAAAGAACTTGAGAACAAGAGTGCGTTTTGGGGGGCTAGCCACCTCAATAAAGCTACTGCCTGCTGCCGGAGGCCTGGACAATAGGCAGGGACTTATTTAAACACCTCACGTCTATTCATAACACGCTGTCTATTCTTTTCTGCACTTCCTGATTTTCTCTGCTTTTGATTGTTTCTAAGACCTACAGGCTTTGTCTGAACAACTTATATTCTGGAGCTGTGCTGCTATTATGCTAGTTCAGGGAATTATTGATACTTTTTAACATTATCCTTGGAAATTAAGGTATCACCAATATCCATAAGAAAGTGGCTCTTCTGAGGGTGGCCTGTGACATCAATCTGCCATGCAGTCCCAGCCTGTGCATACGTAGGACAGATCTCAGGTTTTAGCAGAAATAGGCTCTTCTGTCACTGGACTTAGGAACCTGCCTTTTCACAGCATTAGTCTTTTAATGTAGAAAAGCCATGTCAACAGGTGTTGTCCTAACACTGATAAGTGACATAAGAAACATGATCTCCTGTTCCAGCTGCTCCAGCTCAGGTTTCTGCTGCCCAGCTGCTGGAGCCCAGGCCAGTGCCCAAGATTCAGGGTCTCTGCCCACACTGAGGGATGCAGCTGCTGCTTTCCCAGCTGCTGCTTCAACCAGTAGCAAAAGAGGGCACATGTCCCAGAGACAAAAACACGAGACACACACACACAGAGCACACTGGCATGGCTGATCACACATACTGCCACACACAGGACTCACATACAGCATAAACACAGGAAGCCAGGTGCCCTCCTTCTCTTTAGCTCTCAGAGAGAACACGTCATTCATGGTGGCCCACACACACTCCCACTCTCTGTGTTCACAAGCACACAACTATTTGTGGATCCTTTAAGCATCACCACAGCCCCTCTGTTGTCCCTGCACCCCTGCTTGGATCCCAGAGCACCATAACTGCCCATGGGTTCCCTGCTTGCCTGCTGGTCTAGTTTAGTGCTCACTGCAAACACACACAGAGCTGTCCCTCATGTACTACACACTTGCAGCTCCTCCTGTGAGTACCAGCACAGCCCACCTGTCTTACTGACACCCTGTCCCAGCTTGAATTTACTGGTGAATACACACACACTGCTCATTCCCACCAGGATTGGGGAAGATGCAGACACCCTGCCTCAGCAGCTGGCGCCAGGCACACAGGTGCCTTCTCCAGACACTCTTTTCCACATACTTTTACAAATACCTTTGGTCCTTTGATAGTAGTTTTGCACGTATGTCAAACTGTCAAATTACGGACCAACAATCTGTTGTGTTGGGGAAAGTTCACAGCCATAATGAAATGATATCCCCAGCCTTCATGATATTGCAGTTTAATATTTTAAGACAAAAACAAAATAGAGTACTCCAGGGAATAGATTAGAGTAATCCAAGAAAAGCATAAAATTATTAAACTTACTGCAATAAAATATGATTATAGTATATCAGCTGTCTAAACAAAGCCAAGTATATTGGTATCAGGGAAAATTAAAGAATAATTTATATCTCTGCCCTTCCTACATAAGGCATACTTAAGCGTGGCATTAAAGCAAAAGAGAAAGGAACATGCTTTTTTGCAATAAAGGGATCAATCACATGTTGAAGTCAATGGATTTATACAGTTGTAGCTCTATTATGTTGGTAACATCTCAAATCAGTTACTAATTTTATTGGAATGCAAAGAATAATGTCTTCCTTCAAAATATCTGATGGACTACACTGAAGCCTTATGATAATTTGATTTCTTGGCTACATTCCTATTTATATCACAGAGCAACTGTGAACCTTATATTTGGACTTTGTATTGAGAGGGACCAATCTGATTTTTATTTATGACTCAACATATGTTATATTCCTATAAGGGCTGTACATGTGCTGGCAGCCCTGTCCCCGGGAGGGCTTTGCCTGGCAGCCAGTAAGGGCAGAGAAAACTTCCACAATCGGGCTGTGAGCAACTCCCTCCACTGGCTGGTGGGATAAATGCCCGGAAGCCTGGGAAGAATGCCCGGGAAATTGGGCTGGGGGAGGAGCCTTAACACATAAAAGCAGCTAACTACAACACAACGAGAGCTATTTTGCTTTTGGATTTTTTGGAGGGAGCGGGGGGCTTGCCTGTAGGGTTAGCTCGGCCTCCCTCCCCTCCTTCACTTTTTCTTCCCTGCAGTCCTGTTTCCCTGCCTGTATCTGCTTCACGCTTCTTCACCGTTTCCATGAACCAGCTCATCACCACGAAGACCTCGTGCTCCTCAACCACCGCTGCCTGCACCCAGCCACGACCGCAGCCACCATCGTGTTTCCCATGCTGCAAGCACAGCCGCTGCTGCCTGCACCCAGCCGTGACCGCCGCTGCCGCTGTGTTTCCTGCGCTGCCCACTGGCCCAAGCTGCTGTAGCACTAGCCCGTAGCAACCAGCCTGCCACCACCGCCTGCATCCAGCCGCAACTGCCACCGTCGCCGTGTTCCCCATGCTGCCCACAGCAAGGAGCCCAGAGCACAAGCCCACGGCACCCAACTTGCAGCCACCACTGCCCGCAGCCACGCCCCAACTCTGAGAGTCCACAACTGCTCCAGGAGCACACCCCTAGCAACAGCAACCGGTTCTCTGCTGACAGAAGAAACACGCAGCCTGCTGCTGTTTGGAAATCACGCCCAGCTCATCACGGGAGCTACGCAGATGCACGGCAGTTCGCAGCACGCGTGCTCCGTCTGCTGAGCTGACGCCAACAAAGCACCCGGATTCCTCTGGTGACTCTGTCCCCGTCTTCTATTTCTTCCAGTTTATCTGTCTTCCCCCTCTCTACTCTCTTTTATGTCCCCCTTCGGTAGGAACACTTACCCTTTTCTGTCAATAAACGGTTCTAAGATATAATGTTGCCGCGTTTGCGCTTTATTTTCATCTACGAAATATATCGAAAGAATCCTTCCCAATGCCTCTTTTATATTGGGACGGGATATGTATAAATAACAATTCACTTCTAATAATATGTGGTATGAGTTAGAAGTCTGAGCTTCTTCCTAAATGCACAATACAAGATTGTCCTCACCTTAAGGAACTGATAATAGAGAAATACTTTAACTTGAAGTACAGAATTTCTCATCTACTGCTCCTATAAACACTGCAGAGAACTTTGAATGACCAGCATACCAAAAGAGTAATTGAAGGCACAACACTTAATTACCTTATACTTTCATCATATTATTTCAATATAACCCTTGTAACATGCTCCACTGTCTTTCATATAGAACTAACTTAAATTGTATAACTTAAATTGTTGCAAAATAGGGCGTCAGTCATTATATTCAATTAACAGGAACATGTATAAGGTGTGACAGTGACAGACAGTAAAGTCATTGCAGTAGAGAACCATTGGCAATGGTTGATTAACTATTAAAAAAGCTGCTTGAATAAGTAATTGATTACCATTGTCCATATAATTAGGGGGTATATTGTTCATACTGAGATGAACATCAAATGATACACACATCTCATTTAAAAAATTAGAAGTTAATTTCTTTCCTAAGAAAGAGGAAACTCCTCTTTCCCCATACATCAACTGACAGGCAAACATAAACAAAACCATTTCTGAAATTTGAAACAGTACTGTTTACATTTACTCACATTTTGTGTTTTAACTCTCTTGTCTTTCTTCTTTAATTGAGTCTTCCCTGAATTTAGTAGCAAAACTGTCATAGATGTCAATGTTGTTGGCATCTGTGGTGGTGGATCCTCCCCCTGCCCCAATCACTCCTTTCCAGGCTGCAGTGTGAGCTGAAAAAATGCTTGTTAGGCCTCATCCTTGAAAACACCACCTGGGCTCAGCTCTTTTACAGCTTATCAAAAAACACTGTCCACTCTCAGGAACTCCTAACAAGCTTCTGTTTTTCTCATGAGCAGCCTTGGAAAATATTTCTGGCCTGAATGGCATAACATTCTTATTCTCACACTTTCAAAGAAAGAGCTGACCCAAACTGTGGCCAGGATGAAATGTTCTTATGACTAAAGCCCACTCTCTTGCAACCCTATAAACAGCTGTCCAAAATGGGGCCCGTTAAGCCCTCCTGGACCGCAGCAGGCCTGTGATCAGCAATCTCCCTCTGAGTGGGATGCCTCTCAGAGCCAGCACACTCTCAGGTTTGCTACACCTGGAGAATCACTGAACCATGATGTATCCTGGGCTGATACCCTCACTCCTCGAGGCCCGATCCTTCGCCCGTTGGGAGATGCAAAAGCATCTGAAGTGAGTACTTTCACTGACCTCTGAGGGAAATTCTTCCACAGGTACTTTATCTTGCACTGACTATTTCTGACTGTGTGCATACCCCTTACGCATATGCTATAGCAAATCTGGAAGTTAAGTTATAATTTAGGCTAAATGTTGTTAAGTGTTATTTTTCTTCTAGATTGTTAAGGTTAAGATATAAATTAAGATATAAGTTAAGTTTAAATAGTGTTAAGTTTAAGTGTTGTTGAGTTTAGGCCACGTTCCTTTTCATCCCTTTTTACACTGTCTTTACACACAGACACACCTAGGTAGTTTCAATTAATTTCTGCTTTGATTGCCTGGATTGTGTTTGCTTTTCTTGTTGCTTGTTTTCCCTTGTTGTGCCTTAGTTGCCCTTTGTAAGTAGAGTGAATCTTGCCAACGAATTTGTTGTAATTTGTAGTTTAATATTAAATCTGACTTTTGCTCATATCCTTGCTGGTGATTTTTTGAGCAATCTCAAGCACGCTTGTTCGGGACAGTGTCCCAAACTAAATGTATTAGGTTACAATGTAAGATGTAACCAAAAGTATGTATTCTATCACCATCTGTTGAAACCAGGTGGGGCAGGGTTCTTTATCTCTTCCATGACACATACCTGATAATTCTGGGAGATATCTTCTGTTAATGGGCCATCCAGCCTCACTGCATGACTCATAAAATTACATCATCCCATTGTGAGATGATCCACCCAGGAGGAGGAACCAAGCATTCCTAGCTGGATATAATCTGAAGTTTGGAATACCACACTCAGCCCTTACCTACTGGGTTCCTAGAGGACAAGAGCTTCATAACCATCACAGGACCTTCAGAGGAAGACCGTTCTACAGGATCACTGCTTTAACAGAACAATACCTATCACCCCAAAAGGATTGCAGCCACCACTTAATTGGACTGCTACCACCACTCTGTGCAGCAGGGTGTCAGGTCATATCTTGACTCTGTTGGGGTTAAGCCAGTGTTTCTGTATTTTATATATATATATATATATTTTATATATATTAGTAAAGAACTGTTATTCCTCTTTCCCATATATTTGCCCGAAAGCCTCTTAATTTCAAAATTATAATAATTTGGAGGGAATGTGGTTACATTTTCCATTCCAAGGGAGGCTCCCGCCTTTCTTGGAAGACACCTGTCTTTCAAACCAAGGCACTAAACATCTCTAGTCAACTTGCTACATGAATGTAGAAATTGATCCTACCTATAATTCATCTATGTTCTGAAAATGCATAAAAGGACCATAAGGGAAGGACAAATCATTTTTGTATTCTCTTCTTGCATCCTGTTTCATAAAAGTCTGAATAATGTAATTCAGATACATATCCAATTGGAGAACTAGCTGTCAGCATGTTTACACTGAGTCACATAGGGCCACACAAAATCAAAAAGGTTGGAAAGGACCTCTAAGATCACTGAGTCCAACCCTTGACTGAACACCACCACCATGTCAACTAAATCATGGCACTAAGTGCCATGTCCAGTCTTTCCTTGAAGACCTACAGGGACAGTGACTTCACCACCTCCCTGGCAAATCCATTCCAGTGTCTAATTACCCTTTCTGTGAAGAATTCTTTCTAATGTCCAACCTAAGCCTCCTCTGGTGCCAGCTTAAGGTGATGCACTCTTATCCTGTCAGCAGCTATCTGGCAGAAGAGACTGAGTCCCACCTGGCTACAGCCTTCTCTCAGAAAGTTGTAGAGTGATAAGAAAACAATCGGGTACCTCCTTTTCTCCAGGCTGAAAAACCTCAGCTCCCTAAGCTGCTCTTCACAAGATGGTGCTCTGGCTTCATTGCCTGTCTCTGGACCTGCTCCAGAACCTCAATGTCCTTCCTGAATTGAAAGGCCTAGTACAGAGGACAACTACGGGACACAGCACTCAAGGTGTGCCCTCACCAGTGCTCAGTACAGAGGGACAATCACTGCCCTGGTCCTGCTGGCTACACTATTGCTGACACAGAATGTCAGCATGCCACCTGGGCACACACCGGCTCATGTTTGGCTGCTGTCGGCCAGCCCCCCCAGGTCCTTTCCCATTCTGCAGTTTTCTAGCCACTCTGCCCCCAGCCTGGAAAACTGAAGGGGGTTGTTCGGGCCAAAGTGTAGGGCCCAGCACTTTGTTTTGTTGAACCACATATTTTTGGCCTTTGTGCATGGATCCAGCCTGTCCTCATCTCTCTTAAGAGATTTTCTGACATCCAGCAGATTGACACTCCCACCCAACTTGGTGTCATCCACAGATTTACTAATGGTAAACTCAATCCCCTCAGCCAGATGATCAGTAAAGATACCAAACAAAACTGGACCCAGCATTTATCCCCGGGGGACAACACTAGTGACCAGATACCAGCTCAATGCAGCATCATTCACAGCCACTCTCTGGGCCTGACAGCTCTTAACCCAGCAAAGAGTGCACCTGCCCAAGCCCTGGGCTGATGGCTTTTCCAGGACTCTGCTGTGGGAGACAGAGTCAAAGGCTTTGCTCAGGTCCAGGGAGACTCCATCCACTGCTTTTCCCTCAGCCCTGAGGTGGGTCACGCGCTCCTCAAAGGACATCACATTGCTCAGGCAGGACCTGCCTTTCCTAAACCCACACTGCCTGGGCCTGATCCCTCGGTTCTCCTCTATGGGCTGTGTTATAAATAAGTTTTAGTTTTCTATAATTAATAAGTAAGTTGGTAAATATGTTAATAGCGGAGTTGGGTTGGTTGATGTTTTCTGTGTTAATTATCTTGTTACATCAAGTTGCAGTGTACCGGGTGTAATACCTGCATGTAACCATTGGGTGGTGGACTCAATACCATGGGGAAAGGGGAAGTTTTCCAGATTGTTCCAACAGATAAGAGTGATGTCACCAAGAATGTGGATTGGACATAGCACGAACCAATCGGTGGAGGTTCTTGGAAAATGATTGGTGAAAAAGGCATCCTTGAAATGGACCAATGACAGCAGGAGAAACGAGCCAGTAGCATGAAGGATCCAAAATGGACCAATAGACTTAAAGGACTGAGTCTAAAGACTGATTTGGGGCTTAGCACCTGGTCCTCTGCCCATTTGCACTGGCAAGGGAGAGTACCCGGCATTGCGTACGTGCCACTTTGAGTCTCTGCTTCGTTGTTGGGGTTCGTGAGTGTAGTGGTTTGGTCCAAAATACTCATTACTGTTTACGTTCTGTGAGATAAGAATTAGGAGAAATGCAAAGCAGGCACCAAACTTGAAAGAATATAAAGAAGTTTATTAACAGACCTAAAAGAAGAAAAAAAATTATACCACCTTCAGAACTCTCCTCCTCCCCCCACCTTCCTCCCTTCTCCCACTGACAATGTTCAAAGACAACCCTTAAGATGTTCAGTCTGTTTACCACTTCCATAATAACCTTGTTCAGTCCATTTAGAAAGAGAAGTCTCTTCTTGCTCATGCTATGAAAATATTATCACAACGAGACAGCCGCCCACTTCCAAATATTGTTCAGTCCATTTAGGAAGAGGAGTCTCTCTGCCTGCGTGTGAGTCCTTTCCCCCGACTTGCAGCTTTTCCCGCAACTGCTTTCGAGGGTCCACTCTTGAAGTTTTTTGGGGTACAATTTTAAGGTTGAGCCGTTCAGAAACAAAAACAGAGGCCCTTCTCCTTCCCTGGGAGCAAAGGGTCTTCCTCATCTTCATCTTTAGGACTATCTGTGGGAGCATCTCTAGGAACTGAGGTTTTCTCCTTTCCCATTTGGAGCAAAAGTCCTCATCTGGTTCATCTCTAGGGACTGAGGTTTTCTCCTTTCCCGTTTGGAGCAAAAGTCCTCGTCTGGTTCATCTCTCCCTGTCCAAACTTCTCATGAAATTACAGCTGCGTCAGCATCTGCCTATCTCAACGCAGGTGCTTCTGCTCACGAGTTGAACACTCCACCCCCCATATCTTCATGAAATTACAACAGGATACTCTGATATATCATAGCTTCACAACAGACTTTCAGCTTTAAGCATCTCCTCTCTCTCTTCCCTCAGGTTTTCAGCTCTTCACAGCAATAAAAAGGGCTAATCTCACCTCGGCCTTGCAGCTTTGCAGCTGGAATGTTGAATTTTTCTTATCGCAGTGGAGAGGGGGGAGAGCCGAGCCGCTCCGGCTGCCCACGGCAAGGCAGTGGGGGGGGTTCCATGGCTGGAACAGGTCCATGGCTTCAGGATGGCCGTGGCCCGGCCCGGCCTGGCCCAAGCAGGGCCTGGCCGGGCCCACTGGGCCCTGCTCGGGCCCTGCAGCCACCTGTCCCAGCGCCGGAAACGAGAGAGAGCTTGGAGGGGGAGTTTGCCTATTCTTAAATGTGGATCACAGAGGTGATCACAACTTTAAGTGGCTTAAAGAATTGTCCATATTCAAACTGGCCAGCTGATAGGTTCTATCAGTTCCCAGAGGAAACTGTAAGCACCCCTTAGCAAGGACGTCCCTTCCGGGACTATGCTTGCTAACCTATGACAGTGAGCTTACCTCGGTACCCGTTCTTAGTTGCTCTTTAATAAAGGGGCTGTTTGCAGTAAGGAGTGAGTGGTGTTGCTTGCCTCACTTACATCATCCCTTCCTGTCAGGCTGTGTGATCCCACTCACGATGATCTGCTCCAGAATGTTGCTGGGCCCTGACATCAGGCTGACAGGCCTGGAGTTCACCGCATCCTCCCTGCAGCCCTTCTTGTGCATGGGTGTCACATTGGCACCTCCAGTCGTCTGGGACCTCATGACTGTCTAGGACTGATAATAGAAGATGGAGAGCGGCTTAGTGAGCTCTTTCACCAGCTCCCTGAGCACCCGGCCAGCCTCATAGACTTGTCAGTGTCTAAGTGGCTCTGAAGGTCACTAACGACTTCCTCTGGGATTACAGGGGCTCTAGTCTGCTCGTCATCCCTGTCTATGGGCTCAGGGGGCTGCTTGTTCTCCTCATAACTGGTCTGACTGTTGGGAGACTGAAGCAAAGAAGGCATTCGGTACCTCAGCCTCTTCCTTATCCTTCCTGGCCATATTCCCCCCTGCCTCAAATAAGAATGGAGATTTTCCTTGGCCCTCCTTTGTTGTTAGTCTTTGTAAACAAACACTTTTTATTGTCTTATACAGTAGTGGCCAGATAAAGTGCTAATAGAGCTTTTGCCTTCCTGATTATCTTTATACCTGAGGTCAGGGCCAAGGGGTGGGACATGTGGTGGGCTGGGTAGGAAAAGCAGTTTGGCAGGGCACAGGGCTTCTTTAGGCATGTTTAGGGAATGATGCCGAGGCAACAAGATAATGCTTGAGCTATGCAAATACTGTAGCTATGCAGAAAGAAGTAGTTACTTTGTAGCAGGGTATGTGAAGGAAGCACTCCTTAGAAATCAACAAATTTAGCCAAACAAGCTAACTGCACTTATAAATAATCACTGGCTATTTTAACAGACAATCTTATAGAGCATGCACAGGAAACAGGTGAAAAGTTCAAGCTTGAGGAAGACTTATGTGCCTTCATCAAAAACGACCACCAGGAGGCTGACGATCACTTGATGCAGCAACTGCGCATGTGGTACAAGGGCTTACATAATCATGGGATTAGGAAACGTTGCAATATGAAAGTTAGGAAAGTGTAATGTGCGCATTAAGGAAAAAAGTATAAAAGCTAGTACTGTGTGAAGAATGGACGAGTGAGTTTGTGGTGGAGCTATCCTGGCATCGAATAAACAAATACCTGCTCTATAGGGCTTATACTATGGAGTACTGTTTTCTTACCTAGTTTTTGGGCATCAGGGATGAACACAAAGTGGGACAAGAGAGAGCTAGAGGTCATTGGGAGAGGAACAAGCATAGGCAAAGTAGAGGGGCAAAGGCCTAAAATAGGCCTTTGTGCCCAGGGACATCTGCATGGAAAGTGCCAGGCCTCTGTGCCCACCAAGCCTTTGTGACCTGTGGTTGCATCATGCCCAGGGGCTATCGTGACACAGGTCCGTGTGGTGACCCGGAGGGCACTTGTGGGGCCAAACCGCTGGAGTGGCCACTCCCAGGAGAGCAGCTCTCTCAGGAGGCAGCAGCTCTCTCAGTAGGCAGCAGCTCTCCCGGGTGCCCATGGCCAGGGTTCGTCAGAGCACTGCCAAGATGTGGAAGAGGCAGGAGGTGAAGGCCCACTGCCAACCCTGTGAGAGGCAGCCACTGCTGTCCAAGCGTCAACAGGTGAGGGATGGGGATGGAGGGAGAGTGTGCAGTGGGACTCGGGGGAGGGCTGGGGGCAGAGACCACCAGCCAGGCCTGGCACCAGGCCTTGCTCTGGGGAGGAGCCGGTGCCGGTATGGCCGAGGAACAGCAATGCCCCTGAAACAGAGAGCGCAGCGGGGAACCCAGCCCAGCCTGGCTGCTGTGGCCAGCACCTGACTCGGGGCCAGAGCTGGGCTTGCCAGTGTGTGGGGGAACAGTGCACCCGCACAGCCGCCTCCATCCCGCACCTCCTCCTGCTTCCCACAGGTGCCCCAGAGGCAGCCGCAGGCAGCAGCGCAGGTCACACAGGTAACCATCACGGCCCTCCATGGGGACAGACTGGTCTCCAGACCAGTCACCTCATGGACACGCACAGGTCTCAGAACACATGAGGACACCCTGGAGGGTGGGCACTCGCTGCCCCGCAGCGGCACAGTCACACGGCCACAAAGATTGTCCGTGTCAGACTTGCCGCCTCTCCACGGCCCTCCATTGACAGTGACACGGCTCAGCCCTAAACTGCCAAGAGCAGCCTCGGCAAAGGTCAAGCTGCCCCCTCTGCCAGCAGCAGCAGCAGCCTCGGGGTCTTCTCCCAGAGGCAGAGCACGGTCCGGGGGCCCCATGGCCAGCAGCCACCGACAGCTTGTGCCACCTGCTCCATGGGGCACTATGGCTGCTGACAGGTCCTGGGAAACACCTTCCCCAGACAGCAGCCCTGCTGCTGCTGAAGGGCTCTGGCGAGGGTCAGCAGCAAGGCAGGACCATCGCCTCCCACCCGTGCGACCTGCAGGTGGCATGCCACTCCGCACAGGGACCCAGCCAGCTTGGAAGCACCTGGAGCACACTGAGAAGGAGGAGCTCACTGAGGTGCAGAAAGAGCACGGTGGCAAAACACCCAGAGACCTGATTAGAAGCTTTGCCCTGTGCCTGTGTGAAGACACATCCATCAAGTCCACCTGCACCCAGGAGTGGTCAAGTGTCTGCCAAGAGGCGGATGCAGAGCCCCAGGTGCTGCCCAGCACTCCCGGCTTGACTGAAGGCTCCTCAGGAGAGATGGGAAAGTCCTCTAAGTTCCTGTCTCCTGCCCTGGTTGCAGAGCTGTGTTCTGGCTCTGATAACTCTGGGCCCTGGGACAGTTTTCTAAACGAGCCAGAGGAGAAGTGGGATGAGGAAGAGCTCCCAGACAGAGAGGCTGCAGGAGAGGGGGACAGCGACCCACAGAGTGCATCGCTTGCCCCGTTGAAAGAGACAACGGCAGAGGCAGTAGCTTCTGCCCTGGACAAAGATCCCTGGGGCGATGGGCCCAGCGAGCTTTTCCCCACCTCAGAGTCTGAGGAAACCTCAGGCTTCTCAGCTTCTCCCTCGTCTGGTGGCTCCTGTGAGGAAAGGGGAACTCGTGGGCCAGCAGAGCAAAGCAAACATGGCAAGCTGCTGTGCATGGAGGCTGAGGATGTTTCAAAGCATCTTCTGCATATTGAGGCAGAGGAGCTGGAGAAGTTGGAGGAAGATATCCTCTCCTTCCTGGATCAAGAAAGCCCCTCGGTGTGGCACAGCTTTTGCAACTGGAGCAAAGACTGTGCAGGAAAGACCAAAAACTGCTCACAGCTCGTGCCTCCTGACCTCTTTGCAGAGATGTGGTCTCTCTTTAGCAACAAGGACGTGCCGTCCTGGGACAGTCAGATAGACGAGCTAATGGTGAAGTGGGAGAAAGAAAACCTCCCTGACAGAGACACTGCAGGAGAGGGGCATAGCAAGCCAGAGTGCACGGTGTCTCTCCCACTGAAAGAGAAAGAAGAGCCAGAAGCTGCAGGAAAGGGGGACAGTGAGCCAGAGAGTGCATTATCTCTCCCACTGCAAGATGAGAAAGAAGACCTACCAGCTTCTCCCCTGGACAGCAATCCCTGTGGCAAGGGGGAAAGTGAGGTTCGCCCCACGACACTGCCCGAAGAGGCAAAAATGTCGGCTTGTGCCTTGCCTGCCAATCCCACAGAGGAGGCTGATGCAGCATGCATGTCCAGAAAGATCCGTGTGGGACCGAGGTGCCAGCAGGGGCCTGCCCAATGCCTGCCCAGCCCCTGGCACGCAGTGTTCCTGCTTCCCCCACCGGCATGGCCACTGTCCCATGGCCCCGGGCCCCATGGCGATGGCGCTCCATCGTCAAGACGGCCCAGTGGGCTCTGCGCCGGCTTTTCTCTTTCAGCTGCCTCAGGGGGCAGCAAGAGGAGTGAGCCCAGACACCAGCACCAGACGGATCCCAAGAGATGGCCGCTCACCCTCGGGCTGTGCACCTCCCAGTGGTAGCTGCAGCTCCCACAGGCAACGGCACAGGGAGGCACGTAGTAGATACACCGATGGATGGATGGATGGATGGATGGACGATGGATGGTTCCCAAGGCAACAGGTTGCCAAAGGTAGGTCCTGCTCCTGGACCCAGCCTGGCATGTCCAAGCCAACTGGAAGGCAGCCTAGTCGAGGAGAGCCAGCTGAGGAAGGATTACAACGCTGCCTTGTAGAATGCCACAGAAGCTGACTTATGCCCAGGCTTCATTGTGGGGGTCCATCCCCACCCTGTGCCCAGTCTGCATTAGGAGCTGAGAAATGCTCCTTGGGCCTCAGCATTGCCGGCAAAGGAAGGCACGCCCATCCTCCCTCCACATGGCAATTAGGAAACCGCCTCACTGGAACACCACAACATGGACTGGAGAAAAGTGTTAATCCCGAAAGAATGACCCAGGGCCCCCACCTCCACCTCCACAAGAACCACTGGGACCTCTCACCGAGATGTGCAGGGTGAGGAAGGACCGATGGGATGCCACTGGAGCCAAGTGTGGTGTCTGTCTTCTGCTTGATCACTCCCTTCCTGCACTTCCCCCTATTTTTGCCCCCCTCTCCTTCTCACCCTCCTCTTTTCTATTCCTCTCTATCTCTCTACCTCCTATTTATTGTTAAATAAAATCCCTGTTGTTGACTTTGGTAGATAGTCTCATTGGCACCTTAATTTGTGGTGCTCTCACTAATCTGAACAGGGGCACACATCTGCACACAGCACTTGAGCTGTGGCCTCCCCAGTGCCCAGCACAGAGGGACAATCACCAGCCCGGTTCTGCTGGCCACACTATTGCTGACACAGAAGGCCAGGAGGCCACCGGCCTCCTTGCCCAGCTGGGCACATGCCAGCTCACGTTCGGCTGCCGTTGGCCAGCACCTCCCGGGCCTTTCCTGCTGGGCAGCTTTCCAGCCACTCTGCCCCCAGCCTGGAGCACTGCAGGGCCTTGTTAGGACACGAGGGCAGGACCCAGGCCTTGCTCTTCATGAACCGCATCCCGCTGGCCTCACACCATCCAGCCAGCCTGTCCACATCCCCCTGCAGAGCCTTCCTACCCTGCAGGGCATCGACACCCCCACCCACCTTGGTGTCATCACAAATTTACTACTGAGGGTACGCTCAATGCCCTTGGCTACATCAGCAGGACAGAAACTGAAAAGGACTGGGCCCAGGGGACACCACTACTGACCGGATGCCAACTGGATGCGGCACCATGCCCCAGTTCCCCGGGCCTGGCCATCCCGACAGTTCTTAAGCCAGCAAAGAGTGCACCTGCCCAAGCCCTGGGCTGATGGCTTTTCCGGGACTGTGCTGTGGGAGACGGAATCAAAGGCTTTGCTCAAGTCCAGGGAGACTCCATCCACAGCTTTTCCCTCAGCTCTGAGGCGGGTCACGCGCTTCTCAAAGGACATCAGGTTGCTCAGGCAGGACCTGCCTTTCCTAAACCCACGCTGGCTGGGCCTGATCCCTCGGTTCCCCTCTATGGGCCGTGCGATCCCACTGACGACGATCTGCTCCAGAACCCTGCCGGGCCCCGAGGTCAGGCTGACAGGCCTGCAGTTCCCCTCGTGCTCCCTCCGGCCCTTCTTGGGCGTCACAGTGGGACACCTGCAGTCATCTGGGACCTCCCCGACTGGCCGGGAATGATGATAATAAAGGACGGGAGAGTGGCTTAGCGACCTCTTCCGTGGCTCCCTCAGCACCCTTGGGAGACTCCAGGCCAGGCCCAGTGACTTGTCACTGTTTAAGTGGCTCCGTAGGTCACTAACAACTCCCTCCGGGATTGCAGGAGTCTGGCCTGCTCCCCGTCCCTGTGTGCCAGCTCAGCGGACTGCTTGTCCTCCAGGTAACCCATCTGATTGTTGGAGGAGATGGAGGAAAAGAAAGAATTCTGCACCTCAGCCTTTTCCTCGTCCATTGTGACCATATTCCCCTCACCCCAGCCTTGATTAAAGAAGGGCCATTTGCCTTGGCGCTGCTGCATTCCTAATCTCTTTAAACAAAGACTTTTAATTGTCTTTTACAGGGGTGGCCAGATTAAATTCAAACAGATTTTTTGCCTTCCTGATGATCTTTCTACCTGAGGTTGGGGTCAATAGCTTAGGCACATGGTGGGCTGGGTGGGAAAAGCACTTTGGCATGGTACAGGGCCTCTTTGAGGATGTTTAGAGGAGGAACATACAAGGTGGGACAACAGAGAGGTGCAGGTCACTGGGAGAAGAACAAGTGTAGGCAAAGTTGAGGGGCAAAGGCCTAACAAAGGCCTTTGTGACCAGGGGCGGCTCCATGGAAATTGCCAGGCCTCTGGGACAAGGGACGGCCGTGCCCACCAGGCCTTTGTGACCCGCGGTGGCATCATGCCCAGAGGCCATTGTGACGTGGGTCCGTGTCGTGACCCTGGGGGCTCCAAGTCCCTGCAGCGGTCACTCCCAGGAGAGCAGCTCTCTGAGGAGGCAGCAGCTTCTCTGGAGGCAGCAACTTCTCAGGAGGCAGCAGCTCCCCTGGGGGCTTGTGGCCAGCGTTTGGCAAAGCACCCTCAAGATGTCAAATCAGCAGCAGGCGAATGCTCACAGGCACCCCTGTGAGGGGCAGCCACTGCTGTACAAGTGGCGACAGGTGAGGGAAAGGGATGGAGGGAGAGGCTGCAGTTGCACCTGGGGAAAGCCCTGGGGCAGAGACAGGCAGGCCTGGCACCAGGCCTTGCTCTGCGGAGGGGCCAGCGCTGGCCTGGGCTAAGCACAGCAATGCCCCAGGGACAGCGAGCACAGCGGGGAACCCAGCCCAGCCTGGCTGCCGTGGCCAGCACCTGCCTCGGGGCCAGGGCCGGGCTGGCCGGCACGTGGGGGACACTGTTCCCGCACAGCCACCTCCATCCTGTGCCTCCTCCTGCTTCCCACAGGTGACCCAGAGGCAGCCACAGGAGGCACCACAGGTCACCTGGAAGACCGTCACACCCCTTCACATGGACAGACTGTTCCCCAGACCGGTCACCTCAGGAAGATCCCCAGGACTTGACACACAGGACAGCCTGGAGGGCGGGCACTCGCTGCCCCGCAGCGGCACAGTCACATGGCCACAAAGATTGTCCGTGTCAGACTTGCCGCCTCTCCACGGCCCTCCACTGACAGTGACACGGCTCAGCCCTAAACTGCCAAGAGCAGCCTCGGCAAAGGTCAAGCTGCCCCCTCTGCCAGCAGCAGCAGCAGCCTCGAGGTCTTCTCCCAGAGGCAGAGCACGGTCCGGGGGCCCCATGGCCAGCGGCCACCGACAGCTTGTGCCACCTGCTCCATGGGGCACTATGGCTGCTGGCAGGGCCTGGGAAACACCTTCCCTGGACAGCAGCCCTGCTGCTGAAGGGCTCTGGCGAGGGTCAGCAGCAAGGCAGGGCCGTCGCCTGCCATCGGTGCAATCCACACACAAAGTGCAGGTCCGCACTGGGACCCAGCCAGCTTGGAAGCACCTGGGGCACTCTGAGACAGAGGAGCTCATCAAGGTGCAGGAGGGGCATGGTGGCAACACCTGCAGTGACCTGTTTAGAGAACTCGCCCCGTATCTGCGTGAGAACAGGTCCGTCAGCTCCACCTCAAGCACTTCCAAGTGGTTGAGGGCCCGCCAAGGGGCGCAGGGAACGTGTCGGCTGGCCGAGCAAACTGCGCGTCGCGAGCAGCTGTGCCCAGAGGATGAGGATGCTTTGATGCAGCTTCTCCGTAAAAAGACAGAGCAGCTGGAGGAGCTGGAAGACAAAGTGTACAAAGAGAAGTTTAGAGCCATCTTCTCCTCCCTGGAAGACAAAGAAGGCCCCATGACGTCCAGCTGCGTCATCAGGGATCCATGGAGTCCCACCCTGGAGCCAGCTGCAGGTCCCTCGGTGCCGCACAGCACCTGCAGCGTGACCAAAGACGCCGCAGGAGAGACAGAAAGCTCCTCAGAGCTTGTGTCTCTTGACCAGTTGTTGGCCGACCTGTGCCCTGTCTCCGATGAATTGCTGTCTTGTGATGCTCTCGTCAAGGAGCTACTGGAAAAGTGGGAGGAAGAAAAGCTCCCTGACAGAGAAGCGGCAGGAGAGAGGGACAGCGAGCCAGAGAGCGCCTTGTCTCTCCAGCTGCGAGACGAAAAAGAAGAGCCAGTGGCTTCTGCCCTGGACAGTTATCCGTGGGATGAGAGGAGCAGCCAGCCTCCCCCCACATCACAGCCTGAGGAGACATCAGGCTTCCCAGCTTCTCCTTCATCTGGAGGCTCCTGTGAGGAGAGGGCAATTCGTAAGCCACCACAGCAAGCTGAACATGGCAAGCTGCTCTGCATGGGGACTGAGGACGTGTTAAAGGACCTTCTGCAGATCCAGACACAGCAGCTGGAGGAAGAGGATGATGACCAAACACATGGAGACCTGTTTGGAGACATCCTCTCCTTCCTGGACAAAGAAAGCCATCCCTGTGACGAGGGGCACAGCGAGCCTCTCCCCACACCACTGCACCAAGACACAAAGATGTTTGCAGTTTGTGCCTTGCCTGCTGAACCCGTGGACAAGGCCGATGAAACACGCATGGAGGCTGGCCATGCCCAGGCCGCCCCTCCCCAGGAAAAGCCCTGCAGGGCTGGGGCACCGGCAGGGGCTTGCCCGCTGCCTGCCCAGCCCCTGGCACGCAGTGGCCCTTCTCCCCCCGCTGGCATGGCCCCTGTCCCGCGGCCCCCGGCCCCACGGCGATGGCGCTCCATCGTCAAGACGGCCCGGCGGGCTCTGCGCCGGCTCTTCTCTTTCAGATGCCACAGTATGCAGCTGGAGGAGTGAGCCCCACTGCCAGCACCAGGACAATCCCCAAAGATGCCGGCTCACCCTGAGGACGCCCCGCTCCCAGGAGCAACGGCAGCGACCGGAGGCACCAGCACTGGAGAGGGAGACAAACACTGGAGGCACCGATGCATGCATGGGTGAATGGATGGATGGATGGTGCCCAAGGCAATCAGTTGCCAAAGGTGGGTCCTGCTGCCGGCCCCAGCCCCTCGCCCCCATGCCGACTGCAAGGCAGCCTGGTCAGGAGAGCCGCCTGAGGAAGGATTGCTGATCTGCCCTGGCACACCCCACAGAAGCTGACTTTAGGCCCAGGCTGCATTGTGGGGGTGCATCCCCCCCTGCCCCCAGGCTGCATTAGGAGCTGAGAAACGCTCCTTGGGCCTCTGCATTGCAGGCAAAGGAAAGCCCATCCTCCTTTCACCTGGCAAATCAGAAAACGCTTCCCTGGTTTCCCTCGGCACAGACTGCAGGAAGGTGTTAACCCCGGATGAAAGCCCAGGGGTCCTCACCTCCACGAGAACCACCGGCACCCCCAGCGCAGAGAAGCACAGGGTGACAAAGGACCGACGGGATGCTGCTGGAGCCAAGCATCTCGGACTCTTCTTTTTGATCTCTTCCCCACCTCACCCCAGCCCTGCTCTTCTCCCACACCCTCCAACCCCCGATCTTACCCTCCCCACCCCAACCACCCTCTTCCCCGTCTTTGCTTCCCACCCTCCTCTTGCCTATGCCTTTCTATCTCTCCACCCCACATTTATTGTAAAATAAAATCCCTGTTGTTGACTTTGGTGGATTGTCCCCTTGGCACCATAATTCAGGCAGAGGCGTCTCTCATTAATTGCATCTGAACAGGGGCACACATCTGCACACAGCACTTGAGCTGTGGCCTCCCCAGTGCCCAGCACAGAGGGACAATCACCAGCCTGGTCCTGCTGGCCACACTATTGCTGACACAGAATGCCAGGAGGCCACCGGCCTCCTTGCCCAGCTGGGCACACGCAGGCTCACGTTCGGCCGCCGTTGGCCAGCACCTCCAGGGCCTTTCCTGCTGGGCAGCTTTCCAGCCACTCTGCCCCCAGCCTGGAGCACTGCAGGGCCTTGTTGGGACACGAGGGCAGGACCCAGGCCTTGCTCTTCATGAACCGCATCCCGCTGGCCTCACACCATCCAGCCAGCCTGTCCACATCCCCCTGCAGAGCCTTCCTACCCTGCAGGGCATCGACACCCCTACCCACCTTGGTGTCATCACAAATTTACTACTGAGGGTACGCTCAATGCCCTTGGCCACATCAGCCGGACAGATACTGAACAAGACTGGGCCCAGGGGACACTGCTACTGACTGGACACCAACTGGATGTGGCACCATTCACCACCACTCTCTGGGCCCAGTCCCAATAGTTCTTAACTGTTAAGCCCGGTCTTGAGAGTTCTTAAGCAAAGAGTGAATCTGCCCAAGCCTTGGGTTGATGGCTTTCCCAGGACTGTGCCATGGGAGACAGAGTCAAAGGCTTTGCTCAAGTCCAGGGAGACTCCATCCACAGGTTCTCCCTCAGCCCCGAGGTGGGTCACCCTCTCATCAAAAGACATCACATTGCTCAGGCAGGACCTGCCTTTCCTAAACCCACACTGCCTGGGCCTGATCCCTCGGTTCTCCTCTGTGGGCCATGTGTTCCCACTCACGATGATCTGCTCCAGAATGTTGCTGGGCCCCAAGGTCAGGCTGACAGGCCTGCAGTTCCCCGCATCCTCCCTCCGGCCCTTCTTGGGCATGGGTGTCACACTGGCACCTCCAGTCATCTGAGACCTCATGAGTGCCCAGGACTGATAATAGAAGACAGAGAGCGGCTTAGTGAGCTCTTTCACCGTCTCCCTGAGCACCCGTGGGGGACTCCTGGCCAGCCTCATAGACTTGTCAGTGTCTAAGTGGCTCTGCGGGTCACTAATGACTTCCTCCGTGATTACAGGGGCTTTAGTCTGCTCGCTGTCCCAGTCTACCTTTTCAAGGTTCTGCCAGTTATCTTTCTTTGAGACTCTAGAACAAGAAGGCTTTAAGTACCTCAGCCTCTTTCTTGCCCCTTCCTTGTGATTACATTCTCTTCTGCATCCAGTAAAGTTTGAAGGTTTTCTTTGCCCTTCATTTCAGAAGCTGCCAGATTAAGTTCTAAATTAGCTTTTGCCTCTTTAATGTTCTTTCTGCTTGACCTAACAATATTCTTAAACTCTCCTTGGGTTTCCTCTCCTTTTTCCAAAGATGATACACCTACCTCTTTTCCTGAGCTACTGCAAACGGTCCCTGATCAGTCTGGCCCATCTTCTTCCCTTCCAGCTCATCTTTGATACACAGGACCGGCCTGCTCCTGGGCTTTCAAGATTTTGTTCTTAAAATATGTCCAGTCTTCCTGGAAGCCTTTGTTACCAGAAATAATGGGCTTAATTTTCCTAACTTTAAACTTCTGCAGTCTAAGGATCTACATCAGAACTATTGAATATAGGTTCCCTTTACAGTTAAGAGGGATTTTTAAAGTTACAGTAACCTTCCTATTCTAATCATGTACTTGAATATAAATAGGTTCTTTTTATATTTCTCTATGCTTTTTTTTCTGATAACACTGCAGGTAACTCAATTGAAAGAGTATACAAATATTGTTCAAAAATACTATCATATTTATGATATCTTAACATATCTGCACTTACACAAATATGTATATAAATAAAAATGAAAGTATATACAGCATTTTACAAATACATGCACAGGCATTTTTCATATTGTGTTGAAAAATTCTATAACTGAAGAAAAAAAGGACATGGTATATACAAAATAGTATTTGAGGTTTGAGAAGTTCAGGTATAATCAGCCAGGCTATATTGTCCATCATTTCAAATTCAGTAAAGTTATTTAACTGGTGAGATAACATATTCGGTTCTGATCACCCGTCTTTGACTACCACTTCTTCAACTTCATTTTTTAGAAAAATGAAATATATTATGTTTCTCTTTAATTCATTCATAGCACATTCAAGCAAAATGGGAATTGTCATCACGAGATGAGTAATCAAACAGGTGGCATCCAAACTGGTTTTTAATATGTGCCCAGCAAAGATATGAGGCAGCTGGAAGATTATTTTGCATGCCAAGTAACTCTGATGAAGAACAGCAATCCTTTCAAGCCCCCAGGAAAAAAAAAAAAAAAAAAAAAAAGAGAGAGAAAAAGAAAAAAGGAAAAATTTCTGCAAACAGAGGAAGATTTTTTTCTGAAGATTACAAGAAGCCTGGCCCTCTTGGCTAAGCTTTTCAAATACTGCTCATGAGAGAGTCTAATTCCTGTCTCGGCCAGTCTATCTCTGTGAACTTTGAGGAACTGCATAATTTTACTGCTTAGAGCACTCTCCACAGCCTTTCAGGCATCATTATGTCTATCTGGATTTCCAGAGTAACTCAGTCAACAGTAAAGAGTAAAGAAATGCTGGATATGATTTTAAAATACAAAACACAGAGGATAGAACAAGACTTTATGCAAATGGAAGATTTGGAACCAAATGTGTTTGGAAAGGAAACAGCCTATTTCTGACTTATTTGCAGAATGACAATCCCAATCCCCTGAAGAAATATGAAAATAATTGTGTCTTTTTATACATTTTCTATATGCAGTAGAGATTGAAGTGACATCATCAGAGCAAGGAAAATTCCTGTCCTGGACCTAATATCTTCTCTAATGTTATAGAAAAAAAAAAATCTATCCTGAGAACAATCTTCCTCCACATCCATTACTGTAAGAAAAGGCATCTCAGAAGTGTTACGAAGAATGAAAAAAATGTCATACCTTTGGACTGAGATCTCTCAGGATTTGGTTAGAATTGGAATACAAATAACTCTACAATGAACAAATTGGAAACGACATTAAAATGACAGCCCTTCTGAGGTCTATATTGCTTTCAATATTTTTGAATAACATGGCTAATAAATTTAAATTGTAAAAAAAAAATCCAAAAGTCTATTTGCAAAACCAAACACACAAAATGAAAGACTATTTCAAGCATGCTTTTACTCCAAAGGAGAACTTTAAATATATAAGTATATAAATATATATGCAGGTACATATTTTTTAGCTTTTAAAAGTATGATTCTAAAACCAAAAATGGTCCTTATAACTTTCTTCTAAACTTTTAGTTTACCTCAATCTGATTTTTGAGCCACTAAATGTCAATTGCTATACTAGCAATCACAGTTTATCTTAGGGCCACAAAGTGTTTCCTTTAAAACAAAGGCCATTGTAAAAACAACTTACTTAACAATTAAATATCTTGCTTAGGAAAGAATTCTAGTTTTTCAAGAAATGTCTTATATTTTAGTTAGTAAACTATCTTTTACTATGTTGTATAGTAGATTTAACTGTGTACCTTTTTTTTTTTTTAACTTATCTTTTACTATGTTGTATAGTAGATTTAACTGTGTACCTTTTTTTTTTTTAACTTACAAAGAAGAAAAGCACTTTCAGTATGAAACACTCCCACATTACATATAGTTTAAACAGTATAGATACCCACACAATGGCTCTGAGAAAATGAAATGATAAAATGATCTGCTAAATATATAAAATGGAAGCAAAAACCACCCAGGGCTTTTGTGTCAAGTTCTGTTGTTAGTTTGCTAGCTTCATAGATCATAAAAAGCATATGTAAAAACCCTGATTTAAAGGTGACTAAAAAGTTAAGCAGCTTCTGTATCATGAATGGTGTCTGTAAGGACAATTTGGTAGAAGCTCTTATCTTCAATCGTCAGTCCTCAGCTTGTGCAGAGATTTCATGCCCTTGCATTTCTTTTCCCGAAAGACTGTTAGTCAAATTCTGCTACCAAAAGTAAAGTTTTTCTTTCAAGGAATATGATGATACCCCATGAGCAAAATGCTAACAGTCCCAGCTGAGATCCCAGAGAAAGCTACAGAAATAGTTACCCTCTGTAACACAGGAGAAAAATATATTTTAATATCTGTGTAGCAGTTCATTGCTTATCCTTTGAAAAATTATCAATAATCCAGTAACATGCAAAGCAATGAGCAAACAGACATTGCTATTTGATACATTCTTCTAAACCATCTTTTCTAGACTGAACTTTTCACAGAACCTATATTTAAATACTGAAATACAACCATTTTCATGGAATATTTATTATCAACACATCAGCCATCTATCTGAAAATAGCATCATTGAAGCAAAGGCTGTCAGTGATCTGAGGAAAAACAAATGTTATTAAAGACTCAATTAAATTGTACTTTTTGTTTGTTCATTCTGGAAAGGCACTGCCAGCTCTTGAAATTATCAGGGGCAATGAGAGGTTGTTTGACACCTTGCATGCAGATCAAGAACTCAAACACTGAACATTTTATTTAACTAAGAAACTAATCTTTATGAACCCATCTAACAATGTATATTCTTTTATTTTACTTTCTCTCTGTTCTTGTCAATAATTTTTGTGTAAAACCTAACTTTTCACATTACATTTATCTTTCAGTATTCTTAAAAATCACACCGAGTGTCATTAAATCTGAGGCAACATAAGCAACTTGCTTCTTCTTTTGCAGCTTCCTTCCTTAACTCCGGAGGTGAAAGGTTGGAGGGGGTGGTTTTGGCTGCCACTTTCTCATTACATTTGAAGGCTTCAAATGTTCAAGGCTTTCTTTCCTTCTTTACATTGTTTAGTGTGTGGTTCTTTTGCATAGTGAATTTTCATATGGAACATCACATGAAATATGATGTTTCATCTCTCTTTGGATAGCACTACAAAAGCTTTCAGAATCTTTTCATATTTAAAAATGGCTTAGGTGCCTTTCTATTGAATATTTGAATGGATCAATGCTACTTTCTCCAAGCTAAAGATGTGATTCATTTTTGGTCCAAAAATGAAATGAGTAGACTTTTTCTGCATGTAAATGAGCAAGACAAGAAAAGAAGTGAAGTGATCTTACTAGAGGCCTTGGTTTGTGTTTTGGGTTTGAGGTTTGTTTTTCCATACAGATTAAAAGACAGGACAATAAAATGGCATTTCAAAAATCTATTAAAAGCATAGGGGAAAATGGAGTGCAAGTCTCCTGGACAGATCCTGCCTACCCTGAACTTTCACATGCTTTTCAATAGTATGTAGATTCATAACACCATTATGGACTAAACAGAATTATAGTTTATGTATTATAGCAGCACTGGGGATTGCAACCACAAGGCCCAGCACACATGAACTCAACATCTGTTAGATGTAACCTAGTGTTTGCCTCTAACAATTTCATGTTTATGAATATCATGAAGTCACAATTAAAACTGTAAATAGAGAGTAGAAATATTTTCACCCAACTTCTTCCATCTGAAAATTGTATGCCTGCTTCTGGTGTATTTGTTTTTTCCCTGCAGGTATAAAATCCAACCCCATTAGGAGATAGACCCACTGAACATGTGACAACTGCCTCCAACATGTTCTCGGTTTTGTCTGGTAGCTTGGCTTAGGTATGTGAGTTGTAATTGATTACAATGAAAGGAAATGAATCCACCCCCAAAGCAGGAAGAGAGAGACAGGTTCCTTAAAACAGGCTTTACCTGTAATTGACTGTCTGCACTTCTCTAGTCCTTTCAGACCAACCTAGAACAGATTCAAGTCATCTGTTTTGCTTTGCCCTGTGGGGCATTGAAATGTTAAAGATACAGCTTAGGGAAGGTTAAGAAAACTAATGCCATGATAGTACACAGTACATAATTGCCCCAGAAAATGTGGCAAAGAAGTCAGCTGTGGATGAAGGCTTTTTTTTATAGCTGGTATTCTGTAAGTGTCTTGGGATTCCGATAAAAATTTCCAGTGTGTCTGTTTATCTTCAGTGTTCTGTACAGAACTGATGATCTTCTTCTCCTGCCTTTAAACAAACACCAATTTTTGCTGTATCTTATTTTGACTTCCGCTTTTTTCAGTATGTTCACATTTCTGTATCCTTTCTGATTTGAACAGTAGAGCTTTCCTTAAGAGCAGAAGAAGCTGAGTTATTTAGTGCCACACTCAGAGCTCAGATGCACCTATATAAATTCAAACTAAACCACCAACATCAGCAGGGTTACTCTGAGAGTCACTGTGAGGTGTAATGGTGCTCTACATATAATTACAAAAACACACCTTGGTTGAGTTGCAGTTGGTTTTATGGGGAACAAAAATATGTCTTATTCTTTCTACCTAAGCAGTGTAATAAAAACAGGATTATTAGAACTGTGTCAAGGTGTCTGAGAACCTGAATTTGGGCCCTGAAAAATTTTGTCTGGTGTCACCTGAGTATTAATAAAAACTATCCAGCTGAGGAATGCTACTTAAATCATAGGTAGGTGAAGGCTCTGGAGAGTAGTTGGTCTTGTCAAAACATGTAGCAGTCATGATGACTGCAAATGGTAGAGACTTATTTTTTCTGATAAAGATCAGTAGGAGAAATGGGCAACACTCAAATTCAGCTTCTGCACTGACAATGATTTGTGAGGCCATGTCTCTGCTGGAGGTGGGTTGTTCAAACAATCTGTTAGGAACTTCTAGTCATCCCTCCCTAAAATCCGGCGTTTTCTCTCCTGAAAAGCTTCATAGGCAGTTGCTACCCTCCCTCAGCTGCACATTTTGTCATCTATGCTCCATGTTTATTGCTCAAGGCCAAACACAGAAGATGGTAGAAGGGGTCTGGAAGTTCTAGTAACCCCACCAAATAGAAAGAGACAATCCTTTATATTCCTTGTCCTTGTGCATGCCATGTCTCCAAAACAGGGATCCAAAAACCAACTTGTATATAATCCCTGTAACTGTAGTAGGAAGACTTTTTCCCCTGCAGTGTAATATATTCTGCAGTGTAATATATTACGATGAACAAGTATTCAGAGAGCAGTAGGGCCCATATTTGTCTTCATTCTTCATTCTAAAAATGTTTATCTAAAATCTGACCCTTAAACTACTGATATTATATAGCAGATATCTTTTGTACAAAATCTGGTTCTGTATCTTAAAATTCACTATGAGGCTATTTAAATAGTTAGAGATTGACATTTTGCTTTTCATGTATGATCTGAAACAAAATACATTCTATTCTGTAACAGAAATGTTTAGGATTTAACACTTTGAAATAATATGTTTCTTCAAAATATCATTTGACTAGTATTGTATCAAAACTAGCGAAAAGATTTTTTTGCTAAATTAAAGCATTTAATTTGAAGAAAGTACTTCCTTTATATTTGAATTTTTTAAAATAATATTATTTTTAGCTGTAACTTTCACTTTTATTTTGAGTTATTGGTGAACCAACAAATTATTCTTTTACTCCTTGTATTCACAAGACTTAATTACTAGATATTGCTATAATAATTAAAAAATAAAACTAGTATTTCTGCTTAAGATATTATAAGATCCAGAAACCAGGCAAGCCTCTCATGGGCCTATGTTATTTGGGGTTTTTTTAAGTTCATTGGAATTTTTCTGTTTGATGTATTTTCACTGAGCCTTTTAAGTAATTGCCCCTGTCACATGCAAGCCTTACCTGCTCAAGATCTTCAAAATATTTTCAGCTATAAAACCATATCTCTTTCTCTATTTTAACATTTTTTTGTTGGTGATCATTGGTAAGTAGATTGTAACAGAAAAAACACAAAGATAATTCTCCACTGTTACAACGCACATCTTTAACCTTGAGATGTTACAAGAATAAAAGAGTAGGAAAAGAATAATCACATTTTCTTGGAAGGAATTTGTTCATTTACAGCTGTAGTCTGAGATTTGCTAAGATGATGATTCAGCTGGCGGGATGGAATGTGATAGGAAATGATAATAAACTGGCTGTAGGCCAAACCCATAAAAACAAGGTAGAAAATTTCCACAGAATTACATTTCTGAGACAGACATATGCATAGTGCTTTAGACTACATGTAAACATTTATTGATACTGGTATCCAGTAATCAATAATTCTCAATAATGGAAACATTTTGAGCAGAGATATTCAAGCTATAACTGAATTTTATTTTCACTATATGTTTATCCTTAAGGATACCTTAAAGATAAATTGTGAACTTTTCCTTCAGGAGCTTTTCACAATATATATAAATAAATAAATAATCTGGTGACGCCTTCTGTTGCTTTCCGTGGGTGGCTTTGCAGTGCCGGAGCGCGATGCCACCACCTTCCAAAAGCGTCTCCTTAGTGAAGCTGCTCGGCAGGACCAGCATGCACTCACACATGCGTGCACACACACACAAACAGCTCCAGTAATATGGGTCGACGGCAATGAGGCAGGAAGGGTCTCCATATAGAGTTCCACGGACGAAGGTTTATTGCAGCCTTGCTGTGAAGGGACCCAGGGATGAAGACATAGAACAATGGACAGTCCAGGTTTAAGTACGGGAGCAGGGCAAGCATCAGACACCAATGACCTGAGGGCATGAGGGCGGTACAAAGGCGGGACTAGGGAATGGGAGCCAATGGGGAAGCTCTGGGGGAGTGGCAATGGGGCAAGGGCCAATGGGGGGGAACCTGCAGTGGAGAGCCTTCTAGGGCATGGGACATAAAATGTAACAAAGAGGTGGAGAGGCCACAGGCCAACCGGGGAAGTCGAACTGGGGTACATTACCATAACAGAGCAGAGCATCCTGGGAGAAGAATCTTTTCTCACCCTAATCTGAGGTTCTATCATACTAGGGATGGTCCTACCAGTGGACTCTCTTTGTCCCTTGTATCATAGGCTCACTGGCCATCACATCCTCCTAATTTCAGTGCATGTGGGACTAAGAGAAGAGCAAATGAATGGGGGAAGATTGTTTTTAAATGGAGTTTCCTCTTGTTCTTTCCCTGGTTTTCATTTGCTATCTTGGACTCAACTTTTCTGTTCCTGTAACGCAGAACACATCTGTAGCCCCATTTCATAATATACCCAATATTCTTGTGCTGGGAGGGTTTGACTTTCAGTGGAAGAGCTCTGGGTGGTTAGCCAGGATTTTACAGTGCAAGTGGAAGATCTTGACAGGGAGTGGGTTGAATGATGGGTATCACAGACCTTGTTTGTTTTTACTGCCAGTATGGAATGACAAAGGACTAAAATATTTTTTTGCCTTTTTCTTAATCACTTTATGGTTGCTCCTGCCTAACACCTGTAGGAGGGGTATACCTCCTGATGTTTTCACATGATAGGCAAAGTACCTAAACATGAACTGCAACTGCTTTTATACTGAAGGTGCCACAGTATTTATTTAATCCTTATTCGTTACTGCAGATGTTGCTTCTTATCCTTCAGTGGGATCTATTCTCTTGCAGTTGCTGTGGAATATGTTAGCACAGCTGTGATTTTCTTTGATTTTCTCCAAATATTCCCCCAAACTAAACACACTGTAATGAATCCTGGTTTAGTGTGGGAACCAAGGATGCAGAGAATATTTTTCTCTGCCTGTTTTGAAGGGTTCTACCCCCCTGGACAACACTGTTTTTGACATTCGTCCTTGGAGAAAATTGCCTACCCTCTGGGAAGAATTAGAATCTACACTGGTGTGAACTAGGTGATAGAATATTATGTAAGATTGTCACAGGGTGAAAAATTTAGAGGTTTTGGGTTTGTTAATATAGTAAATAGATAAAAGCAAAAAACTTCAAAATGGAGGATTGTTGTTGTTCTCCAGACCTTCTTCTTCTTCTACTACTCCATATTCTGCAGTAGAAGTAGTTTGTGATGATTGGATAAAGAATTCCGCAGTTCCTGTCTACGTGACTAGATGATTTCTTATACATTGGGGGAAAAGTGAAAATATCTTTCGTTTTAAGATTTCATTGGGTGATTTACCTTTACAAGACTGTGTAAATCTTGATAATTTGGCGTTCTCCTGCATTCTCTACTCTGTGCTATGTCTGGGTCACATTAAGTGGCTCTATTTCTCTGATAAGACTTAATAAACAATGGTCTGAAAGCAGAGAAGGCTGAAGGTCCTGTTCATCTCTTGGACTCCTGGCAAAGACTCTAAAATTCTCCCCCACCAGGGGAGGCACAATTACGGCATGGTCAGTGTCAGTTTAGTTCATTCAAAACATGAATCCTATTTTGCTGACTACACTATTTTGTCGCAAATTAATTGTTCAGGGTGCTTAAAGAAATTACTGGCAAAGGTATCAGGAAAAGTAGGTTTAATAAAATCTGTAAAAGAACAACGAAATTCAGTGGCAAGGTTCACTCTACTCCCTACTACATGGATGAAACATACAGAGGAAAATCAAATAAGAATGAATTTAAAATGATTGATGTGGAGGCTGGGGATATTAAGGGTAAGGATAGAAAGGGTGAGGGTGAAAAGGGATAAAAGAGAACCTTCCATTGAGTCACAAGTTTCAGAGTGGACCCTCTTGTCCGATGGTTTGCCCGACTTGACCGATGGTTTCTGTCTAAAGGATTTAGCAGCACTTAATAAATTTACTAAGTTAACCTTTTATAAAAAGATCAATTTTATGATAGAATTTACTACAATTACAAGAGTGACTTAATTAGACATCTGAGAGGGCAATATTTGTGCTATACATGCTATAAGGTATTTAAATCAATTTATATACAAACATAGAAAAGATACAAAGGTATATTATGAAAAATTCCCCTCAAGTTCATGGAAATACTCACATCAGGTGCCTTTTCATCTCTCAAAGGGCTTAGGATTAATGAGCTTCAAGGATTTGGGGTATCAGCCCAGGCCCCATCAGCAGCTTTTGGTGATGGTCCACCAAGTATCTCAAATTCAAGGACTTGCAAGTTCTGAGAGTTGTCCCACTCAGAGGGAGGTGCTGGCACAGCCTCCTGTAGTCCAGGAGACCTTGAAGAGCCTCACTTAGGTCCACTTTTTATAGGATCACAAAATGATGGGGTTTAGTAATCAATAAACTTCTATCCTCAGGTTGATAATCACTGGAGTTTCTAAAATATTTGGAAATTTTTTCCAAAATTCCTGTAGCAATGGGACCTGAGTTTCCAAAACTCCAGGTATAATAGTATAGTTCCACTCAGTCTTTGATTAAGGTAGGGAAGGCTGTCAGGGGATGACTGATTATCCTCTTCCCTCACTCTTCACTCAGTATTGCTCCCACCTTGGCCATGCAAGAGTTCCTGGTATGACCAAGGGACAGTTTGCCCAACTCATTGCACAAAGGTTAAGGCGTAATGGGAATTCTTGAGATCCTGTTTTTATCCCCATCCCACTGTTAGAGAGTGAGTGAGTGGCTCAGTTACTGACTGGGGTTAAACCACGACAATGGGGTTAAATCACCTTGAAATTCTTGTATTCACAAAATCTCTAAATCTTCAAAAAGTGTTAAAACCGGGCTCTGCAGTGCAATGCCATATTTCCAGAGCTTCTAGCAAATCTCCATGAGGATGTCACAGTTGTTTTCCAGGACTGCATAAAAAAAAGGAGGCATAGTACTTTACCTAAGAATTACTGCTTAATGTCACTAACTATAGGCAGGAAATTCAGCAGCTGAAGACCATAGGGACCTATAGCTCAGAACATGAGTAGACTCACTCAGTCTGCACCTCCTCAGATAATCAGTAAAAGTTCTGCCTGAAAAAAGCTACACAGATACATTCATCCTTTGATGCATGGTGTAATCACATTCCCATGCATTTAATATCGACCATGTTGATTTATTATCATTTTAGTTTCCTGAGAAAGAGATATTATACACTACAAAACCTACTGCTTCAAAGAAGTCTAAAAATATTTCAGCAATGATACTACCTTTATCAATTCAGTCATCAAAAGATTATTGGAATCATCAAAGGCATCCAAAGGGTTTCTTTGTCCTGGTTCATTGAATTATTTTTGTGCTCTGGAGACCCATCTGTGAATTATCATTAGTGTGGCAGGGGAAAACTATTTACATTTCTTGAAGCAATCTTACAGTCTTTATTTTTCTTCTCTTACCACCCCTTTCTCATTTTTGCTTGTTTATTGTTTTAGTCTGTTCTTTTCTTTAACAAGTGATGAGTTCCCTGCTGCTTTCATTATTGACTGACGAGAGGCCCATGCATCAGTGAAAGCCAGAAAGCAAAGCTGCTGAAAGGTGTTTCTGAGTATTGTTTTCTTTAATGATGTGGAGCAGCATTGAAAATAATGTCACTCTTCACACTCATTGGAATCCAACCTGAAATACTGTGCATGATTAAAAGTCATAAAAGATGTTGTTTACTTTGATATAGTATTGTCTGTGTCCATAAATTAAAAGCATCAGCATTGTGTACTTTTCAACACTCATTTTTTAACTTCCTCTTGTACACACAGGCAGTTTTTTTGTTTCACAATGGTATAACAGCATAATCTTTCTGTTATGTTGGTAAAGAAAAAACACACTGCCTGTTATCAGCCTTGTTTTTAGATTATGTTTATTAATATGTTCTTCCACATGGAGTTCTAAGGTCCTGACACCAGGGGAAAAAAGTTAAAAGAGGGATTTTTAATTAATTGTGGGGTATACTTTTGGTTGACTGATTGGTTGGTTTTGTTTGTTTGCTTTGGTCTCTTTTTTTTTGGTGGTGTTTTTTCTTTGTCTAGCTTTATTTTTGTGGGATTTTTTTTGTGGTTGTGATGGGTTTTTTAACATCACTGCAAGGACTGTTATATCTTTCAGAATGGACATAGAGGAAGCAGTACATAAGGAAATGTTAGAGGTCATTACAGAGGGAGACTAGAGAAGGAAAAATGGGGAAAGATTTTGCTCCAACCTTTCAATATGTTAGTCTCTTTGAAGAGACTCAGAAACCCCAATTACGTTTCCAGATTATGAGATCTTTGTATGTTGGCAAGAACTGGAAAAATACCAGAAATTTCTAAAGACCTCAATAAAGTTTGCTACTCTTTTATTAATTCATTTTCAAAAGCTAAATTCTGGATTTCTGCTAGTTGATGAAAGTTCCCATTTCCCTTTCTAGTTATTTCTTTAGGATGTGCTTTTACTCATTAAGTTTTTAACTCTAGGCTGTCCCGTAGACTTAGATATCCATGGACAAGGGCAGTTTAACACTTATTTGTGTGTTTCCTTATCTGTTTTGTAGTCATGATGATTATCTCACTCTTGTGGATATGGCAGACCAACATGTCCTTTAGGAATGTTTCTGTGGTGTAAGAGGACTATTACTGAGTCCCCTACAGCTCTGTGGCTCACATGCATGAGCACACAGATGTGGGGATGGCTTCAGTAATATTAAGCCGACGGCAAGGAGTTGAGAAGGGTCCTTGAGTAGAGTTCCACAGAAAGCAGTTTATTGCTACAACTTGTGAAGGGTTCTAGAGGCAAATGACCCTGAGCATGTGACAGCTCAGGTTTAAGTACAGGGGTGTGGCTAACACCAGGAGCCAACCGGGGAAGCTGAACTGGGGTACATTACCATAACCAAACACAGCATCCTGGGAGAGGCTTCTTTCCTTCACCATAACCGGTAAGTCTTTGGCACCACAGACTGTCTTACCAAGAGCTCTCTCTGTCTCTTGTACCACAGGTCAATCAGCCACCACAGAGGACATCCCAATGGACTCCCCAAACAGGCTTTAACTGAACTGCTGCATCCCCAAGACCCAACAAACAGCACAAAGCGCCCCAAAAAATCATAGAATCACAGAATGGTTTGGGTTGGAAGGGACCTTAAAGACCACCCAGTTCCAACTGCTCTGCAGTGGGCAGGGACACCTTCCACTAGACCAGGATGCTCAGAGAAAGGTTCTTAAATCTCCTCAGAGACACTTCGTATTTGCAGGAAAGGCCTGTTCATGGATTCTCACAGCACATTGACACAACTATGACATTTCTACTAGAATTTTTTGTTTAGCAGGAGTAGGGAGATCTCAAGACACATCAGACAAAAGCCCTATTAGATTAGGCAAAGTACATAACAGACCTGTCCTCTGGCACTCCGTGACAAGTCCTTGGAGGCCCTATGAGGCAAATTGATTTCCTAAGGGTATGCCTTGAGTGACATGACTTTCTTTTTTCCCTCCATTAGAGGACATTGTCTTGCAATTCTCTTTACCTTTGTGAGATCGAATGCTGAATAAAGCATTTCCCATTGCAAGAACAAGAGCAAAATCTAACCTTTAATTGTTAGCATATTGGTGCTACAGACACATGTCTGCAGGAGCACAAGATATTTCCTGTGAAAGTCAGGCTGCCTCCTTGTTTGGCTGAGAATAAAGCAAGGAAAACTTCATTTTCTAGATAAAATGCTATGCATGGGGTTGGACTTTTTCCCCTCCCCCTGTGTCTCTTGAGATGTGTTAGCAGCTGGGAAGATAATGTGTGTCACTGCAGTATCTGCAACATTATCAAAGAGAGCATGGGAATGGTCACAATCCCCATCACGGTAATAATTTAAATTTATTCCTCAGGCATCAGCGTCTTCAGCCAGTCTCTGCCTGAATGACAGCTCAGGATCTGCAAAGGCATCACAAGCGATCCCAGTAGCCTGTGAGCAGCCAACTAGGTTGACAGATTTTTATAAAATTCAGCATACCTAGCTGCTTTTCTCAACCAGTTTTCAATCATTTTTATTTCTATGTGTATGTATGCATAATAGCTGTGTGGTAGTCTGATGCACTCTGTACAAATTAAGGAGGATTTCTATTTATGACTTCTTGTGAAATCTTTTTTTTTTCCCTTTCTCTCTTCTTTTAATAGAAAATCCGTCTGTCAAGGATGAAGTTCCGCTGTGCTAGCTGCTATGTAAATATTCACTAAGAAGGAGACTGGGTCACAGTAAAGATTAAAAATAAAAAGTAGGGAAACCATTGTTATCCCTAAGGGGATGAAATAGAATTATTAGATGAATATTGTAGTTCTGAGGACATTAAAATAAAGTAGTAAGTCTATGCCTTGGCTCAGGAATGACTGACCTTCTTTTGTGCTTGCTTATCTTCAGCCAAGGTTTATAAGACAGATTTAAGGATATGCTTTTCTTAAGCCTTGGTAATTTTCTTTGAAGCCCTTCACTAAAATTTTAGTGGGTCAGGCTTTTGTTGCAGACTGTTGACTGTTTCCATGTGTCGCGGGTTTGGTTTGTAACTGGGCAGAAACACCAATTTAATGTAGTGGTTTGGTCCAAAATACTCATTACTGTTTACCTTCTGTGAGATAAGAATTAGGAGAAATGCAAAGCAGGCACCAAACTTGAAAGAATATAAAGAAGTTTATTAACAGACCTAAAAGAAAAAAAAAATTATACCACACCTTCAGAACACTTCTCCTCCCCCCACCTTCCTCCCTTCTCCCACTGACAATGTAAAAAGACAACCCTTAAGATGTTCAGTCTGTTTACCACTGCCATAATAACCTTGTTCAGTCCATTTAGAATGAGAAGTCTCTTCTTGCTCGTGCTATGAAAACATTATCACAACGAGCCAGCCACCCACTTCCAAATATTGTTCAGTCCATTTAGGAAGAGGTCTCTCTGCTTGCATGTGAGTCCCTTCCCCCGACTTGCAGCTTTTCCTGCAACTGCTTTCGAGGGTCCACTCTTGAAGTTTTTGGGGTACAATTTTAAGGTTGAGCCTTCAGAAACAAAAGTTCTCTTCACCCATCTCGGGGAGCATTTCATCTCTAAGAACAGAGGCCCTTCTCCTTCCCTGGGAGCAAAGGGTCTTCCTCATCTTCATCTTTAGGACTATCTGTGGGAGCATCTCTAGGAACTGAGGTTTTCTCCTTTCCCATTTGGAGCAAAAGTCCTCATCTGGTCCATCTCTCCCTGTCCAAACTTCTCATGAAATTACAGCTGCGTCAGCATCTGCCTATCTCAGTGCAGGTGCTTTTGCTTACGAGCTGAACACTCCAGCCCCATATCTTCATGAAATTACAACGGGATACTCTGATATATCATAGCTTCACAACAGAATTTCAGCTTTAAGCATCTCCTCTTTCTCTTCCCTCAGGTTTTCAGCTCTTCACAGCACTAAAAGGGTTAATCTCACCTCAGCCTTGCAGCTGTGTGCCTTATCGCTGTTGGTCACCTGACTTCTGCCAGACAGCGGTGCTGCTTTGCTGAAATCTTGACCTCCGTGGAGGGCCGGGGGGGGGTGGGTGGCTCCGAGCCTGGGGGGGTCATCCTGGAGCCATGGCCCGGCCCGGCCTGGCCCGAGCAGGGGCCGGGCCCACTGGCCCCCGCTCGGGCCCCGCAGCCACCTGTCCCAGCACCAGAAACGAGAGAGAGAGCTTGGGGGGGAATTTGTCTGTTCTTAAGTGTGTATCACAGAGGCGGTCACAACTTTAAATGGCTTAAAGAATTGTCCATATTCAAACTGGCCAGCTGATAGGTTCTATCAGATCCCAGAGGAAGCTGTAAGCACCCCTTAGCAAGGACATCACTTCCGAGACTCAGCTGGCTAACCTATGACACCATGCTCAGGGTCCTGATATTCTGCTCACATTTTAGATAGCAGCTGTTCCTACCACAAAGCAGTATCAGACAAGGCTCAGGGGTGACTCCATAGGCCTAAACCAAAGTGTACTAAAGGTTGAAGCTGAAGCAAATTTCCAAAACCATTAAGGAAATCATGCTTTGCTTCACTTCTAGCTGGCCACAGGCAACTATCTACAAGTCTTTTCAAGTTTGTTTGGTTTTTTTTTTTTTTAATGCTGTAGGGGTGAAGTAAGAGGCTTTTGGAGTAGTGATCTATACTGAAGATTACACACAGCTCAGGTGCTTGGGCTTGGGTCCATAACCATGACTACAACACACACATTCCTGTCACAGGATAAACTCTGTGCGATAGAGTACAGAATCAATGAATCATAGAATCAATGAATTGTTAAGGTTGGAAAAGACCTTTAAGATCATGAAGTCCAACTGACACAGAATCACAGAATCACCAGGTTGGAAGAGACCTCTAAGATCACCAAGTCCAACCTGTGCCCTAACACCTCAACTAAACCATGGCACCAAGTGCCACATCCAATCTTTTTTTAAACACATCCAGGGATGGTGATTCCACCACCTCCCTAGGCAGACAATTCCAGTACTTCACCACTCTTTCTGTGCAAAACTTCTTCCTAGTATCCAACCTACGTTTCTCTTGGTGCAGCTTAAGACTGTGTCCTCTCATTCTGTCAGTTGCTGCCTAGAGAAAGAGACCAACTCCCACCTGACTACAACCACCTTTCAGGTAGTTGTAGAGTGATAAGGTCACCTCTGAGTCCCCTTTTCTCCAGGCTAAACAACTGCAGCTCCCTCAGTCATTCCTTACAGGGCTTGTGTTCCAAGCCCTTCACCAGCCTTGTTGCCCTCCTCTGGATGCGTTCAAGCATCTCAAAGTCATTCCTGAACTGAAATGAGCAATGCTGCACCACCTTGTTCACCATGAAACCATGTCTTCAAGTGCCAAATCCACACGTTTTTTGAACACTTCCAGGGATGGTGACTCCACCACTTCTCTGGGCAGTTTGTCACAATAACTTAAACCCCTTTGTTCAGAAACCTTTCCTATTATCCATTCTAAACCTCCCCTGGTGCAACTTGAGGCCATTTCCTCTTGTCCTGTCTCTTGTTACCTGGAAGACTGTCCTCCACTGGCTACAACAACTTTTCAGGTGCTAGACAGTGCTAAGATCCCCCCCGAACCTCCTCTTCTCCAGACTAAATATCCCCAGATTTGTCAGCCTCTCCTCACAAGACTTGTTCTCTGTCCCCTTTACTAGTATTATGAAATGAAGGTTTGCCTCTGAGTTTCTCAGCTCACATCCTGAGTAATTTTACAAAAAAACCCCTTGAGTCTGCATCAAGCACTGGTTTTGGAGCATACAAGATAGAAATTATCTACAGTGCATTCAAACAGCTGATCTGGTAGGTCAGTGAAGGAATAAAGCCTCAAAACACCTTTCAGAAGGGAAATATGGTCAGTTAGAGTTGAACACTGAAATAGGGTCCATAAGGAAGATTAGAGGAAGCAAGAGCCCTCAAGGTAAGTTAAAAGATTAGTTGAAAGTTCTCATTGCTCTAAAGCATAGACATGACAGTCCAAGCACTCACTTGAACCCTTTGTCTAGTCCCTTGAAGATTAGACTTCAGCTCTAGAGGACCTGGCCTCCCTCACCACTGCCTAGGTACATCTCTACCAGCAGATTGTCTTCTCGTTGAAACTGGTTTGTGTTTCCTGTGTTATTTAAAAAATGCTGCATAAAAAAGACTGAGTAGACATGAAAATCCTTGAGGAACACAATGGTAGAAAATTGTGTGTAGCTACTTTTGAAAAGAGGAGAAAGCTGAGCAAGGATTTTAAGGTAGTAAAGCTCACCATCAAGATTATTTAACTGAATTAATTAATTTCTAATAGAAATTAGTCCATCTATTCAGGAATACTTAAAGTGTTTCCTGGCTATAACATAGCAAATCATATGTCAACAAGAACATATGCTGTATCTTAAACTTTGGTATGTTACAGGAGTATTCTTCCCTGCCTGAATTTACTGACTCCAGTAAATGATTTTACATTGACACAATAAAATGAGCTAAAATAATTAGCTGGGTTTTAAGAACCAAAATTCCAAAGGAACCAAGCAATTTCCCCTCATTTTCCTGAAGTAATTTATTCATTTCCAGATGACCAGCTTTTGAACAGTAAAATATCTTATATAATCCCAATTTTGCTACTTGACCATATATGCAGACATACATTGCCAGTACTGATTTTGCTGCACTGGATTGCTCAGTGTCATAACTCATGCTGTGTGTGGCATTGTACAAATAAATGCATGCCACTCTGGCTATAGATTAGAATTGACTTGAAAAAGTCAAGAAAATTTCATCTTTAAGGAAATATGAACTGACTGCTTTGACTTTCCTCAAAACTCAAGTCACCATCAAAATGTAAGACATCATGAGCTCTTGTTTTCCTTTGTCTCTTTATTGAGTCTGTTTCGTCTGACATACTCAACAGAGACAAGGACAGAGAGTTTCTACTCAAATTTTTCACTTCTTTTGGTGTTGGCCCTTTTGTTTTCCACTACCCAAACTATTTATTTATTTATTTGTTTACTTAACTTCTTTATGGGAATAAGCAAAACAGTGGTGTCTATGTTAAAAAAAGGGGTGGCGACACAGGGATTTTTTATTATTTTGTTTATTTCTCACTACTCAAATGCCTTTTAATTGACAGTAAATTAAATTACTTTCTGACAGGTTTAATCTGTTTTGCGCACAGCAGTACCTATTAAGCAATCAACCTGTCTTTTTGTCAACCCACGAGCTTTTCCATCCACTTTTCTTCCTCTGTACTTTTAGAGGGGGTGGAGGTAAGGTGGTGGAGTGAGCAGCTGAGTGTGCATTTGACAACTGACCAAGGCTAACCCTCCATGATTCCCTGATGGTGTGAGGAAATGGGAAGTTTGGGAGTTCCTGGTAACAATGGCAGAAGTTTCTGTTCACTTTTTTAAGTGGATGTTCCCTGCCCTTTTTAAAGATGATTATTATAGTAGTGTTAGGAAAGTGTATGTTTTCTAGTCACTGGGAATTCCTGTAGAGAACTGAATCAGGTATTTTTTTCCCTTTTCCATGTACATTAACTTTTTCCAGTTTACTTGGACATGGAAACACTACCTAATATTTGGCTTCAAAGAGAAATAACTGGCATTGATGAACACTAATGATAAAGCATCTTCATTGCCTCACCCTAAGCATGAATTTAGAATCTGTTGCTGTGGATGAAGTTTGACATTGAAGAGAATATCACTGAAGAAAATTGATCATATTAAATTTTCTTGCTTCATGGGTGAACCATTTTATAGCCAGGCAGTATCTCTTGAGAGAGAAGTGGTTCATAACAGGTAGGATGGAGCTCTTGTTTTTTACTGTGTACGAAATCTCCTGCAGTGGCACAGTATCAGAAATACTTACAAATGGTGTAGACTAATGTAGATGATAAATAACTTGGTTTTGCACAGGATCAGGTGTACACACAAACACACATACACACATACATTCATATGCCTCCAGGAACACTCAGGCTAAAACCAGGCACTCCCAAGAGATCAAGCAACTTAATTTTATATTACTAAATCCCATTATAAGGAATGAGAGCACCATGGGAAATAATAAGTAATATTAATTATTCTCTTTCTCTTTTTAGGGGGTGTGCATTATTGTTTTTTTAATAAGATATAGAACTGTTTCATTGTGTGATTTTGCAGGGTGACTTTGTTAAGGATAAATAGGAAGAAAACTGAATGTAATCCAACCTGTAAACTGCAGGAGCAGGCTCAGAACATACTGTGTTGTTTTAACAGTGAGTTGCTTCGTGTGGTCAAGAAAACTGTGTTGCCTCTCTCTTCTTGTCTGCTGATTCTGCAATTCTGCCTTGGATTCATCCAAAGCCTTGTGTATTGGAGCCTAGTGGTTGAAGGCACTGCAAATACAGATAATTAATAGACAGAAAGTAAATACATTTTCATAATTTAAAAAAGAAAAAAAAGATAGGAAATCACAAAACAATGGAACAATGGTTGCTCTTTTGCTTTCTGGTCAATTTCTGAATAAACCCTGAAACAGGCAGCCTGAGTAAAGGTCTTCCACATATCCAAAGTTGATTTTATTCATAGTACCTAGTATGGGTTTGGATTCATGCTGAAAATAGTGCTCATAACACAGGGATGTTTTCATTACTGTGAGCAGTCTCTATTTACAGAGAGTCAAGGCCTTTCCTGCTCCTTACCCCACCCCTTCATGGAGAAGGCTGGGGGCGCCCATGGAGTTGGGAGGGGACACAGCCAGGACAGCTGACCCTGACTGGCCCTGAAGGATATCCCATACCACATGGCATTATGCTCAGCATAAACACTGTTGAAGGAAGAAGGAAAAGGGGTACACCATTGGGCAAAATAGAGCCCTGCTTTCGTGGGAATGTCTGAACGCCTGCCTGCCCATGGAAGTGATGGATGAATTCCTTATCTTGCTTTGCTGGCATGTAAAGCTTTTGCTTTACCTGTTAAACTGTCTTTATTTCAACCCACAAGTTTTCTCACTTTTACCCTTCCTACTCCCTCTGCCTTCCCTTGGGAGGATGTGAACAAGTGGCTGTGTGGGGCTGAGCTGCCAGCTGGGGCTAAACCACAGCATCACCGTGTCAGAATTTTACAGCTCCACTGAGCTGATCACTCTAGGCTGTCCTTGTTCTAATTGGAGAAATAAATACATGTATTCTAGGAAGAATTCAACTGTACCTTTACAGGACCAATTTCTATCAAATAAATATAAGGAGGTCATAAGTAACTTAAATATAGATATATAGACCCATAAAGGAGAAATATCATTTGATGAAATGCATCAAAGTAGTGCATGAGCAGTGTAGACTCCTTAATCACTAGGTTATAAAATTATCATCTTTAAGATCAATGCAAGCTAAATATATTATTCCAAATCAAACATCTTTAAAAGTGAGACTGAAGATTTATTCTAGATCACTCTAAGGTGGTCAGGGCTTTCTCATAGAAGATATCGTACCTGGGTTTTAGCACAAAGATTATCTGTTTGAATACATGAACTTCAAGTGAAGGAAACACATCTCCCTGAAAAATTGGTATGTCAGTTTACAGTCACTTCTATATTTTGTGAACGCTATGTAACGAAGAGAGGATTCACAATCGTATCCTTTACAGTCCATTCTGTGGCACTACAAGGCTGCTTCTTAGGCTGGTGGTTCACAGCTCCAGCTGCTGAGTGAAATAACAGTGTGATCAGCTACAAGTCTCATATTTTCATTGCAGATATTCTGAACGGAACAACTTCATGTACTAACTTTGGAAGCAAAACAGTTTTCAGAGTGTGATCATGAAAAGAAAACAACACGAGAGAAGATCTAGCTGGAAAAACCTATGAAAAGCCTCAGAAATATCTATTGATGGGCAGCATTCACATCTATGCCTGTTTTTCTGCCTCTCCAGTCCTGACCTGGATCTCCTGATCTGACTTTCTGGCTTTACCTGAGCCGTCCTGTGGCTATAAACTTGCTGGGTGATCCCTGAACTGTGTCTGAGCCTGATTTGCTGCATCTGGCTCCCATGTGAGGGAGGTCCATTCTCCCACTCACTCCTGTGTTTGGCTCCTGGCTCACCATCCCTTGTGGCAGACACCACTATTCCCAGACATAAAGCACACGTCATCATGAGAAAATAAAGCACCTGGTGGGTCACTGTGCCAGATAATATCCAGATGTCAACATTATATTACATATGATGCTCTATAATGAGGAATGATCTTTACACGCTTGACTTAAACTGGGAACTTTACATCTACTTTGCCTCATGGGACACGGGGCCTGTAGAAATCTGGTTTTATTTTCCATCATGTGGATTAGCTTTAGTGGGTTTTTTCCCCACCTGAAACATTGATCATTAGCCTAAAGCTGGTAATAAGACACTTTTGATTCTTCTATGTATCTTAAATTCCATCAGAAGAAATCCTGTCATAAATACTGAGTAGCCATAGTTGAATACTATATTCATCTTGGCTGGGGAAGAGCTGATTAAAGATTTGTCTGTCACAACATGTAGACAGTAAATAAAAATAATCTCACACCAGCATCTTTGACATGTTTTTGAAGAAATGTGTGTCAATTGTACATATAAAATATCATTAAGACAAAATTAATTTAAAACACACACTGAAAAACTTTTCTGGGAGATGAATACTGGGTCAAAGACTATGCTTCACATTTTATGACATTTTTATGTGGGACCTGGTTTACCAGTACTTTAAAGAAAGCTGCCAATCATCAGCTCATTATTTCTATGAAAAAGTATTGGATTGACCAAGGAAATCTGTTTAGAGACTTCTATAAAAGGACACAATACATGAAAAAGGATATTATGATGATGGTGGACAGGCAGAGTTGGCTCATGAGTATATGAAAGTTGGATAATGAAAAAATAGAGAACCATAGAATTATAGAATCATAGAACTATTTAGGTTGGAAAAGATCTCTAAGATCATTGAATAGAACCATTAGCTGAGCACTGCCAATTCCACCATTAAACCACGTCCCCAAGTGCCACATCACGCATCCTTCAAGCTATGGTCACTCAACCATTTCCCTGGGCAGCCTCTTCCAGGCCTTGACCACCCAGTGTAGATCAAATGAAAATACCATGCTCAGCAAAGGTCACGGTTAGGAAGTACGCTCAAATACTTCTAAAAGCGCATTTGGAACTTTTTCAAGCAGTTTAGATGTTCAAAAACTGAAAATGTTGAAAATCTGTCCAGGTGGAGAGGTGAAAATGTGGACTAGACTTCCTCCTTTTCATTCTATTAAACCATGTTCTGTTCATTGAATTCCTCCTCAGCTGGGAGGGTTTGCAATGCTGGAGATAAAATGCAGTACTATTTTAGAAAGACCTAAGTAGGTGGGGAGTTTAAAGTCCTTTCGTAACTCTCTTCCCTCTCCTTCTAAATTTGTTCCTGGCTTGGTATAATATATATATGGCTCTCTAGTTTTGTACCCAGTAGAATGTGAATGTGACACAGAATCACCACTTTATAGGCTGTTTTTTTTTTTTGTTTTTGACTTTCAGAGTAACAGGTGGACACCTTATCTCTAGAGATACCTCTCCCAGAAGAAAAGTGGGCACACTACCACACTGTCAGGGTTCAAAAGCTCTTTTTTTTTTTTTTTTTTTAATCTTCAACAGGAAAATTACAAATCTGGAAAACTAGATTGAATGGTAGTTTGCCCTGCTTGAAGGAAAATAGATGAGAAAAAACCAAGATCTTTAGGAAATTGTCCTGAATTATAGGAAAAAAATCCTCTGGCTGAAAATTAAATTCATATCCCAGTTTCATGTGTTTTCACTGAGAAATTTCTTTGAGATAGGCTTTCATAGTAAATTATGTCACTCCTGTAGTTTCCACTTCTTCATTTGGAAACATGCAAGAGGTGTGCATTCTCATAAGCAATTAACATTTTCAAGTAATCAGTTTGATATATTGAGTTTTCCAGATGTGATGGTGAGCATCCATTTGAAAACCAAAAGCATGCCAGAAAATTAAGATACCTAAAAGAGACTACCCTCAAATTAAAGTCTAGACCATCTGAGTTATAAATTATAAAAGTTTAGCATCAATTCTGCTTTGGTGATCAACTGCACAGTACAGTTATTTACTTCAGTGTGGTGTGAATGAATAGCTTGTAATGCAACAGCTTCCTTTTGAGTCAGCAGAATTAACAGTGCTTTCAAATGTCCTAAAATCTTTTTCTTCAGAGAATGATGGAAAGACAGGAGGAAAAATTTCATATTTTGTAATCTATAAAACTGATTTTATCTTTAGCTTTTTTATAGGTACCTTTTTGCTCTCTTGTGCGTTGATTTTGCAGCAGATCTGACAGGAATAGGCAAAATGAGAAGAGTCCTGTTGAGCAGAGGAGAAACCATTTCACTGGCTCTTTCCAGTTCTCAGTTTGGATTTCCCTTTGCAACAGAAAAAGATGAAATTTTCAGAGCTGAAGAGGATTTTGTGAAAAGCAAATGTTTGGGTTCTAGTTTACCTCAATCTGAATCACACAGGCAGGGTCTTGGAGCCAAAATTTTTGGTCCCAGCTGATCACCCTGCTTATTTCAGATATTACTTTCCTGATTGTCTAGGGGTGGACACTGATGCATCCTGTTCATTGTATGCAAAGGCATACACAGATTGTGTGTATGAGCAATATATATATATGTATGTATATAAATAGACATATTTTTCCCCTGGAAGCTTTGTGTAAACAAAATCAGTGAAAGAGTAACAGGATTATTTCTGATACTCTTAGTAACAAATAAACTCTAACAGCTTAAAAAGCAGAAGGGAGGGGAAAAAAAAGGCAATTTTATGTTTAATATTTTTTAATGATATTTTACAATTTTGAAAATTCATAATAATGGCAAGTTTTCTTTTCAGTGCATATGGATTCCTCATGTCCACATTGTCTCAACTTCGGATAATGTCAGTTCCAAGTAAAAGGCTGTGTCACATCCAAATGAATAATGGATTTTCATGTTTTCTTTGCCTCTCAGTTGTTTCATGGCAGTTTGGCCTGCCAGGGCATGAGGTTTACAATACTTTAAAAATATTAAATGGGACATGCTACCACAGTACATCTCCGCAGCTGTACAGGCAGCACTCTGCTCTATACTGCCTTTTGTTAGGAAATAAATGAAGTTCAAAGTCTTGCATGTTTTCTTCAAAGTATTCCCGCTCTTGGCTTAGGATACTTAAGGAAAAAAACATCACCTAAATCTCTGAGATGAAGAATTTGGTTGACAGTTTTAGTCCCTTGGTGCAAGGAGCTGTCTGCAGGTGCAGGAGAGCAAATGAGAGAAAAATGGAATATTTTTAGGGGACAGTCCAAGGCTGCGAAGTAATTCACTTCAGGAACTTGGAACTGTCATAAGTGTCACCACTTCTCACTCTTAAGTGCTTTCTCTAACAATACCTGGCAACATGCATCTGAAGAAAAGGAGAATGCAAAGCAAAATAAGTCACATCATTACAGGTATTTCTTTTGCAGGGGGTGGTGGACAAAAAAAATCAAGAGCTGAGAGTTGTTAGTCATATCATTTAAAACACTGTGGGAAACCACTGGATACTAGAAAGATGGTCGGAAAGAATAAGAATAAAAGATCAAGAATAAAAATTAATATAAATGAATAGAATAGAATAGAATAGAATAGAATAGGATAGAACAGAATAGAATAGAATAGAATAGAATAGAAAGAATAGAAAAGGACAGAACTGAGCTGAACTGAATTTTCAGATGGAGTTTAATTGAATCTATTGAAAGGTTGCTATCTTGTGTGCAGGAAGGTAAACATTCTGTTTATTGTACCGAAATCCTTGTACCTGAAGGCGGAACATGCACTGGCAGCACTCCATAATGGGTGATTTCCTTGATACTATTCAGCATTTCCTTGTGTTCTCCAGTCTGTCCATGTGCAGCCACCTGGAACCACATGCCTTATTTTCACACTGTAATTTCTTTGAAGTGAGCTTGTGTCTTTTCAGGCACTTTTAGAAAGCCCAGTTCAATAAGCTTTTGTTTCTGGAGTGGAATTACTCAGTTCTACCACAGTAGAAGAGCTGTGGCTGCTAAAAGCTGTCAACACATATTTTGTATTCTTTGGCTGTAGTACATTCTTTGGCTGAAGAGAGTTGAACGAGGTCAGTCTAGAGTTCAGTAGGACTCGGGTGTGACCTGTTCCGATCGAAAACGTTTACCTCCTCCCATCTGAAATAAATTTGGACTCTTTCCTGATGTAGCTCCACTGTTGTCTCTGTCTGTTAACAAATACAAGAATCAATGTCTTGTTTCTTGTCTACTTTCTCAGTGTTTGCTTTAGAGCTTTTTTCCATGTCTTCTTTCTGACTAATGAGCCACAATTTTTGAATTCCTTTGCCCACATGCATTTCTAGCTTTTTATTCCTCATTTTAAACACAATAGGTATGACAATGAGAATATTTTTTTTAATTCTATCACAATTTCTATGGTGCATGGGCACAGATATTTTTTTCTGGTGTTTTTTTTTTCTTTTCCCTGACAGATCTGAAATGACTAAACATGCAAGTCTGCCTGAGAGGAAAGGGTGGGGAGAGGGGAAATTTGGAGTCACTTAGCTTGCTCCTTGACTTTTGATTCAGTTTATCTGATATCTGTTGCTGTGCTAGGTAGGTGTCGGATTCAAAAAAACGAAACATATCTAAAAGTGAAAAGCATTTTTATGAGCCATTTTTTGGTTTGTCCTCAACACTGCAACTCTGGTCTGCACTCACAATCTGAAGAAGAAGAAAGAAAATTCCTTATCAAATCCCAAACATTTCACTCAATAAACTTATTTCCTGGAGGAAAGTTGAGGAAATAAATGTAGCATTGAGAATGGGCATAGTGCTTTCTGTGCTCACATTGTCCTTCTCAGTCTGTAAGGTGAACTCCATGGCTGAGGCACAGCAGAGACATAGAAAGGATGAAGGGCCCACTCTTTGCCAGCTCCTGTACCCAGCCCTCCCTAAAACAAGTACAGTGGTGAAGCACAGGGAGTTCAGAGCAGATTGCAGTGTAGCAAACATGCCAGGGGTAGAGGAATACAGGTAATGGAAGACATGCAAGTACTAAAGCTGTCACGAAGTGGCAGAGAAAAGATGATGTAGGACAAATTATAGAAGTACTTTGTGCTGCAGCAAGGCAATATCCTTGTCATGCATTCCTTCTTTTGCTGCATTTGCATAAGGAATATTTTGCTTTCTGTATTTCACTCAGAACAATTAATATCAAAACAGAACACAGTAGTGTCCTGAGCAAGTTTGCTGAGCATATGCAATGTGGGGAGGCCCAGCTGCATAGCAACTGCTGCAGTCATTAGCTTTTTCCTATTTTGTTAGCTTTCAAATAGGTGTATTTGGCTTTTGGCAAGATGTGGATGGGGTGCAAATGTAGCAGCCAACAGAAAATATGTTATCAATAATTTACAATTGTGCATGACCCCATTTTTAGCAGGAGTTGAACATTAAGTATTCTGTAATATATAAAGTCACTTGTCATAAGTTATCATAGTGCTCAGCTGTCTGTAAATCATGAGTTACAAACCTCCCCCTCCAACTCACACTCTGAAGAAAGAGAAAAATGACCTGAAAATTTCTTATGCCCAGAGACTGTCTCAGAGACCACCTCAGAGCTGCTGTGACACCACTGCCTTGTAGAAAAGATACTCATGAGAGTGACCCAAGAGGGAAGAGACTGCTCAGGAATCTTATGCCTTTTTATTTCCAGGCTTCAAAATTTACTAGGCTATACAATTTCACACTGAAAGAAATAAAAGCAAAACCAAAACAAAAAATCCCCATAAAACATTCTTAAGCTATTTGTCATGGAAAACAATCTGCAGGGTTAAAAAAAACACCAACAAAACAAAAAGTAAAGACTTGAGAAGGCTTATACAAAAATCAGTAAACTCATCATAATGAAGTCAGGTTTGTTTGCACACACTGCAATATTTTTCACAGCAAAATGAGAGTTTCTTCATTAAGGGCACATTGGCAACTTTGGGAAAGTGTTCTGTTCAGATGAGTCACATAATATTGCTGAAAAATTTTGAAGACCACTGCACTGGCAACCTTTCAGACAACAGACATCCACTTAGAAAGCCAATCAGCTGGGATACAAATTTTGACCCACAAAGCTGCAAGTGCAGCAAGTGTAGCCTCAGAAGATGAAGCAGAAAGTGTCAAAGACATGAAAAATACCTTTCTCTTGTTTATTTTTCTTCACTTTCCAAGCAAATGAAAAGGATTTGTTTAGCATTAGTAGGTTCTATTTAATGTGAGTAGTTTCAGCATTCTCTCTGCAAAGAACATGGTCTTAGCTCTGTGGGTCTGCTTCTGGAAGAAAAGGATAGATTCTGATTTACACATAAAATTTTGAAACCTAATACTAATGGATATTTGAAATGGAATTGCTACCTTTTTATTTTCTAGTATGTGCTGGTTCCAGAGCCATTCCATGGAAGTAAAGGTAGACTTCCAGAATATCCATGAAAATATCCACAAAAATCCTTTCTATACTCAGAGCATGACTGACCTTTTGCTTTTTAGACAAAATCTTTCGGGGTACCTCCATTTCTTAGTTGTGTTTGCCTGTGTTACCATGGTGATTAGGAGATTCTGGGAATTTGCTTTATGATTATTGTGAAACATTAATGTGTGAGTTGATGATCTGTATTTCAGAACCAGATCTTGAAGAGACAATAACCATTTGGGGTTTAGCAGCTTTTCCACCATGAAAAATAAAGAGAAACCAAGATTAAAGAAGGCCAGATTTGTAATTGATTGATTGAACCATTAGTGATTTCGTTCCAGTCACACCTCTTTAAATCAGCCAGAAATCCATCTCAGTATGCTGTTAATTTTCCACCAAAAAGCAATTGGATATGTAAACACTAGGAAAATGAAGCCACAAAACCAAATAAACCAGCTGCCAAATCGTGTGTCTTCTGCCAATTACTACTATCCTGCAACACCCTGGTCTGTCAATGAAAATATTCCCTTTGCTATGCCACAGATGAAATTGCTATTTCACTCTTTCAAGAGTGGATAACAATCACAACAACAACGACACTCTCTGGTTTTATCTAGAGAAGAGAGATTCCTCCTTACTGGAAGTAAAACAGCAAGAGTTTAATGTTTGTTACCTAGATGGATGTACACTTATTATAAATAGACATTTGTCTGTTCTTTATAGATTTGATTTTCTACTGACAACTGAAAGAATTTTGGCAGTATCCTTGTAAATGGAGGTAGCCATTGACATGAAAAATGCCTAATTATTGAGAAGGTAGAAAATTTAAAGTAGGAAAAGTAGAGGGTTCTGATCTTGGCTGACCCCAACAGCCCCCTGAGCCCCTCTCACTCCTCCTACTCAGCTGGACAGGAGCACAGCTGCTTCACCATGGTCTTTCACAAGGGCTGAAGGGGAATCTCTCCTCCAGCACCTGGAACACCTCCCCTGCCTCCTTCTTCACTGACCTTGGTGTCTGCAGGCAGTTCCTTTCCGGTTTTTCTCGTTCCTCATTCCCATCTGCTGTGCAATGTTTTCTACCCTTTCTTAAATATGTTATCACAGTGACACTACTAATGTTGCTGGTGGACTTGGTTTTGGCCAGAGATGGGTGGGCTGGAGCTGGCTGGACCTGGGTCTGTGTGACATGGTGGCAGCTCCTGATCTCACAAAAGCCATCTCAGTTCATGAGGAGTGTTCACCTCATCTCCTACTCCAGGATGTGTTGTTGAATAGGGAAGATCCAAGACCCGAAGACAGACATCTATGCTACTCGTAACCATTCTATAGGTTGAATATGGTCCCTTAACAACTGTTCTCTGAGACCCAGCACCTCACCTGTGTTTTATCCATCTGGTCGCCCACTTGAATAAGCAGAAAATTTTGAGACAGTGTCAAAAACCTCTCAGAAATCAAAGCAAATGATGTCCACCATGCCTCCCTCGGCAACAAACACAGACAGTTTATCACAGGAAGCAATCTGGTTGGTCATGGAAGATTGCCCATGATAAATTCATGCTAATTGTTACAGATTTCTTTCTTTTTTATGTGCCCAGAAACGTGCTTCAAAAGGATTCATTCCATGGTTTTCCCTGGCATTTGTGTAACTGGCCTTTAGTCTTATGTAGTGTCACCTTTTGAAGGTGGTGTGTGACAGGTGCTTTTCTGCATTCATCAGGAATCTTCCCAAATCTCCCCAGCCTGCTGACAGAGCAGCTTTCAAGGACATTGGCTGTGTCTTCCAGCAGCTTTGGATGGAGCTTCTTGGATCCCAAAGTTTATAGGGGTTGAGTTTTCTCTAGAAATCACTGACTCTTCCCTTATCCATTCTTGGTACTTCCCCTTGAATCCCTTCTCTGATCACAAATGTCTGAGCAAAGAGGGCACTGATTTCCTCATGTCTTTTATATGTACATCTTAATGGTCTGGTTGGAAATATTCCCATTCAATCGGCTATTTAGTCCTTTGCTGTGCCAGTAACCAATATAAAACCCAAAAGACATGGAGATTTGAAAAAAAAAAAAAAAACAACAAAAAAAGAGCACAATACATATATATTTGCTTATAATTCTAGAGGGTTTTTTTTTTACATTCTGGGTGTTTTCTCTCAGATTTTCCTCCTTCTGTCCCAATTTTTTCCCACCTTTTCTGTTTTGACATTAAAAATACCACAGTAGGGCTTAAAAACATTCATAAATAGGTAAAAAATGTCATAATTCCTCCTTTCCTGTACCCCAGCCAGAAAAATTAGTTTAAATTGATTTTAATCTGATGCTTGATTGTTCTATTTCAATAATCAGGATGCTTGAACTATGATGCCTAGGTACTGCTCTGTTTTGAAGTACACTTGAAGAAAAGTATTCAGATCTTGGTTCTTCAAGGCTGAACATATCACACTGTAGCGGGTTGGGTTTGTAACCGGGCAGAAACACCAATTTAGTGCAGTGGTTTGGTCCAAAATACTCATTACTGTTTACCTTCTGTGAGATAAGAATTAGGAGAAATGCAAAGCAGGCACCAAACTTGAAAGAATATAAAGAAGTTTATTAACAGACCTAAAAGAAAAAAAAATTATACCACCTTCAGAACTCTCCTCCTCCCCCCACCTTCCTCCCTTCTCCCACTGACAATGTGAAAAGACAACCCTTAAGATGTTCAGTCTGTTTACCACTGCCATAATAACCTTGTTCAGTCCATTTAGAATGAGAAGTCTCTTCTTGCTCGTGCTATGAAAACATTATCACAACGAGACAGCCGCCCACTTCCAAATAACTTTGTTCAGTCCATTTAGGAAGAGGAGTCTCTCTGCTTGCATGTGAGTCCCTTCCCCCGACTTGCAGCTTTTCCTGCAACTGCTTTCGAGGGTCCACTCTTGAAGTTTTTGGGGTACAATTTTAAGGTTGAGCCGTTCAGAAACAAAAAACAGAGGCCCTTCTCCTTCCCTGGGAGCAAAGGGTCTTCCTCATCTTCATCTTTAGGACTATCTGTGGGAGCATCTCTAGGAACTGAGGTTTTCTCCTTTCCCATTTGGAGCAAAAGTCCTCATCTGGTCCATCTCTCCCTGTCCAAACTTCTCATGAAATTACAGCTGCGTCAGCATCTGCCTATCTCAGTGCAGGTGCTTTTGCTTACGAGTTGAACACTCCAGCCCCATATCTTCATGAAATTACAACGGGATACTCTGATATATCATAGCTTCACAACAGACTTTCAGCTTTAAGCATCTCCTCTTTCTCTTCCCTCAGGTTTTCAGCTCTTCACAGCACTAAAAGGGTTAATCTCACCTCAGCCTTGCAGCTGGAATGTTGCTTATCGAAGTGGAAGGGGGGGGGAGCTGAGCCGCTCCGGCTGCCCACAGCAGCTCTGTGGGGGGGGTTCCGTGGGTGGAACAGGGCCCATCGGCCCCAGGATGGCCGTGGCCCGGCCCGGCCTGGCCCGAGCAGGGCCTGGACCGGGCCCACTGGCCCCCGCATGGGGCCCGCAGCCACCTGTCCCAGCGCCGGAAACGAGAGAAAGAGACTGTGAGGGGGTTTGTCTATTCTTAAGTGTGGATCACAGAGGCGGCCACAATTTTAGGTGGCTCAAAGAATTGTCCATATTCAAACTGGCCAGATGATAGGTTCTGTCAGGTCACGGGGAAAGCTGTAAGCACTCCTTTGCGAGAACATCACTTCCGAGACTCAGCTTGCTAACCTAAGACATGCACAAAAGCCAAAAGGTTCCACTTTCACAAATCTCAGCAATGATTCAGAATCTTACTAATTTTTCAAATTCCAGAAAGCAATTTATATGTTATTAGGAAAAAAGTATGGTTATAAATTTGGTGTTACCTGTGCTTGACCGTGAACAGGGTTCAGAGGTAAATGGCAAACAAATTTCTTGGCCTGTAAAAAACACCTCTAACTGAGGGAATAAAGAAGCATGAACAGAAGCTATTTCAATTTTCAGAGTGAAATGTGAGAAGCAAAGATTAGCTTGGGAAGTTAAAGCAGATGGTCATTTTGCACAGTGTGTTTTTTAGAGGGTAGTCTTCATTATCACAGTGCTGGGATCTGTAATTCACACCAGTGAAAATGAAAGTTTGCACACCAGAGAAAATCAGGGTTTTACTATGGAATGAAGGAAATAATTCTAGGATCAAACTAGAGGCATGAGTACATTTCTATATATTGTAGTTTAACCCTGTCTGGGAGGTCAGCCCCACACTGCCACGCATTCACTTTCCCCGTGTAGGACAGGGGAGAGAGTCAGAAAAGTAAAAGTGAGAAAACTCATGGGTTGAGAAAAAGACAGTTTAATAGGTAAAACTAAAGCCATGCATATTAAACAAAGCAAAAGAAAGAATTAACTGACTGATTTGGATGGGCAGGCAGGTGCTCAGCCATCAGGACAGCAGGGCCTCATCACACATAAGGGGGATATGGGAAGACAAATGCCATCACTCCAAATATCCCCACACTGCTCCTTCTCCCCCAGCTTTATATGCTGAGCATGACTCCATGTGATCTGGAATATCCCTTGGGTCAGCTGGTGTCAGCTGTCCTGCTGTGTCCCCTCCCAGCTCCTTGTGCACCCCCAGCCTCCTCCTGGGTGGGGTGAAGAGCAGAAAAAGCCTTGATGCTGTGTAAGCACTGCTGACAAAAACATCCCAGAATTATCAACACTGTTTTCAGCACAAATCCAAAGCACAGCCCCATGCTAGCTATTGGGAAGAATATTAACCCCATCCTAACTAAAACCAGCGCACAATTCCAGGGATAGCACATTTCTGCATCGCACACTATGGTCTGTGTGTGATCTGGCTGGCTTTCCTGACCCATCTTTCTGCTAAGCTGAGCTGTCTGGCCCAGTGTGCTCTGCAGCACAACTGCAGAGTCTGCAGTCAGTGGAAATGGAGATACCAGACTAGAGACATTAAATAAAACTGTTCTTTCTTTCTCCCTACCTCCCTCTTGTTTATAACAGCTACACAGATAGATGGGAAGGCATGTGAAGGTCTCATATCATAGGGATGGTGAAGATCCTGAAAGAATCTAGCAGGTACAGGCAGAGTAAAAGACAGAGACAAGAAATTATCTTTGTCAAAAATGTAAATTTTTTAGTTTTTGAGAATTTGAGGGGATAATGTCTTGGACAAAGCCTGTGGGTATTTTTCAATGTTCTAATTCAAGACTAATTAGTTGTGTACTTTGTATTTTTCAGGCCTGTGGTATCTATCTAGAAAGAAGAGCAGCAGGGGAAAGTCACACCTCTGTTGAATCAGATCAAAGTTCTGTCTTGTCTGAAATGTTCTTTACCAGCAGCAAATGCCTACAGAAGTGTATGAGAACAGAGGAAATATATGTGGCATCTTCCCTTCTCACTCCCTCATTATATATCCTTCCTCAGCTTCCAGCAATCTGTGATGATAGATGAGGGAGAACATATAAGAAGGGATCTGCTATATATGGATGTGCTCAACTGCAAGTAATCATCACAGCTTAGATTTCTGGAGATTTTGGAAATAATTCCTGAAATGAAAAAACCCAAATGTCCAACTCATCACATTTCATGAATTAATTTTTAAAGGAGCATTAATATACCAAACATGGTATATTTTTGTAACATTTAAAAATGTTTTGCTTCACTAATGATTTTTTATATGTTTTAACCATCAAAAAGCCTATAAAGTCATCTGGTGTTCAGCATTATTAAGAAAAAGAAATGCTTTTAAGTAAATAAAAGCTCTTAGTTTTTCAAACATTTATTTACTTGATTTTAAACCAGGAAACTTAATTTAAAGGACTTTCCCAGATGAAGAGTCTTGGATAGGAAAAATAGTGGGTTTTGAGGGTTGAGTGGGTTTTTAAAAAAATTCTTGATAAGGATGCATGTTCTGCAGATTTACTACTTGATTATTCCATGTTTCCTTCCCCCAAATAAAACTTCTGCCAGAGAAAAGGGACAATTGCTAGGAATTTGGATGAACACGGAAAAAGGGCTGATAAGAAAAGGAGTGGAAAATTACTCTGAGGAGGAAAACCAGAAAAGATAAATTGCAGAGTAATATAATACTCCTCATATAAAACTTGCTATAAGACTGAATTATGAGGAAGGTATGATTATGTTGTTAAAGGATAAACACCATTATGCAAACTGCTAAAAAAAGAAAAAGTTATATGTGACTACTGAACTAGATTCTGTCTGCGCTAAGTGATGGCAATAAAAAATATTCATTTAAAATTCCTAATGTAATACTTTTCACATAATGTTGTTTATTAAACCAAAATATTGCATTTTCTTATCTCATTTTGATGTTCAATCTTAAGAGATTAGGGACCATTATTATTGAAAAAGAAAGGGGTTTTAAATTCTTGAAAACTACATTCTTTAATAATGAATTCAATGTAAAGCATAGAAAAAGTCAAACATGATTTTTTAATACAGCGTAAGCAAAATTTAGAGGAAGAGATGATTAACAGAAGCAATTATAAAGGGACGATGTTCTTGGAAAAACATTGACACACAAACTAACAGAAGGAGTCTGGCTTCCCTCACAGCCTGTCTCCCTTGTGTTTTCCAAGGGAAGTTTTTTATCACTTCTGCGATTTGCAGTATAAGAAAAAGAAAGAAACTCATAACAGCAGTTGAATTCTTTGTGGTCCTTCATTCCAAGTCACCCTCCTATCCTTTACCTACCTTTCTGGGGATTTGTCAGGCACTTACTGAAAACTGTTATTTAAGTGCACTGTTAGTGCAGCTCCTTTGGTTTTCTTTTTAAACTCCCTGTAGTTTCAAGACCATATGTTCTTTGACATTCTTTTTAATTAGTGACAGATGGATGAAAGAATTTTACATCCTAGACTGAATTTCTTGCTGTTGTGATATTTTTCTTAAAATGAGACTTTCCACACACATTAATGTCTCAAAATACTTTGACTTCTTGTTGGTGTTGTCTCCTCTCTCTCTTCTATCAATGCCTCTGTTTTGTTTTCAGCAGGTAAGAAAGAAATAAAAAAATATTATTTATTTGACCTATGGGATTTTTTTTTATCCTATCTTCAGTGACAGCTGATGATCCTGTAAGTCTAGGCTGCTTCTTATTCTGATTAGCGTTGTCAGGCTTTCTGAAAGAAAAGTCTGGCATTCAACTAAATGAATTACAAAACAGTTAGAAAGAGTTTGATGCTTTATTTTAAAAGCATGTCCAGGAGACAAAACATAGCAAAACACCACCACCAAAAATGCAAAACAAAGATTAAGGCAGTCTCTCTAGTATAATATGACAACCATAATTTCATATTGCCTTTTACTTTAGGACTACACAAATGCTCCTTTTATGTTTGTAATTCATAATCCTTTATTTTCTTGGTTAATTTTTTTGTTTGTTTGTTTGTTTGTGTCTTCTACCCCCGCTTGCCCCTTCTCCACTGCTGTGGCTAACAGAACCCATTGGGCATTTAAGCTCTTTATAGATTACTTGCAATATTTGCTCTTCCTTTTGTTCATTAAATAGTACCTTGCTTCCAAGGACTCTGGTACAAGTGCTGTGATTTTACAGGCATTTTCAACACATCAGATTTACCTTCTGCCAGATAAAGAACAACAAAAAAAAGAAAATTAGCACTTAGCCCCTCGTTTGATCTACTAATCCTCTAAAGTTTATTTCTTATGGGAAGAAAGAACAACAAAGAAGACCTAGTTTTATACTTAAGAATATGATTAGTAATGAGAAGTAAACAGGATGGAAATTTAATGATTCAACATAAGTGCTGCTAGTGTTGAGCAGAGAAGGTAGTGTGGAGAGCTCATAGCAATCTTCCAGTATCTGAAGGGGCTACAGGGAAGCCAGAGAGGGACTCTTCATCAGGAACTGTAGTGATAGGGCAGAGAGTAATGGGTACAAACTGAAAGAGGGGAAATTTAGGCCAGATATTAGGAAGAAATTCTTTACTGTGAGGGTGGTGAGACCCTGGAACAGGTTGGCCAGGGAGGTTGCGGATGTCCCAGTCCTGGCAGTGTTCAAAGCCAGCTGGGATAAGGACTTGAGCAACCAGGTCTAGTGAGAGGTGTCCCTGCCCATGGCAGGGGGAACTGGAACTAGGTGATCTTAAAGGTCCCCTCCAAACTTTCACATTCTATGATTCTAATTGTGAAAGGTTTTATTGTGTAGATGTCATGGGTTAACCCCAGCTGGCAACAAAGTACCACACAACCTCTTGCTGCGCCCCTCAGTGGGAAGGAGAATCCAAAATAAGATGCAGACTTTGTGAGTTAAAAGCAGTTTAATAATTGAAACAAAATAAAATAGAATACTAATAGTGAAATAATTAAATGCATAAATAAAATAATAAAAATATAATACCAAGGCTAGAAATGAATGGGAGAAAGGGAAGGAAATGTAGAACTCAAGACAACCAAATGATACACAACACTGTTGCTCACCACCCACTGACCAATGCCCAGCTGGTCCCTGATCAGTAATTGGTGGCTCCCAGACAACTCCCCCATTTCAAACCACTCCACTTTATTTGCTGGCTATGACATTCTCCCATGTGGCTTTCTCGGGTCTCCTCTCCTGGCCACGTTCCCTCATGGCTTCTTGAGTACCTCCTCTGGCAGGGCATGAGACACTGAAAGTCCTTAATTTAGAGTAAACACTACTGAGCAACAGCCAAAACATCAGTGTGTTACCAGTTCTCGTACTAAATTCAAAACACAGTACTGCCAAGAAGAACATTAACTCCATCTCAACCAAAACCAGGACAGTAGATACATCATGAAGTTATAACTTGGAGAAATATTTACCCAATAATATCTACCACAACTACCCAAATCTGTGCAGACCTAAACTAAGCTGTTCAGAAGCAGACAGTTTGGAATGACATGATGGTGGTTAGTGGAGATATTATTAAACATCTTTTTCTCAGCTGGAATGGGATTTTACTTGCCAGCAAAACACCCAAAATTGCTAGAGATGACAAAGTGGATTGTATATATACACTGGATTGTATATTATTTGGATAAAACTAGATATTAGCATCTCTTTGCCCTGCACAGGGAATAGATAATGTTTTCTTTCATTGGTTGGCCAGAAGAAAAAGTAACAGAATATTTTACCATCATATTCCTTGGAGGATTAATCTATTAGTGTATGCATCTATTTTTATCTTCTATTAATCTACCTGCCAATTTACACGGCTACTTTCTTAATTCATGCTTACCATTTTGCTGCATTACTCTGGTCCTTTAGGATTAAGAGAGAGATTGAATGCATCCTTTAAATATTGCTTCAATTTCCTCTCTCAGAACCCCTACTAAGAGACAAGAAATAACATGCAAAGGAACATATTTATCCAACAGGACACACTGAGATTGGCATTTCTTATCCAGTCACCACTACTGCTTAACTTACTATCCTTTTTTCCTGAGTAAAAAATCCTGAGAGATTGAAGAGGATAATGTATTTTGCATAAAAAAACCTTTCAGATGAGTTCCTTGAGTATTTACAAAAGAGAGAAAAAAAGTTTTTGTTGCTGAGCTGTTTCGGAAGAGCAGATTGAAGGCCTAGAGCTCAGCAGCAAAACTGCTGCACCTGTAGCTGTGAGACAGTGATGAACAGCTGGTGGTGATTAGCACAGCAACAACCCGTCTACCCAACATATTTCACTCTCATAAAGAAAAGAGCAAGCTGCAAAAAACCCCATCCCAGCCTGCAGCCTTCACTTTGCCTATCAAACCTTAGGGGGGCATCTTTTTGACAAAGGGATCTCAAGAGCAGAAACAGTGTGATGTATGTTTGTTTTGCTCTCCCTCTCTTAGTTAGGGCAGACTTAGGAGGAAAGGGAAAAAGGAAGTTGATCACTATCAAACTTCACTAGTTAAGTTCAAAAATATAATTTTACTGTGGAGATCAAAGATGAAAAGTATGTTTCTCATGGTAGGTAGGCTGTTATCGCCCTAACAAAAATTGGTGGCTGTGCTGTGTGTATGTATTTTTCTGTGTCCAACTTCATGTTATTCTATCAAGCTACTTTAAATAACCTACAAAGCAACACAAAAAAATGACAACTGATGTAATATAATTTTTGGATCAAGGATCATTCAATTTACAGAACTGCAGAATCACAGAATATTCTGAGCTGGAAAGGACCCACAAGGATCATCAAGTCCAACTCTTACGTAAATGGCCCATAGGGGGATCAAACCCACAAACTTGGTGTTATTAAAAACATGCTCTGACCATCAGGGAGCTGGACAGTTAAGCTTCAAGTCTTAGTTAAGCTTCAAGCCCAAGTTTCAATCTCATTCCTTGAAAGCTGTTCAGTTCAAACCAAGATGGATACCTCAGTTATATCAGATGAAGGGGCAGTGAAAGGGTATTTAGATGGAATTTTAATACAAAAAGCAAATACTGAAGCAGTGTGAAGGCATCTCTGGAGATCATCTACTGCCATTCCCTGCTTAAGGATGGCTAAAGAAGGTTTGGTCATTTGGCCAGGTTTGTATCTAGCTGGAGATTGAATGTCTCTATGGATGGAGACTCCACAGCCTCCCTGGGCAGCCTGTTCCAGGGTTTTACTCAGCTCACAATTAAAAACTGGTTTTTTCCTTCTGTTTAAGTAGAATTCCCTGTACTTCTACTTATTGCCTCCTCTCTTTTCATGCAATGTCATTGAGAAGCATCTTCCTTTCAGTTATGTCAGTACTTCAAAGGAAATCAGATTTTTGTCTGAATTTCTAAATTCTTGATAAATGCTGAAGTTAGTATTACAGTATAATCTAAAGGTGCCAGCTCAGATTAGTTCTCTAGATAATATAAAAAGATGTAATAATCTACATGGGCAAGGAGGGGAAAAAAAATAAAAAATGAAACTGAAAAAGTTTTTTCTTCATTCGCATGATAGAGTGTTGTCAGAAATAGAGACAGATCCTGCTTCTTTTTGTTTCAGCCAGACTGCAATTTTTTGCTGGAAGTATCCACATCATTTAAGTTTCAGACCCTATAATTCCATGCTCTTCACTAATTAGTCGACTTTTTTCTTTTGAGTGAATGTTTGCTTGTTACATCATTTGTTATTTAAAACATCTTGTTTATATAAAAGCCCTTCTATGAAATAAGCTCAATATATTTATATTTTTGTTTTAGAATATACTTATTTAATTTTTAGGCTAGATAATTAGTGGGCTTTCAGACTGTAATCTTTCATATCTATAAACAAGCTAATAAAGCCTCATGGAAGTGTGACTGCTTAATATTTATCTATGCTTATGGGACGGTGTTTATTTAAAAGTAAAGAACAAAAAAGGTTGCTCCTTCAGTGATTTATAAGAAAGCAGATCTGCAATAACTACATTGATTACTTCACTCTTGTACATTTTTCTAAAATTAGATCCTGGGCTTTTATTTCAAGTGCTTAGAGTTACATTAATGAAGGCTTATCAGATACTTCCTATAAAGACCTTTCAAATCACCATGGCAGAAAGACTGAGATCTCCTTTTATCCACGTGATGGTTTTGTTCACATCTGAAGGACATTAGGTGGAATCCTGGCTCCAACAATGTCCAGAAATATTCTGATGAACCTAGTAGGATGTATAGCTCAACTCTGGTTGCTGGTTCTCCCCATGACATTGTAACAGTGACAATCATACCTATTTTTGCAAGCCCTTGACTATAAAATTACATCATATTACTACAAATGGCATGAGAAACCATAATTCATTGAAATTTCTGCTGCTACTAAAAAAAACCCCCAAACTCAGGGAAATTCAGTCTGTACTTTGGGTTAATAATGAAATTTAAAAGTGGATGTTTTGATCATCATATCCTGAAGACAATATCTATGTGCTAGGAAAAAATGGTAAGTATTTTAGGAAAGCATTAACACATCTTTTTACATTATTAAAAATGAGAGAAGGTGTAACTTCTTGTTTGTTGAGCTTTTGATGGGATACCCTTCCTTTTCAGACAAGGGTGAAAGAGCAGAGGAGGCTGGTGTCCTGCTAAGTTCTTTATTTCATAGTCTCATAGTTTTCTGAAGGCAGAGTTCGAAGGGGTTACGTGATAAGGCCAAGCCGTAACAGCAGCAGCAGCAGGCAAACAGCAGGTAGAAAACAGCTTCTTCTTCTTCTTCTCTAAATTTACAGAAGTGTGGATTATATTTGTTAATTGACCAATAAAATTAACACGCAATTCTAGTTTTTCTTTTCTTAACCTATCCTGGTCTAATTCTAATAGTCATAAATCTCACACAAGTGTTACATAGGTATTACACAGATTTGCATGTACAGTTTCTATCAGCTCTTATTGTTTATGTGAACACTGTCTAAAAAATGTGAACAGTATAGTTCCATCTATGTTTTGTCTAAAGTAAAGAAATTTTGTGAAAAGGTAACTATGCTGCAGTAAGAACTGTGTTTAAGATTTCTTTGCTGCAGCTTTTCAATGTTTAAAGCACTTAACATATATTTCCACTAAAAGTTAAAAATCTATATTTCTATTTCACTTTGGTGAGACTTCATGTATCTCAGCTTATCCAAAGGTTTTAATTCAACCCCAGGCCTTCCTCTGGGCCTGGGTCCAGAGGAGCTTTCACTCTAACACTTGTTTAAGACTTGAGCGTTCAAATCCGAAGTTTGTAACACTGGAGATGTCTTGAATTGCACTGGAAATTCTGAAAAAAAAATTTAAAAAATTTCCATTATTTATTGATATTTACTTTTATGTTTCAACATGCTTTTGATGCATAAACAGACTTTCCATTTCCACAACTGGGATTCTGCTATATCCTTTTGTTTCAGGGCATGCTGAAAATGTAATAGATATTACTTTATTTTACAGAATCTGTTGATTCAACAAAAAGTGATAACTGAAAAATAGCAACACATCCATTGGTTATGCTCAGTGAAAAAAGAATACCTTAATATTGCTGAATCAAATTCATGGTTATTATTGATGTCATCACCCCTAGAAAGAAGCAACAGGAAGCAGTGGAAAAAGGAGTTTTTTCACATGATTGGACACACAGAAAAGTCTGAGTCAAAGTCTCCAGATGAACAGCAATAAATGACTGCCTCAAGATGAACATTAAGTATCTCAAGACAACAATTGTTCTGTTTAGGTCTTTTAGCATTAAATAGTTTCTTTTCTCACACAAATTTCAAATTTATACTGCTCTTATCCATTGTGTGACAAGAAATATTATCCCATAAATTTTTAATAAATGCAATTTCATAATTCCCTTCACTGGGTCCTAAATCTCTTTGCTTCTCAGCTTCCATGATGCATGTAATGTGTGGCATTTATTATCTCACTGAAAAGTTTTTGGGAGCACGTTCACATTTGGTGAATTTCTGTAATGACTCTAGCACAGAGTAAAAATACTTTGCTCCAAACATAGCAATAGATGATTTTTTTAATATATCCTTTACCTCCTTTGAGCTTCTGTTGCAGTGGGGATACTGCAACATGCATATATCAGACCACGAGTCCTGTGGAAAGGAAATATATATGGACAGACAGATTCTTGATAGCTGTTTCAGAGATGTTTATTTCTCCAGCCGCATGGCCGGGGCTCTGCAGAGGAACTGTTCCAGTCACCGGACCAAGGGTCCTTCTGCCCGCGCAGGGAACACAAACCAACCAATGGGAACGAGGCTGAGCAGGGGCAGGGAAACCCCGTGTCTGTGCCCTCAGGGCCCCTCTCCCAGGGCTCCATGGCAGGGGAGGGACCCCAACACCTCACCCGTTTTATTTTAATAAAAGGAGAATGAAAACAACTGGATAAACATAACAAGAACAGTTTCAAGACAAAACAAGCCACCCTCCTGAGTCTTTAAATGTCCAATCAGATTCTGTGGAACATCTTAGGGCTGACAGAAGGGAGACAGAACTCTCTGAGCATGCTTTGTGGGGAACCTGAGGCAGGAGAGGGTTTAACTTCTTCCCTCCCCCTTTTCATCCCCCACTCGGCATTGGAAAGGGATTTTTTGGGGAAACAATTGGCAAAGGCATGGTTTTGTGAGGGAAACCATGGGTGAAAAAACGGATTGGGAATACACTGGGGGTAATAGGACGTAGGGTAAAAGGGAAAGGTGGGATTAGGAAAGGGAGACTGTAGGGGGGTTTTACAAGGGAGATATTGTCTAACATGATTACGATTTTTTGCATATATACTGTCTTTCACAGAAACACCATCAGGCCCAGTGACCTCTGCTGCTTGTAACCCTTTTCTACCTCGTATAATTTTGAATTCCACCACCTCTCCATCTCCCAAGCTTGGGATGCATTTTTCAGGGTTATTCTTTTTAATAGCAGTTCTATGCACGAATATGTCTTGCTGGTTGTCACACCTTGTTATAAAACCATAATTTTGCTTAACATTATACCATTTTACTATCCCTAAGATCTTAGTTACTATGATCTTTTCCTTTTTCCGAGTGGCTGCTGTTTTCTGTCTCGCTGCGTCTTTGCTCTCTCCTTCGGTCGCTCCCGTGTTGGAATTGTCGGGGCTGCTGGTGCCTGCGCGCTCTTCCCGGGGTCGCGTTCAGGGCCGCGCGGGCCAGGCCGGGCCGCGCCGCTCAGTTCTCCGTGCGTCGCCTCCTCTGGTCGCAGCTTCGCTGCCGATGCCGGGCGCTGTACCCACATCTCGGCCGGGCCCCCGGGCGATGACCCCCCCGCGCCCTGCTCCAGCGCACGTTTCGGTTCGGCGCGGCTCCGCTCCACCGCCACCGCCGCCAGCCGCCGCCCGTCTCGGCCGGGCGTTCACGGGGCTCGCTCCACCACGCGCTGCGCGGGGCCGTGCGGGTCCCGCCGCTCCCGCCGCGCCTCGCTCCACCACCGACATATATTTTGACTCCAGTATTAACTGTGTCCAAGCGGTTTTCCAAAAGCCCTTCGTAAGAATTAAATCCCAAGAAACATAGAAGAAGTTCTTAAATAACCATGCCAGGAAGTGTTTCAGTTCTTTTTGAGCTTGAATCAAGCTAAAATTTACAAATCGTTGTTCAAGAATCTTTTCAAGTTTAAGATAAATGTCCATATGCGGCTCTGAGAGCCAAGAGTCTTCCCACGATTCCTCCATAGTTTAGATATGGAATAGCAAAGCAAAACCAAGAAGAGGAATCCAAAGTTTCCAGGGTTTACTCACACAAATCAGTCGCTTAGGGATCGGGGATCGTTCTGCTCTCAATTCCCCACCATTATGTTGCAGTGAGGATACTGCAACATGCATATATCACACCACGAGTCCCGTGGAAAGGAAATATATATGGACAGACAGATTCTTGCTAGCTGTTTCAGAGGTGTTTATTTCTCCAGCCGCATGGCCGGGGCTCTGCCCAGGAACTGTTCCAGTCATGGGACCAAGGGTCCTTCTGCCCGCGCAGGGAACACAAACCAACCAACGGGAACAAGGCTGAGCAGGGACAGGGAAACCCCGTGTCTGTGCCCTCAGGGCCCCTCTCCCAGGGCTCCATGGCAGGGGAGGGACCCCAACAAGCTTCCCCTCCCTTTCCCTTTGCTTTGTATTGCATGAAGCTTCAAATTTTTTCATCTTGAAAAATGAGTAAAATCCTTCAAGATTTCAAGGCATATCTGGATTTCTTTCATAAAGACAGCAGGTTTGTGTGAATCAAAAAAAATTGTAGCTTTTCCCCCTGTTGCTTGCCCTTCTAAGCCTCTCTCTTTGTATCTTTGACAGAAACAATACCTCTGAAAAGCTGTGCCTTCATGGCCTAATCCCGACAACCTTCTTATGTGTATCTCTTCTGGAAGTCTGTGAAGATTCTGTGGGCATGAGGCATCTCTGTGAAAGAAAATATACATATTTCAGCTCTGTGCCATGCAGAACAACATATGTCTCTGCTCAGCTGACTTTTTTTGTTTCATTTAAATCTTAAAGGTTTCAAGGAGTAACTGCTGTATAGAAGCTCTTTCCTAAGTGCAGATAAGTCCTAAGTGAGTTCTAGCAGAAATGTATCCTCCTATTCTATCCTTCTGAAAGCCCAGTCTTTCAAAGGGCATAGATGTGATCAGGATTATATCCTCTACTCGAGTTCAGAACATGTCAGAATCAGAAATTTGCAGGTTTACAATCTCTAGATAACTCATTTGTGTGAATTGTTCTTCATTCAAATCTATAGTCCAGCCTGAAGACAGAAATTCCTACAATCTTCCTAAACAGAAACTGCAAGGAATACACAAATAGTGCTGTCAGCCCCAAAACAAACTGAGCAGAGTGTTGCCAGGAAAGGAACTGAGAAAACATTGACCTCTTAGCACAGAATGTGTTACCTGTATTTAACCTAACTCAGTGATGACATAGACTGGCACTGTTTGGAAGTCACAAGTGAAAGGATATGTGAAGTGAGAGTCAGCCATCCATGACACATGTGATAAAGCCTCTTGATGGAAGAAGCTTGCTTTGCATAGCACCTGTAAGACTGTAAAAGGTGCATTATGAGTATAGAAGGCAAAGAAATAAACAAAAGAAAAATATTGAACCAAAAGCACCAGGAATAAACAAAGAACCTGAGCAGCAGAGGGACCTGAGAAATTCCCCAAGGATCCAAACTCCCATAAAGTTACAACTAAGATCTCATTAATCTTGCTTAAATGAAACTTGTTTTTTTAGTGATAGAGGCTCAGTGCATTATCTATTTTTTGCAATAATGATATCATATAGTAGATATAAATGCACTTTCATTTTGAAGCCTCATGATAAGACTAAATATTGCAGGTGCCTTCCCTGTGTACATTCCCCTGTCCAACCTCTTTAAGATCCAGTTGCTGATCAAACAGATGCATTTTTTCCAATCATTTGGTTTGATTGGTGTGTGGTAGCAGCCTTTGGCACATAAAAAATACAGAAACACTGTGTGGAAATGTAAAAAATTTCTGCTTAGTCTAAGAAACCATTTTTCCTCATGACATCTCTTTACATTTAAAATCTTTTTGGAAAGATGATGCTTGTCATGGACTTTGGCACTACCTTGTGTAGTCAGGAGAGTGTTTCCTTTGCAAATGGGATATACTGGGGTATGCAGTGGATTAGGAGTAGCAGGCTTTGCACAGCTGCTCCCACATCTCTTCTGGGAGAGTCAAATTTTGGCTCTGAGATGTCCATAGTGTAATGGCAACATTAGTAATTTCAGCATGTGCCAGTTAGCAAGTGTTTATTATCTCCCAAAACAAGAGGTAAATAGTGAGCAGATAATTGTTTTCTGCCACGATTACAGTTTTGATTTGACCTACGAAAAACATAAAAATGATTTTAGGCTGCACGATTTAGTATGCTTGGACACAAAGTTCATCCAAGGTGAGGTTAGCTAATGTAATTATAGTAGAAATTAAGGGATATTCATTTGTTAAACATATTGAAATACCCGAAACCAGGGTGAGACTTCATACACAAGGCAGGTGAATCATGAGGTCCACAACAGGCTTCCTGCTTTTTTCCTTAGTGCTTGGTACTGTACAGAGTTATGGTTCTGGAGGAATCATAGAGTGGTTTGGGTTGGAAGGGACATTAAAGATCATCTAGTTCCAGCCCTCCTGCCATGAGCAGGGACACCAAAACGTGCACTTTCTGTCCAATCAAGTGTGATCCTATAACCATAAAAAAATGCAGTTTTGAGGAGATCTCTGGAAATTCTAATTCAATCCTTATCAGTTCTGAAGTAAGATCAAGTTGCTCCAGAGCCGTAACAAACTGAGTGTTGAAGATCACAAAGAATATTCCTAATATTCTCAAAAGCCCCTCTGGGCAACCTGTGTCCATGCTTTGTCATCCTTCTCTGAGCACAGCCTGGCTTCAGCTCCTCTGTAGCCCCTCATTAGCTCAGAGTAATCAGCCATTAGATGCCCCTTGAGCCTTCTCTTCTCCAGCCTAAACATGTAATTCTTGCCAAATCTACTTGCAATTCCCTGCCACCTTGTTCTTTGTAGCTCTGGACGTGATCTGGAGTGGGGGACTTGCTCCATATGCTTGCTTTCCAGGGACTGAGACTGAGCTGACAGACCTTTACTTCAGCACAGCCTCCTCACTGTCCTTCCAGGTGGTGGTTCCACATGCAGACAGGGTCGAGGCTGAGCACATTTACACCCACACCAACACAGACAGAGAATAATGTCTGAAGCTGCACCAAGGGAAATTTAGGTTGGATGTTAGGAAAAAGTTTTTTACTGAAAGAGTGATAAAGTTCTGGAATCGTCTGTCTGGGGAGGTGGTGGAGTCACCATCCCTGGGTGTGTTTTAAAAAAGATTGGATGTGGCATTCAGTGCCATGGTTTAGTTGAGGAGGTGTTAGGGCATGGGTTGGACTTGGTGATCTTGAAGGTCTCTTCCAACCTGGTGACTCTGTGATTCTGTAATTTAATGCCTTTATTTACACCCATCTAGCCACAGCCATCAGGAACATCAGCAAGGATAGCTAAATTCTGCTTCTCAATCTCTTTGTCAATCAGGTCTGAAAGTTCTTATTTGGAATGTGCATTCATCAAGGAATCTCCAATACTCTGCCCAGTCCTCAGCTCAGAACCTGGTATGGTCCAGCTGCTGTCCTCCAGATCTCTTTGCTTCTTGTTGGCTGGTTCTATTTGAATTCTGCATGGATTTCATACAAACACAGTCAAAACAGACAATTCGTGCCCATGGAAGATAGTTGCAATTAAAGTTTGGTGAGAATACAGGCAAGACTGACTTGATAAGGCACAATGCTCAGCCAGACAAGGGAGCTGACCATCAACCTTCTCACACAGCCACCCTTTTCTTTTTGCCTTCTGTTCTCACAAGCTTGCCCCCATGATCCACCTTAAACCCTCCTTTTACCCATCTTTGGTCCTTTTCCTAAACTCTTTTGCTCTAGGTTTCACATCTTCCCCTAAGTCACTGTAAAAAAGTCTGCTATTGATCATTAACCACTTCTTTCTTATTCCTGTGTGGCAGATCCAGGATGATAGGACCCTTGGGCTGTGTCTCCAGCACCTGCAGCTAAAACATCTCTGCGGATTATTTATGTCCGATTATGATGTTTCTCTAGAAGATCCTAATTTAACCATTTAGCACTCTTTATGAATTAGTGACATTTTTGAAAGTCAAGGAAAACTGGTGTTTTAGATGTAAACATAGTGTAATTGTATCTAAACAGAATAAGCATAATGACTCTCTTTGTATTCCACTGTCATTTAAAGAAAATGTTGTCAATAATATTTTGGTTATAGACCTAGTAAGTCCCCTCTCTGTCAGGGGGATACATGAGTTTCCATCTCAGCAGTCTACTTTTAAAATGCAAATGGTTCCTTTTTTAAAATTTTATTTTGGTTTCAAAAGCAACCTAGCTAAAGAGTAACGTTTAAAAGAGAAGGAAAAGCAGTCCCAAAGGGCTAACGTGAGTAATGTACCAATTATCTTCTGCACTACAATTATATTTTCTGCCCTGAGTACAAAAAAATACTGCTGTATTTTTAAAAAACAAAAGTGAGAAAGAGAGAAAAGCATTGTTCTACATAAGAAGTGTCACTGCAAGTTTTAAATATTCCATTCCACTAGGAAGTGAATTGCAGAACAGTCACATTTCTATTAAGCATTCTGCAGTTTCGAGACAAGTACATCCAAATAATTATATTTTTAAACCTTAACATGGCCAAAAGCCTTCATTCTTCATAAAAAATCTTTTCATAAAAATTATTTTTTTAGGTCCTATCAAATGATACATTAAATATTGTCTTTCTTTATGCTATATCTTCTAAAAAACCGCAGAGTCAAGATGTTCTGGAAGTCAGAAATCATTGCTTTCCGATTTAAGCATATTTAAAAGTTTTATTCTGATATAAGACATGCAATTTTTATATTTTTCTCTGTCCTGTTTCCCTTTCTTTTTGTATTTTCAGAGAACATAAGGTTTGGCTTCAAACAGTGATATTACAGGATGCTGTATTCAATAATGTTTCAGCACAACTCACTGAGCTCCACTACTTCTTTGTGTATCAGTTATTGTCTGCACTCAACCTTTCATACCTTGATTAATATTTGCCTCTATTGCACTATTACAAATACTTTTAATTTTTTGTTTGGAAAATCATGAGCTTTTTAAATACAAGAAGTGCTCATCCTATATGATCTGCCATTATTAAAAGAATCTCACATTTTCTCTCTGATCTGGTTAAATCAATCGCTTTAAAGTTGACCTTGTAAGATGTTCTTTTCATATATATGTATACATATTATAGACGTGTATATATATTTTATATATATGTAAAATAGATACATATTGGTATATTGGTCTCTTTGGATAAAGAATTGAAATTACCAGCACTGTGTTAGGGAAATTGTAAATCTATGTTTTTATAAGAAATTAAATATATGTTAATATCAGAAATTATAAAAGCAGAAATTATATGCTCCTCTGAGAGACGTATTGGGGTGAGTGTTTAATTGTATCCCAAGGGTACCACATCTCAAAGTTCCAGAATTTTAGACTGAAGATGTTTCTAAAAATGAATGAGATCCTTCAGATCCTTCTCACTTTAATTAGGTTTATGATGTTCAGTCTATCATCCAGGAAGTCTTCAACTCATTATACATCAGCTATATATTCCTTGGACTAAGGTATTTGAAGAGATAATTCAATCCTGAATAAGGTCAGAGAAAGGAGTTGTGCTGCTTTTGCAGCAGTGAAAAGAGTTTGATCATTACCTGGTTTTGTTTGAAGTACAGGGAACCACAGAATCACTAAATTTGGGTAGGACCACACAATAAAAGCTTGGTTGTGGCTCCACAGATTATTTGATCTTGCTTGACATTAAGCAGCATATTCTCAGGCCAGAAGAATACATAAGCATTTGATTAATTTTAAGCAGGCAAATTGTTCAATGGATTTAAGCAGTCCTTTAAAAGTGATATTTATATGGATTATTGGTGTGTTTCATGGTAGTATTACAAAGACTAAGCTGGAAAGAGAGAAGCAGAGGACAAGGGGATCTGCTTAAGTAATTCTAGAAATATCAAATTTAATTAGGATCTCATGAACAGGTATAGCTCCCGGCAAAAATATGTATCGAAAGAAATAAAGACATTTTATTTGAAGGAACCTGCCTTGTCGTTTCTTTCAATATTTTTTGCATGGAAAACTGCATTGTTAAAAAAAAGTAAAATAAACTCATCAAGAAATGTAATTCAAAGCTTTTCTAGAATCCTAAGGAAAAGTTTGTAGGAAATACTGGACAGTTAGCTGATTAACTACTTCTGTTAGTATCTCCATCTAATTGCCTAAAATCAATTAGTTAGTTAGGAAAAATCAAAAAGTTCTTTACTGTTCATTTGCTTTCAGAAAAGAAACAAGCAAGAAAAGTTCTCATATTCTCAATAAAACACACATTGGAATCTGAGAAAAAGGTATTTTAAAATCAGTGTAAATTTGCCAGAAGTAAAATCTAGATTAGTGAGTTTTTCCACTCTCTTTAGAGAGTTACTGATGAAATTCTTATGAAGAAACAGAGAGAATAGTTATTATATGTCTTCTGTTCTAGCGGTGAGGTGACAAAATACATTATAGTATTTTGTCATTCAAAATATTATTACACGTTTCTTTTGACTAATCTGATAATGCAGGTGCTAATTGCTATGAATGCAAACTTTGAAAATTTCATGTAAGTTTCTCTGAATTTTCCACATTAAACACGAATCAAGACATTTTAAACACAGCCATCCTCAGATAAATAAATGAGCATATCACTAAAAGTGGAGTGAAAAACTCACGGTGATTTTTTTAGAGCAGTAATATCTTTAGGAACCACAGCAGGAAGAGAACTCTCTACCCCAGGCTAAACAGCAAAAACTAGTTCCCTTACTTCCATGCTTTCAGAGTTATTCGTCTCTGGGGCCGACTTCTGATCCTACACCATTTAGCATTTAGTTTTAGTGTGCTCTGGGAGCCCTGCAGCATTCCTGACACAATCTGTGTGTGCGTTTGCCTCCGCTTATTTTTCCACCCATGGTGATTACTATGCTGCAGTTTAACAGTGTTCCTTGCAAAGCATGAAGTTCATGTTGCATATTGCCTACCCTTGGAAGTCGCACTGGTAATTCAGGGGTGGCATTGCCCTTTTATAAGGGCACAGAGCCTCTTCTCTTGGTGTTTTAGGATACATAATGCAGAAGGATCCATTTGGAAAAAACATGAGCTGTACTGAAACATCCTGACATCAGGGATGCAGCTTCTTTGAGACAACCACCTTGCTCCAGGATCCAACCAGGGACAGAATCAATGTTCATGAAGTGTGGATAATGAGGGAAATTGAGCCCACAGTGAGATAGAGAGCAAGCTTATGTCTCCTTTGAAACTTGGTAGTGTTTATGAAATGATCATGGAATCAAGGCAAGATCAAGCTGAAGTGCAAGGCCATTGAACAACACCACGTGGGATCGGGACACCCTTCAGACTTGCAGGAAAATGTTCCACCAGAAGCTCCGTCAGTCTCTGGTGCAAGTGACCAGGGATGAGATGCTGTAAGGTTCTGTGCCTATGTCGGGATGAATTTTAGTGGAGAAAAGTATGATCTTATCAGACACCACAGAAATGCTCATTTAGTCCCAACAGGGCAACCTGGAGGAAGCAGAAGAGTGGAATGGAATTATAGAATAACCAGAGTTGCAAGGGACCCATAAGGATGATAGAGCCCAGCTCCTGGCTCTGCACAGGACACCCTAAGAGTCACACAGGGTGTCAGAACACAATAACAAGAAACAAGCATGCCTAACAGAATGAGTCCAGGAAATAATAAATTTATCCCTGACTAGATGCGACAGTGTTTTTGAACTCATTCAAAAAGAGGCAGCAATGATGTGTCAAGGTAAGAGAAGGCCCTTCTTTAGTAACTGCAGAATTCTCTTGGGCAGGAGAGGCACTTAAGATGAAGCAGCAGCTGCAGACTGGGTCAAGGACTGAGCAGCACAGTCTGTGAACTAAATAATAGCTGACGAGAATAAGGCCCTGCATGGTCATCTAACTGCAGACTATGATCAGCTCAATTCAGTTTTTTATCACACTGGCGTATATTCATCAAGGATTGAAAACTATGACACCTGTACAAGCATTTTGACAATAGCAATCTTTGGGAATATCGAGAAAAAAAAAAAAAAAAACAAAAAAAAAATTGGCTTTTTTTTTTTTACGCTAAAGTTAGTAAAGACTTTATAGGTAAATTTTAGTTTTAAATTCAAGGAAAACAGAAAGAGATAATCCAGAGAGAAATGAAAGATAACTCACAGGATTTGCCATGAGCCATCATTTGCCCTGCCATTTGGGACTGGGTCACTAAATCATCAGATCAGCTCCCTTTTCTCATCTATTAAAAAAAGTACAGTGATTTGAAAGACCAGTTTGCATGTAAATAGGAATGTAGATCTGCTTCTTGTACAGAATTAGGGCAACAACAGCCCTAGGCTTCTCAGGTTGACCAAGGCTGTTTAGGAAGCAGATGATTAATTGTGGCAGGTTTTGTGTACTTGTCTCTTCACATAAGGATGAGAGGTTAGGTCAATTTTCTGCCACTTTCTGGTATTTATGCTGCATTCCAGCAGGGATTCACATAATTCCAAAGCTCCCTTCCTTACCAATGAGACAAGAAAAGAGAAATTACCCCTACCTGGACTAACCCATTCCAAATGTCAGGAGAGATGAATCAGTAACTCTGGTTTTAGTGGTGTCAGAGTTTGAGACAGCTCAACTATGCCTGTCTGCAGACCCGTGCCTTGAGCCAGAGGTTACTACAAAAGAAAGGAACTACTACAGCTGGATCAAGGCTTTTGTTTGACCAGAAGATGGAGGTGGGCTTCACCTAATTTCATTTTAAATAAGATATGTACAGCCAAGCTAATCACCCTTGTTTCTTACTCTCTTCAGCAGAGATATTAAGTTACTCAGTGAGTGATTTCTTTGCCCTATTTTTAACCAACTACTTTAGTTCAAGCTGTGTTGCCCCAAGAAGGAAATACTTCTGTCCACTGACTTTAAAAGGGGCTGAGATGTTTAGTCTGGCTGTGCATATTGTGCAAGATGAACCAAACTCTAAGTCCCCAGTTCATTTTTCTGCTGTAACAGCTAAAAATAAGATGTTAGTATCTGGACAAAAACACACCCTGAAACCAGGCTGCAGAATTCAATACAGAGAGCTCTGGGAATGAGAATTATGAAGTTTGCTTGAGAAAAAACAGGCAATGGAAATGGATATTTGAAAGGTGCAGTCTGCATCCTAAGTTATATCCCAGTGGACAGGTCAGTGCAAAGGGAAGGGTATCACTCTGGGTACTTAAAAAGTGTACTTTAGACAGTAGTTGGAGTCATTAGTTAATGAAGACCCTATACAAGCTGTTGTTCACAATTTATCAATATTCCTGGGAATATCCCTCCTGTGACAGGGTTGGTACAAGGCAATAAAAATTGTTACATTCAGATCTCTGGTCTTATTTCAAAGATGTCAGCCTTCTGCTGGGTCTCAGTGTCAGATAAATCTCCTACTTTGGTACACAATCTGGGACACACTGTTTTTTTAATTGGTTTTGACTGCTTTTAAAAGTTTATCACCTTTTTACTCTTGGAAATGTTCATAGCTCATGTTTTTGCCTTTGACTCTGTGTACTCCAAACCTGAAATCATTAGCATTTCCTTGGTATATTTTGAATTAGTGAAGCCATTTTGGCTCCCTGTTTCGCCCTCAAAAGTGTAACTGTTAATTCAGTCTTTTTGGAACATAGAGACTGGTCAAACTAAGTTAGCACCTTGACCATGTCACTGTTGAGAAGGAGCCGGTTACAAAAGATAGGAGGGATTCAAATGAATCTTGATGAATTATGTGGGTAACTTAAATATTTGTTACTCCTTCCAGCAAAAACTAGAAAGGAGAATGTGTGTGTCAGAAGGGAGAAATGAGGAGAAAAACCCCCTCATATGTTAAAGCTTTGAAATGTGTCGAGCATTGAGTAAGGACTTCAATTTAGCAATGCCCTTTATTTGTTTAGCTGGTGAATGATTTTGTAAAGAAAAATAATAAAGGAAGAGAAACTATTAAATAGTTTTTAAAAATTATTCCACATAGTAATATTTACTCTTTCTAGGAAGAAGCTGCCTTCTCAATAACCAATTCCTTTTACTTATTGGAACTAATTTCCCCCTTTTCTCTCTCCCCCAGTGTATTTGATGGTAGTACAGAGCATAGAAAGTGCCTTATTTGTTAGTTATGAATTAGCTGAGAATGTCTGAAGGTTTTGATACCGTTGTTATTAAAGTCTAATGCTATTTTGCTGGAGACAAAACAGGAATAACTTATGAAAGTGGGGAATGAGAGGAACAGGGGAGTAGCAATTGTTCTTCCTGCTGATGATAGTTGCTTGTAAACCTCGCTGATAAGAATAAATAGACATGCACACAGTTTTATTATGCACTATAGAAACTAATAAACTCTTGCTACTATCAGGATGTTTAAAAAGCTTTTAGCTGGGCTGGTGTCTTTGTGTTTTGTGGGTTTTTTTCACATATCACTTTCTTTCAATTTTTCTCTGATCATGAATTTACAGCAGAATAGTAAATGAAACAGTCATGGTGGCCTGCTTCTTTTTAAACAGAAATGTAAGAAGGAACTAGAAAAAAACAGAGAAAAGATCATTAAAGGAGAGGATCGAGGCAGGTTCAGGGTTTCCCCATTGTGGACAGTGTTCAGAATTTACCCAGAAGTAAAAAAGAGACCATTTACAGTGATCAGTGACAGATCACGTGGTTAAAGACTCACCTCCAGAGGCACAGAGGAGTCCAGAGGCATAAAGGCAGGCTGGGGAGCCCCAGCCTTGGACATGAGTCCCAGTTTCTGCCAGGTCTGTTCCAAGCCTCACCCAGTGGGACAAAGAAGCAACTCTCATGTGACCTCCAGAAAAAAGGGAGGTCAGTGCCCGGGATATGGGATCCCTGATGTGGTGCAAGGGAAGGGCACTGATATGGAGATGGTCTGGGTTCAAGAGAGGGTCCATCTTTGAGCTGGCTAATGGAGGGGCCAGGACATCCCAGCCAGCTACTGAGGAGTCCAAAAGGTCTAGAGATCAGCCAAGGAACCCTTCTGCAGGTGTGTGTCTCTGTGTGAGAAGTTTCTGGGTCCAAGGGCCAGCCTCTGAGTAGACTGTGTGTCCAAGGGGGACTACAGGGACCCACAGTGTGCCTGTGTTGGTGTGTGCCAATGGGTCTGTGAATCATTAATTGGGTGGGAATCTTACTGTTTAAATTGATTAATGGTTGGAATTGATGCTCTTGGAGCTCTTTTCAAGCCTAAATGGTTCTAAGATTCTATGATCTTATGTCCAAGTGTTGGCAGCTTTGAGGTCTCAAGATTCAGGACCAGCAACTGGGCAGGACTAAGAATCTGAGATGCATTACTGCAGGCATCCACTTTGTGCGTGTGTGTATATATATATGTGTATATATATATGTGGTTTTTTTGGCAAAGGGGTCAGGTTGGAAATTCTTGCTTTACAACTGCAGGGACACACACCTGATTGTAGCAAGTAGCCAGAGAGCAACTTTGTCTGTTGTAATAGTTTATAGAGTTTTGGGACTGTAGGAGTCTCAGCTCCACCAAGAGGCAAGATCCCACCCCAAGCAGCAACAACTCTTCTGCTTAGCAACTCTGTTCTGACTCCAGAGAAATTCCAACCCAAGCTGTGGAGTAAATCTGGGAACCACTGCCTGATGGGGAGGTGAATTGCCACTGAATTTCTTCTGCACATGAGTTGACAGCTTTTCCTAAAGTCTGATTTCTACAAAACAAGGCTATTAATAATTAAGGAGTGAGTAAAAGCTCATGTCACTCCTCAGCTATTTGGTATTGGCATTTGATGACAGCCACATTTCTAAATGTGATTTAGATGCTGGACTTTCCATAAAACAAAATAAAGTATGTCTGTCTAACTGAATTTGAGCAGTCATCTACTTTCAACTGTTCCTGATCATTCCCCATGAAATATTTACTCCCAAGACAGCCTTCCTATCTGTTCCCCCATTTTTAATTTCACGTGTGACAAGTGTCAAGTTTAGCTCCCCATGATTCCTTTCTTTTTCATTTCCTATTACTCTATTTATCTATAACTAATTATTTTGTTAACTGATTGATTCTAGGTTTTGTCATGCAACATCTGTTCCACTTGCAGTCACTCCAGATTCTTGGAGTTCCCCCCAGTATGATCTATACAGATGTTCAAGGTATACCAGTAGGAGACTAATTGGACGGTTTATCTCACAGAGGTTTTTTTTTCAACATCCCTATGTAAGAGTTCACTCAGGCTTCTGCTTTCCAATGCCAGACACTGTCTCTGATGCTTGTTAATCAAGTGCCAACAGTAAGAAAAAGCCCAACACGTGGCATCTGCGATTTACTTCTTACTGATTCTGAGACATGAAAGAATAACTGGAAGCACAGAGTGTGAGGAATGTGATTTGTCCTTTCTGGAATCAAGGACAAGACTATCACTATCTTGGGCTCTGCAGCTTCTGTGCCAGAGCGCGAGGTGTAGCGATCTCTAAAAAGCATCTCCAAAGCGAAGCTGCTCAGCAGGACCAGCCACACACTCACACACGCGTGCACGCACAAACGCACGCACAGCTTCAGTGATATGGCTCGGCGGCAAAGAGGCAGGAAGGGTCTTTGCACAGATTTCCACAGGAGCAGTTTATTGCTCCCACACTGTGAAAGATTCCAGAGGCAAGGACCCAGAACAATGAAGAACTCAGACTTAAGTACAGGAGCAGGGTGAACACCAGAGACCAATGATCTGATGGCACGGGGCCGTACAAAAGCGGGACTAGGGAATGGGAACCAATGGGGGAGCTCTGGGGGAGTGGTGAGTGGCAAAGGCCAATGGGGGGAAACCGGGAGTGGAGCGCTTTCTAGGATATGAAACATATAAGGTAGCAAGGGGGTAGGGCGGCCAGCGGCCAACCAGGGGAGCAGAACTGGGGTATATTAACATAACAAGGCAAAGCACCCTGGGGGAAGCCTTTCTGGTCACCCTAACCTGGGAGGGTTCTCTGGTACCAGGAACTGTCTCACTTGCAGATTCTCTTTGTGCCTTGTACCATATGCTCATCGGCCTCAGCCAAGATTTGAACCTTAATTTCTAATACAAAATATGAGAGCAGTTCTAGGAACCTGTGCTGCTTTTCTCCCAGAGGACTACCCAGGAAGATGTTATTTTTCACTTTTTTTCTCCATTCCATGACCTGATCAATTCCAAGTTCTTTTCGATACAGTCAGGCAAATTCGACAAAAGTTTAACATCTTCCTTGACCTTAATGAGCTCCCTATTAGAGAACATGTTGCAATGAGGAAAAACTGTGCACTTGAAATTATTGAGGCATAAGGGTTTGTTTTAGATGTAACTTTTAAAAGAAGTTGTTCTGCTTGCACTTCAAAATAAACAGCAAATGCTGCTGTATTTTCTCAGCAGCTGAACAAGCCTTTCTTTACACTTTTCTGATCAAACTGCTTAGAGGTGATGTATCCTGATTCCAGATCCTGTTTTAGCTCAGGTGGTAAACATTGGGTTGTTAAACATTGGAATGGGCTGCCCAGGGAGGTGGTGGAGTCACCACCCCTGGAATTGTTCAGGAAAAGACTGGATGTGACACTTAGTGCCATGTTCTTGTTGATAAGGTGGTGATCAGTTAAAGGATAAGGTGGTGATCAAGACTCAAGGATCTCAGAGGGTCTTTCAACCTAATTGATTGATTCTGTGATTTTGATAGCATTTCAGATGTTTATGAGCAGGAGATTTTGACCTGTCGATTACTAAGCTGTACAGACAGAGGGGTTGACACCAAGATGGGAGAAGTTGTCACTGTCCTGAGGGTCATGGCCACTGTTTAGAGGCTCATAAAAAGCTTGAGAGATGGGCTGAGAGAAAACTCACGGAGTTCAGCAGCACCAAATACAGGAACTTGCTGTTGGGACACAAAGGGAAGTATCTTAATTTAACAGTTCCCAGTAGAAGAGACATGGTATGCATATTTAGAGCTAGAAGTTCTTAATATGAGTAGGGTTTGGAGCAAAATGGGTGCTAGTGGATGTTGAGTTGGTTTAGGCTGGAAAAGCTGCCTCTAAAAGAATGTAAGAGTTCTCTGCAGCAACTAATTGAGCCAAGCTTTTCTCAAAACTATACAATAAAGGGAAAAAAGGAGAATTTCCAAGAGATTCAAGTAAAAAAAACCTTTACAAGGGGAATTGTTATTGATGGAATAAGCTGTCCAGAGAGGCTGTGGAGACTGTCCTTGAAGACGTTCAATACTCAACATTTCATAGACCTGAACAAGCTGACCTAACTTCAAATTTATACAAGCACAGAGAAAGTAGAAAACTCCAGAGGGTTTTTCTGACTTTTTCTATACTTCTGTATGTATATACAAAACTTAGTCACTCTGGAAACTTGAATTTCCTTCGAGTTCAGATAACAGTTAAGTAGGAGCCTTGTGGATCATATTGTTGTTATTTTACTAATGCAGCCCTACCTTAAATCCAGATCCTATGACTCTCAGGTCACTTTTCCACCTACCCTGGTTCAAACAATTGCATTTCACATCAGCAAACTCACTGAGGAATAACCTAAATAAATGAGTACCAATATGATTCTACGCATTGTGCTCTGTGGGCTTCTTTGCTCGTAGAGCAGGATGGACTGTCACCTTCTTTGTATCAGAAGCCAAATAAGCAGTTTAGAATCTTGGACTTTTGCTATTTTCCTGTCTCCCTCAAAAGTAACTTGGTGTGATTAAAATTCAGTGTGTTTTTAACAACAAGGAAAAATTTAGCAACAATAAAACTGAGGGCTTATATTGGGTCTTGACAGGTACGTGAAGAAGAAGAAAGTTTTGAAACAATTTTCAAGGATAATTCAGTTCTAGAATTTGATTTGGGATTACAGTCTATTGTCTGAGGTTAGTATTTATTCCCTAAGGTATTTCAATTTACTGCTGAAGTAAATGCTAGGACATGGAACAACTGTCACAGTACCTAAGCTTTAAGGTCCATGTTGCTAATCATGACACCCATGCCTCAAGGGCTTGAACCTGTAAGTTCTTGTTCAGCAAGGACAGCACGTGGGAGGGGAAACTATACATAAACACAAGTAAGATCAAGCACTAGATACGTTTCTTTGCACAGAGAGTCAGTGAAATACCAGTTTTCTGCAAAAATGCCTTCATATGTTCAAGAATGGGAAGGAAGGAAGAAAGGATTATTGTTCACCAAAGAATGTGGGGGATCTGACAAACACAGACAGTTTATGCTGATTTATACCCACTGTGGGTCTGGATGAGGTCCCAAAATATAAAACTCAGCTTGGTAATGAGTCATTTACTCATGTGGTCCTGTTAACTCTTCTGCAGCTCTTTGGGAATCAATTGGTATCTGCACAGCTCAGGTTACTTCCCAAACTCTGCCCTGCATTTTTTCCTCATGCTTTCCCATAACAACTGGCATCTGCCCAGAATGAAGGATCAGCTTGCTGATACACCATATGATTTATGCCATAAATCCATGGTGTATGCTTTTGTGCACTTGCCAAGAAAAGCTTCCTTATCTACTGGATTGATCGGGACATTCAGACCTTTATTTGATAAACAAAAACAAAGCAAAAAAATATAAGTGTTATCTGGCTGCTGTAGCTAGGAACACTCTCAAGGATTTGGAAAATTTTGGGGTTTTATGCAGTTTTTGATTTTGTTCATTGCATTGTGGATGTTTCAGAGGTTACATGTGTTGTTCCCTTTGTGACTTCAGTGAATTTCATGGAAAGTTCAGCTGGCCCATGGGTGACTTTGGCACCTGTTCTTTAAGTTTATTTGTGTTCTTGTCATCAATAACATTTGACTCCAACTTCAAGCAAGCTCTTAACTTTAAATAACTTAGTGATATGTAACAAGGCATGCTTACAACTCTTCATGCCAGGGGCAGTTTTTGAGACTCATGTACTTTAAGTTAGTGCCCAAAGGAATACTGTATATAATTATATCAATTAAAAAATGTTTCCAGAGACCTCTCAGGGGACTCTACTTTTTTTCCATGGGAAAGTCTGAGTTCCTCATTTAAGCACTCCTCTTACTGTAGGCACCAATTATATACATTGTATACTTTATAATTCTACCTCAAGTGATAAAACGATTCCTAGGTGAGGTTGCACAAGAAATAAATCATAAAAGAAACCTTGGAATCATTTAAGAAATCTTTATGTCAAGAAGAAGAGATGAATCTTAAAACTGGATATGAGCACAATTGTTCAGTTAATTAGCTATGGAAAGCATATTGTTTAATTGTACTGTAACTGTTTTATGGGATTTGATGGTTTGCATCAGAACTTACTGAAACAGAACTCTAGGAAAATAAAATTTGTTAATATTATACAGTAACCCAAGGCCCTTCCAGATCAAACTCCCCAAAGTGAATTAGCAACACCATTTTTAAGAGCATTTTTTATACAGCAAGATGTATTCCTTCACCCTGGTGCTCCAATGGGCTGGAGGAAATAGCTAAAGGCTCTCATTTGATTGTGATATGTCAATGGAAATTCCAGTTTTCACCTCTGTGTTGAAGAAGTTTTCTTAGTGGCGATGGAAAATCAATGCCCTTCCTGGAAGGCAGGATTTAATTTCACAGCTTTGAAAACAAAACAAAACAAAAAGCATATTTATGAGAGAAGATCTTCACAGTCAAACACAGTAGATGACTTCCCACAGTTGGACTTTCTCCAACCTAATTTTATGACACATTCGAGGCTTTAGTTGTATCCATCTCTTCTACATCTGGAGTGTTTTCTGCTGCTACTCTGCCACTTCCTCCCATCTGGGAAACACCAGTGGAGTAAAAAGGCATGGATTAACATGTGGAGGAGAGAAAAAGGAAGGAAGGGAAGAAGAGATTATGAGAGAAAGGGAAGATAGGAAGGACAGAGGGAGGGAGGGAGGGAGGGAAGGAAGGAAGGAAGGAAGGAAGGAAGGAAGGAAGGAAGGAAGGAAGGAAGGAAGGAAGGAAGGAAGGAAGGAAGGAAGGAAGGAAGGAAGGAAGGAAGGAAGTCAGTCCGTCTTGCCTGTTTCTTAGTTGAGTTTCTTCCCTTCTTTTTCCAACATGTGGAAGGAGGCTGTGACAGTGACCTCAGCCTAGTTCATGGCTCTGTGCTGCAGTAAATCCCCATCACTCAGGGCATGCCCCTGAGCGCCCCTGAGCACAAAAGATACAAAGGGATGAGTCAGTTCAGGAAAATTCGGGACATTTTCCACTTTTTAGGAGTACGGAAAAGAGACTTGACAAAGCCTTTATCCCCTTGAGTCCTTGCAGGAGGGTGGCTGAAATGCCTCCCCAAGGTCAAGTAGGGGGTTTATTTTAAAAGAAACAGCCTTCTTTCTGTTCTTACTGTGACAACATTTAAAGAAAAACCCGCAATACTGAGCCTAAATAGAGACTTATCTTTCCACTCAATGCATTGATTTTGACTTCTTGATATTTTCATTTTCTTTTTATAGTTTGTGGCATTGCATGCTCTTAAAAGGACTTTTCTTCAGTGATACAAAGACAAATCATTCATTTTTGGGTCTGATGGAAGTTTGGGCTCCTTTCTCTTGAAGAATTTGTATAAGTTCCTCGAGACTATATAACAAGTATTTTTATGTTTTTGGCATGTGGGCATGATATCTTTAGCAACAATTCTTTGATTTGCAAAGCGCTCATATCCCATACCTTCTTGAGGCAGAGAAAGAGTGAATTGAGGAATGTGACTTTTTTCCTATGTAAACCTTAGTGGCTTCTGTGTAGAAATACCTAGGACAATTATATTGTTATTTCACCAGCAGCAAAAAAAGCACAGTTTGTGTGGGTTTTGTGATGTACTTCAGCAGCAGGGGAAATGAAAATGGATCCCTTGTCTATATAACATTTCCTTCAGGATAATAAGAAAAAGACACATAAAGAGATTGCCCCTAGTCAGTAAGAGACCTTGCAGAAAACAAGACAAGTAGGTTCAGTACTGAGAGTCTTCTGTTTCTCAAATGAAGGTTTGGAAAGCTGGGCTATTCAGTACTTTGGGACTGATTTCTCTCTTTCTTTTGATTTATTCCTTTTCAAAAGAGCTTAAGAATATCTATTTGGGAGTATTGTGTTCCCACATAATGCTTTAGATTGCTCCACAAAAGAAAAAAATAGGGGTTTCAGCAACACTTATGAAGTAAGCTCTACGTCTGAGGGTGAATCCATTTTTTATCACTGCTCAGTAGTAACTAAATTACATTTGATATTTCCATCAAGCCATAATACTGTGCATTGTCTTACTACCACTGCTAATCCTGCTACTAGACCCTGTAATTCAGTGTTGACCTCAGTAGTAAAACATTTTTGTCACCACTCTTTTTACTTTTTGGCAACAAATTAGTATCTAACAGGTTTTCTTCAAAATTTGGGATCCTACCCACTGCTGATAGAGACCACAGTCAATTTTTCTTAGTGACTGTCAATTAGTCATTTATGAATGATAGACTTATGATTCTTGGTTTCTAAATTTAAAAACAAAGTACAAAGACTCTAGACCTTATCACACTGTGTTATAAGTTCCAGTAGGTCACCTGGTATGTTGTTTCAAGCTGTTGCTGTTATCACTGTGCTCAGAAAATAGATTATGTTTGGCTAACCCTTGATTTTCAAAATGGCATCCATGATGTTGAGTTTTTGATGTTGAATAAGTCTTTTAAGAACCATTGATCTCAAGGGGAGTAACCCTTATTCTTCATTCTTTAAGTTTGCATGACCCTCACAGAGTTTTCCTCAGATATCTAATTTTTCATTAGGCTCTATAAACTAGATTAGACTGGTCAACATTTGTTCCTATCTTTATTACACCACTTTTTGAGTTATCCAGTAATTTTACGTTTACTTCTGATCTTGAATTTTGCTGTTGAATAACTTAGTACCCAAGATTTGATCTTTACACAGTCATGCTAACATGAAATTCAGCATGACCTGGATGTTGACTTACTGAAATGTCAGATGGATATTCCTAGCCTTTTTAATAGACACATTATGATTTGTATAATGATATTGTCAGTTAAAATACCATGTCGGGTTAAGTGAAATGTCTATGCACATTAGATTGAAGCACATGCCTTTACTTTTACCAGTAAGGCTTGCTGCCAGAGCTGGACTTGGGGCAAGGAAGGCTAAATAATTTGTTTACTTGTATGTGTGCTTTATGGTAAGGATAAAATATCTGAGAATCTGGAAAGCTAGCATATTCTGCTCCTTGATTGCAAACTTACAGTTTCATCAGGATCTCTTGATAAATTTTCCTACAGAACTGCCAATTATCATTGATGTTCTTCCTTATAAATGTATCTTGCCCCTCAGTTATACTCCCAAGATTACTCCCTTGGGATAAGCTATCCCTTTCATAATTTTGGACCATCTTCTGTTCTGAACACATTTGAAATATGAGCTCTTGATCACTAACTACTAGCTAGCTGTCAGCTTCCATTCTAGTGGATTCATCTTTATCAATGATAATGATAAAAAAGTGAGAAATAATCATTAAGATTATTTTAGTGACACAGAGGAGGAAGAATGAGACTAGGTGACTCACTCAAGACTATTCAGAAACTGTTTGTCAGAGACAGAATAGCACAGACCCTCTCAATTCCAAATTAGTGCCTTCAACACAAGACCATCCTGTCAAACACATGCTGCCGACCCTACATCTGTCTGAGGCCCCCATCTGTTTTCATGCATAAACAGATGGTAAATAGAAATTTTTCATGTGAAACTTTATTCCCCAGGTGCTATAGCTTCAAAAATTATATTAAAAAAATCATAGTAATTGGAAGAGGATGTCAGAGTATAAAAAAACTCCCACGTTGTAAATCCCACTACAATGCAATTTTTTTACTAGTGACTCAGTCTGTTATCCCAAAACAGTATGAGAAATTTTAATTACTGATTGCAAAGACAAGCAAACATTTAGTTATTCACTAATATTTTATTTAATATAAATTCATGAGAGGTCTGATTGCAGTTAAATGAAGTGTACATGATAATATGCTCAGTGATTTAGTTGGTGCTAATATATTAGTAAACAGATATTTGTGCAAACATCATTAATATTTGAATCATTGCATAGGGAACATATGACATCTTCTTTTTGCAGGTTAAAATATCCAGTACATTTCAGTATTTTTGTCAGTAAGCAACAAGGATGAGGGTTTAATGGGACTCTTGTGGAACACATGGAATTGAAGGAATTAGTTTTCTTGAGCAAACACTGACAGCCACGGTGGGCCTTGTGCTAAAGCTTGAGATCCTCACAGATCAGCCTGAGTGACCACAGGATAACAATAGACATAAAAATAAAGGGGAACATACTGGAAGGCTCTAGACACATATAGCCAGGTATGTTCTGGTAAGCATAAGAAGGTTGCTGTCAAAACAAATGTATAGTTTTGTTGTCATGTTAGATATACAGAGCCACAGTAACGAGCAGTGGTGAACCTCTCCATGGGTGGGTTCTCTGTGGCTCATTAGGCCTGTTCACCTGGGCTGTCCATGAGAGTGGAATTCCCAACAGCTGAAAGAACAGATTTATTCACTATCTGTATTTCTTTTCCTAATTCTTATCATATTGTCATTACTGTTGTAATTACAGCAGTTTTGTTGCAACACTGGATGCTGGGCCCTTTTATTGAGATCTGGAACCCTGCACCCTTCCTGGGACAGGGCACAAGGCTAAGGAGAACCAATAACATTTGCACAATTTCAATAAATTGAAATTCACATTTCTCCTGCTTTACCTTTTGCCAGAAAAGTGTAACTGTAGTGCAAAACTAGACCATTTTAGGATCTATCTTTGACTTCTTGCCCAACAGTAAAATTTAAATTCACTAGGAAGTGCTGCAGGCTCATTGTGTCTGTTCTTTGGCTCTGCAAAACTATATACACTGAAGTGCATTATTTTAGTTGTAAACTGTGTTTCCTAGCAGATCTCTACTGCACAATGGAAAGAGACTGCAGTGCAAGGAACATCAGTTATCCTGTTGGCCATCAAATCAGAATTTTGAAACACCAGATGATGCAGTACAGGCTCTTACAAAATGTAGGGAAAATTGCTTTAGCTTGGGCAGATGTATTTTATGTAGTGACTAAATAAGTCAGTTTTAGAACAGTTTTAGCTTGTGGCAAGCTACAAGCATCAGTGAGAGCTGCTAGTCTAGAAAAGCATATAACTTTCACTTTTATGAAAGAGAAAATGATGCAGTTGTTTACAAAGTCTCAAGTCTAGTGTGACTAATTTAGCATTTAACTTATGCATGGATAAGCCTCAGACATAGTGTTCTAAATATGTACAGTGGAGAGAGAAGGGAGGGTGGTGTTAAGAATGAAAGAAATTGGTGGGAAATGAACCAGTACCCTTGAATGAAATATTTTAGTCCCATAACTAGTCAGCAGAGAGCAATGCAGTGTCTCTGACAACCTGCTTAGAACCATCAAGTTTGACTAAATTAGCTCCCTGGACTAAAAAGACTTGTGACTATAGTTGGAGGTTTACCAGTCTGCAGAGGATTTAAGCAAACTGTGGTGAACTCAAGACTGTCACAGTGAGAATTGCACTATCAGCAGGTCAATATATAGAAATGGCTGTAAAATAACAGAGGAAGTAAAAGGTAGCCTGCTAGGGGGAAAAAAAAAAAGAAAGAAAAGGAGCAGAATAGAATAAAATACTTTACAAAAAATATACACACCAATAAGCAAAAAAATATTTTTTTGAAACCTCAAGCACATAAGGAACTGTTGTCTGTGGCATTTTATTTACTGTAGGCATCACGGAATTGTACAGTAATTTAAATATATATATATATATAATGCAGGCATTTTTTTATATTGTGAAATTTGTTTGCATTTTTTCATCAGTAAAAATGCCAATGTAAAATATTTGGCTATAAGTTTCTATGTAGGGAACTCCCCTGGGTTCCAGTTAATGGACTAGTTTGCATTGAAAAATCACTACATAAAATCCTATTAAGGGTCATCCTAACAACTGGGCTTGATATTCAGATCCACACTTTTTCTTCCTGTCAGAATACAAAAATGCCTGTAAATTAAAATTAAAGAAGTCATAGAATAAAATTAAGTTCATTAAAATGAAAATTAAAAGAAATACATACTTCCACTTAGCAAAACAGCTTCCATAACGGGAACTCCTGTCCTGGATATGAATATACAATCAAGGACCTCTGTTTCAACATCTTCTTTAGAAAGTTCTCTAAATTCTCTGTTCTGTGGGGAGATAGGAGGCACTTCTTCCTTCTCTTTATATTTCATTCTTTCTCTAACTTCTGTAGAAAACCTTCTCTCTAGTGCTCAGCCTGTTATAAGTCTTTTGAAGTGCCTAAAGGTCACCTCCTGGTTAAAGACCCTCTGCAAACACAGAAAAATATTTAGATTGTGGCTCCATATCTCGGCATGAAAATCCTCTAGCCTGACAGGATGAGCATCTCTGGCCCCATGTCACAGCTCAGAGAGAGACACAGGCCAGGGACAGACACATCACAACTGCATTGTGTGATACAGCACGGCAGGCACATCAGTCCAGTGCTTTTAGCCTCTCTACAGCCTCTCTGCCCACATCATTCAGTGTTGCTGCTCCCTAAATCACATTGAGTAAGGTCCAGTGAGCTGTAGCGTAGAAGCTTCTTGCATAGAAACTGCTTTTATGCAGAAAATAATTAGGAAAGCACATGGGAATTCAGAGCAACTCACAGCAGAGCATTTGTGGGTGTGTCTCTCTCCTTAGCCTTCTAGAAATTCTTCAAACTGCTTGGAATTTGTTCTGTCCTGTGCCGCTGTACATCTCCTGATTGGAGAAACTTCACTCAAATCTTGGACATCCCCACTACAAAATACAATACCTACAATTTCTAGTGTTATTTCAAAATTGATCCCAAGAATTGGGATTACACTTAACAGTTTCTGAAAGTCAGAAATGATCTGCACTGTGTTGTTGACCAAATTCATGGATTCAAAGCCTGAGTATACAATGCAATTTCCAAAAGCAGGATATTTCCTGTGTCTGTCTGTACAGCCAAGTCTCCTGTTTATCATTGACAGGATGTTCCCCTCTTCCGTCCCCTATGGCTGGTCAAAGATGAGATCAGATACTCTTTTAGGTTTAGAAAAGGCAAGAAAAGGCATAGACAAAAAGGAAAACGCTAATATAATGTAGTTATATACTTTGGATAGGAAGGTTTATGTTACCTGAGCAGGCATGACAAAAAAAAAATGAGGCATTTAATGAGGCGCTAGTTAAAAAAAAACAAAACCAAAACCAAACCTGTAAATACACAGTTATGTATCTTAGTTTACTTTAAGCAAATAATTTTAGCTGTTGGGCATGGTTTTCCTGATTTAATAAAATATATTAAATGAAAAAAGTCTGTAAGTAATTCCTTTTTCTTTTCCTGGGTTTGTGTTAATATTTTTTTCCCACTGCACTGAATTTATCTAAGACAGCTGTACCTTTAAATATGTAATTACTTTCCTTTGCCTACAGCTACAGAGCTTTCCTTGGGGGAAAGGTATCAGAAGAACAGTTATCCGCACCTCGTATGAAGTGGAAAATTTAGTTGTAAGTGGCATTTACTGCTCTCTTCAGTAGCAATAATCCAACCATTGAAATGTTACTAAGATTGCTTCTTTTGACCCTTTTTAACAAGATCACAGCTGTCAGCATTTCAAGTACCCTTATCAACCAGACCCAGCAGTGGCTTCAGGAAAGGCATTACCTGCTGTGGGAAGCTTTAAGGTGTCAGAAAGAGTCAATCAGCACCAGTACAAAGCAATTCTTATCAGAAATCCCTTGCTCTTTACTTTGTATGATTGTTCCCTTCCAAATTGAGGTGAGGGCTGTAAGAATGATTGAAGAAAGAGCTTTGTGAGTCATGTGCAGGCGTTTTCTCTACATAAGTGTCTTTTATGAAACATCAACTTATTAAGGCAGTTGCTACGGTGTGTGCATTGGAGGTCATGGGAGTGCAAAGCTTTCAGAGGTGAGGTCTGCAAAACACTGGGCAACCCTTAAGGTGGTCAGAGTAAAAAATCAGCCGGTCCCATCAATATGGTATCTACGCGATTTCTGCTGTGGCACTGAAATCATAGAAAATTTCCCATTTTCTCATCTTCTCAATTGTGGTATCTCTCTATAATCAGGGGAAAGATAAATTGATGCTACAGAAGAAGGTGAAGGTACCCCATGGTAGAAAATAACCTTTGTCAACATCAAAAATTAAGGATTGGAGAAGAAGCAGGTGTTGAGCACAATTATCTCTCTAGGAACTCTTTCAAAGTTGAAAATCACAGCTTTTATAGACATCCAAAGCTAGTAAGAAATAGGAAGAGGACTTAAGGAAATGTAATTTGAATTTTCTTATCTATCATAGAATCATAGAATATGCTGAGTTGGAAGGGACTCATCAGGATCTTCAAGTCCAACTACTTGCCCTGCACAGGACACCCCAAGAATTACCTCATGTGCCTGAGAGTGTTGTCCAAATGCCTCTTGAACTCTGGAAGGCTTGGTGCTGTAACCACTTCCCTGGGGTGCCTGTTCCAGTGTCTGAACACCCTCTGGGTTGAAAGCCTTTTCCTGATATCCAACCTAAACCTGCCCTGACTCAGCTTCAGGCCGTTTCCTCAAGTTCTGGCACTGATCACAAGAGTGAAAAGATCAGTACCTGCGCCTCCGCTGCCCCTCACGAGGAAGTTGCTGACCACAGTGAGGTCTTCCCTCAGTCTCCTCCAGGCTGAACAGACCAAGTGATCTCAGCTGCTCCTCATATGGCTTCCTCTCCATATCCTTCACCATCCTTCTTTCCCTCCTTTGGATGCTCTCTAATGGCTTAATGTCTTTTTTATATTGTGGTGCCCAAACTGCACACAATATTCAAGGTGAGGCCATCCCAGTGCAGAGCAGAGCAGGACAATCCCCTCTCTTGCCTGGGTGGTGATGCTGTGCCTGATGCCCCCCAGGATAGGGTTGTCCCTCCTGGCTGCCAGGGCATTGCTGTCTCCTATTCAGCTTTCCATTGACCAGGACCTCCAGGTCGCTTCCCACAGCTGCTTTCCAGTCTCTCATTCCCAATCTGTCCATACATCCAGAGCTGCCCCATCCCAGATGCAAAGTCTGGCACTTGCTCTTGGTAAGGGTCATATGGTTGGTTAAGGTCTCTCTGCAGGACCTTCCTGCCTTCGAGGGAGTTGACAGCTCCTCCCAGTTTACTGTCATCACCAAACTTATTTAGTGTTCCTTTGATGCCTTAAGAGGCCTCCTAGTCACAGAGACTGGACAGGAGTAAAAGAATAAAATAGGTATTGATTTGAAAGGGCTTCAAAGATACACCCTGGGAGCCACAGGCTATTGCCAAAATGGACCCCAAGATGGATGACAGGTCATGAATTCTTTACACTTTTATAGGTTTGATTCATTTGCATATCAGGATTAATTCTCCAATTAAAGCTTCAGTTCAATGATGTAATTTCCTCTCCGCTTGCCCCCCTTAGAAGCTCTTTGGATTATACTTCTTGGGCCTAGGACAGTCTGGGTGACCTTGGAGTGCAGGCCCGAAGAGGCTTTTGTTATGTCTACCCAGCCTGAGAGAGCAGAAACCAACAGGCCACAAGAAACTTCAGAGGTACATTCTAAGCAGTACAGGATTTGAAAAACACAAAGGTCAAGATCTAAGGCATCACCTTGGAGTCATTAATAAAGATGCTGAAGAGCACAGGGCCAAGGATGGAGCCCTGTGGAACCCCACTAGTGACAGGTCACCAGTCTGATGTCACTCCACTCATTGTAACTCTTTGTGCCCGACCTGCGAGCCAGTTGCTTGCCCATCCCATAACACCCTTACCCAGCTGAATGCTGGACGCTTTGTCCATAAGGATACTTGTTGAAGTCCAAAAATATTTCATCTACTGCCTCTCCTAGATCAACTCTCTGGACTACCCTTTCGTGGAAGGAAATCAGGTTCAACAAGCAGGACTTTCCCCTCATGAAGCCATGCTGTCTGTGATTGAAGACTGCTTTGTCCTCCAGGTGTTTTTCAGTACTTTCCAAAATAATCTTTTCCATGATTTTATGAAGATATCAAAGATACTTCTCTCTCTCTTTTTTTTTTAGGGAAAGAATGGAAGCTGAAGTATTTGGATTTATATGTCTTCATCTTTTTCTAGGTGTCACCTTAGTACTTGCTTTCTCTGCTGTATATCTTGCAACTTTTACATGGATTAAATTATTTTAGGCCTCACTGCAAAATATTTCAAGATTCATTGCTAAGATCCATCTTTTTCATGGTAAAGTGATAATGATTCATCATTTAATTATTGATTGCTTAGAAACATATTTTAATCTATTATTATTATTCAGAAGGTTTAAAAATTTAAACAAACCATAATAAACAAATTCCTATTTAACTGAAGTATTTCTGTATCATATTCATATAAAAAAGAAAAACTAAAGAGTAAGTGTTGTAGCATGAAAAAGTGTTAATATTGAAGTTTGTTAATAAATGCAACAATTTGGTGCAGACTGGGTATATTCTTCATCATTTGAAGCTCCTTGATGTATTGGGAATGTCATTCTACATAATTTGCAAGCAGTAATCAAAGAAATTGATGCAGAAATCATGTAGTATAGTTGAAAAGCCTGGAGATGTCAACCTCAAGGCCTGTGTAAGCTTACAACAGACAACGTTGTGAATATCCACTAGAAAATAATGGTGCAAATATCATATTCAACTACTTCTGATTTCTGAGTTTGAGTGGCTGTATGTTCCACCTTTTCAGAAAAGGATCTTGGAGTCCTGGTGGACACCAAGTAAAACCAGAGCCAGCAACGTGCCCTTGTGACAAAGGAAATGTGTTCTGCAAGGTGAACCCCGCATTGTCCAGTATTGCCTGTGTGCTAGAATTTTGTATTACTCTGTTTTCTTGTCCTGGGGTGATGTTATGAAGCCGCTTTATTCCTTAACCGTCCGCTCAGTGCCCAAGGACGCCATTTCTTTAAGCTGGGCCCGGGGCCGGAGCCACAGGACCCGAGTGCGGGGCAGTTTAACGGCCGGGGCCCAACAGCTCGGGGGCTCTGGGGCTCAAGAGGGCTCGGCAGGGAGTGCACCGGGAGCGCTGTGCTGCTTTTTGGGTTTCTTTTGTGTTCCAGCTAGCGGGAAAAAGGTTCTGTTGGTTTTTCTTGTTCTTTTTCCCTTCCCCTTGCCTCACTGCCTCCCTTCCCTCCTCGCTGGTCCGGGAGCCTGCAGGGTGGCCCCGGCTGGCCCGCGGGGTGGCCCCGGCTGGTCCGAGCCCAGGTGTCTGTTCCCTCTCTGGGCATTTGTTGTATTTCGAGGTTTTTTTTTTTCCCCTGTTCTACCCTGTTTTGTTTGGTGTTAATAAACAGAGATTTTTTTCCACTTTCACTTTCTGTGACCCACTTGTCTTATTGGTGGAGGAAAAGGGGAGGCCCTTTTCCCTTTGGAGGAGACACTCATTCTGGAGTGTTTCTTCCTGAAGTTTTGTCTCCAAAACTGAGACATTTCCTGAATCTGTTTCTTGAGTTCATGCCTGCTCAATACAGGAACATTCAAAGGATTTGTTTGCACATTTAGTAAAGATCAATATGTTTTCAATATGCCTGGAATTGCTTAATGAGTGCCCTGAAAATATGATGCAAGATGAAAAATTGATTTGATGTGATTCTTGTGTGAGACCACCTATGAACTCATTGATTTTTGCTGGATGTCAGCTTTGCAAAATGCTTCTTAGAAGTTTTCAACTCTGAAACATCTGGGGTGGAATTAAAAGCCCATCTGAGTCAATAAAAAGTTTTGATAACTTTATGGTGTTGAAAAATTTCTGCAAGTGTACACATTTTATAAAAGGTGTAGATACATTAGCATCCATTGCTGCTCTCCTTCACAGTACATATTTCCTATTGAATGTTATATGGGTTCCTTGCACCATTCAAAGAAAAAGAAAAGGAAATAGGGACACTTCATATTTCCCTTGTACGGATTAAAGCATTTTCTTGGGAAGGAAAATTAGTGATACCTACCCAAGCTCTCCCATACAGTGACAAAGGAAAAGTATGATTCCAACTCATGCCTTTCAGCAGACAGAAATTTTAGTAATTCTTTCAAAGGGAAGAAGGCTTTTAACTTCAAAATAATTTAGTCCTCTCAAGATTCATAAACTGATCTTTGTCCTGAAATTGAATAGCTAAATGATTTTCTAAAAGAGACAGGAAAGAAGATAGAAATTCTGGCAAAAGAGACCTAGATGAGAAAATAAATTTTCGCCTTTTAGTCAAGTAATGTATTGGGTTTGCAAGGAAAAGTTTTGGTAGGGGGCTTGCTACAGGGGTGGCTTCCGTGAGGAGCTGCCAGAAGCTTCCACCATGTCCTGATGGCTTCAAGACAGACCCAGCACTGGCTAAGGCCATCAGAGACACTGGTAGTGACTCTGGGATAATGTATTTAAGAAGGGGGAAAAAAACTGCACAGCAATAGAAAACGAGGAGTGAGAATCTGTGAGCGAAATAGAGAAATAGTCCAGCAGACACCAATGTCAATGAAGAAGAAGAAAAGGAGGTGTTCCCAGTGATGCCATGAAGATTTTTGCTTTTTCTTTTTTACCCCTGTTATACCCATTATACCTTTTTACAGCTTCTGTATTCCTAGTGCTTTTTGCCTATATTCTTGGACTTGTTTGTTAAGCTAAGAGACTAAACGTTTTAGAAGCTTCGTAGCTAGGGATCAGTGTGCCCCAGACCCCAAGGTCCTCTCCAGAACATATTCTGTAAACCAAGATAGAACCATCCAGGGGAAGGTTCCTTGGGGAGGGGGGGCTCACTTGAACCTCTCATTGGGGAATCTTTGATAGATATGCTAATTAGTAAAGCCTATAATGTTATACCCAATGTTGGGGGGGGGGAGGATATGACACACGGAAAAAGAGAGACAGAGACACAGGGAAAGACTCGGTGGGGTACATCTTAATGCATATGACCTGGACGTGTACACCTAAGGATCCTTAAGAATAAATACCAAGGTAAAATCCCTTTTCCCCTTCTAACTGTGTATGCCTCTTGATTTTAAGACCAGGAAAAGGCATCACCAGTGCCAGAGTTGAGATTCCCCTGTAGCCCCTGGTACAGCCCATGGTGAGACAGCTGTGCCCCTGCAGCCTATGGGCATCCATGGGGATGCAGAGATCCACTTGCAGCCTGGGGAGCACCCCACCCCAGAGCAGGGGGATGCTGAAGTAGGCTGTGACCCTGTAAGAGGCTCATGCCGAGGCACCAGAGTCGGCACATTAAGTCAATGCATGAACATTTATAGTATGAAGTATTTGAGTATATACTGTTCCCATTTGTCTCCTGTTGAAAACACTTTACCTTGTAAAAATACATAGGTGAATAAATAAATCAACAAATAATAATCTTCAGCTACTCACAAGTTTAAGAACAGAGAGCCAGTCTTCTGTGCTAAATGGTTACTGTTATGGTTTCCTACAGTCTCAGCTGATGAATATTTATTAACTTACAAAAACAGAAACAACTTCAGCAAAAAAAAATACTGGGCAGTCTGATATCTGAATGACTATGTCTGGTCTCAAGTGACTTTTCATAGGCTATTTGAGTGCAAATACTTTCAGGCAAAGCTCAGGACTGTATTTGTCTTTTCTTTATGGTTTTCACTGCCATTAAATTAGATACTCAGTCTCATTTTGTTTTGCACATAGTCAAATTTATGCTTCACTCCTTAAACATTTTTAGATTTTATGCAAGTAATACCTGAGCATAGTCACTGATCAAATAGTCCGTGTGTTCAGCTGGGATGCTGGAGGTTGGGATGCAACATCCCTGATTTAAATCAGAGGGCAGAGTTGATTCGGGGTTTCATTTACTGCAGATGAGTATTTTTAATTACTGGCTACCCTGTGAAAAAGAAAGACCCACACCTCTATCTTGATCAAAAAGTGGCGTGGTTGGACTACCTGCTCCAACAGATGACAATTTGCAATGGGAAAGATGCACCAAAATACCTGGGAAGCAGCATCCAGATGACAGTATCTGCAATTAACTATCTTCTTAGATGATTTCCAGGGTCAGTATCATGGATCTATATATTATACTCTTAAAGGCCTAGATAAGCAATAAACCATGCTGCAGATGCTGTCCTGTGAAAAACCACTAGAATTAAGCACTGCAGTACTGACCTGAAGTCCCCCTTGAAGTCAGATCAGAGGTCCCCACTGTGGATATGGAATCTCTCTTTTCCATAATTATTGTCAATTTTCAATCTAGCACAATGGAACAATACAACTAAAGGTCAGGATGAAGATCAGTTGAGAAAGGAAGAGAAAAGGAATGTTACTATGAGAATAACTAGATTAGGATACATTTAAATACACCTCCTAAATTTCTCAGCTGCTTTTTATTCCAGGCAACAGAAATGGGCCTGACACCAAAATCTGGTTTGAATGGGCTGAAAGGTTTCTGCAGTTATAAGTGATGGCTCCAAATCAGTTATTCTGATTTATACATAGAGTAAAGCTACTTGTCTGTAATCACCTGCCATGAGAATGGTCAAAATAGATATGTAAGCACAAGCTGCAAGCACAACTCTAAGCACAAGTCTTAGATTCAGTTTGGTGTGAAGGATTCTTCCTTCCCATTATCACAGTATCCAGTGAATAAGAATGGTTCGAAACACATTTCAATGAAGAATATTTTGGAAAAAATAACAAAGTACATACAGATTTTTGTTTGAAATATGTTTCAGAAGACATGACTAAAACAAAACAAGAGAAAACAAAACAACCACAACAAACAGACAAACAAAGCTTTCAGAAGATCAGGAAATTTTTATCATGTCAAATTTGACACTCCAGCTCTATTATTATTTTTGAAGACTGGAATGGAATATTTTTATATGAATGTCTAATATGAAGAACATAGACATCATTATGTTTTCAGCTTTATTTGTGTCTGCAAATAAGAAAAAAAACTGGAGGGAACTTAAAAAAAATAAATAAATATGAACTGATGATATGCCCCAGGTGTTCAACTGGAGTCAATTAACTCCAAGTGATTATTTTCCTAAGCTGGTACACATTTAAAAGCTGTCTTCATTTTTCCAGCACTACTAATAGAATTCTCCCAATCTGATTTATGTTTTGCACAACCTGTTGCTGCTTTTCCTTGAATTGCATAAAGTAAATGGCCATATTCCACATACTCTGCTTCCCAACAGGATGTACTTTGAGCATATCAGCTCTTTAAATATGGTTAGCAATGCATTGTTGGTCTGTGCAGCAGTGCTTATTCAGAGAAAAAAGAGGAATTCAGTCTGCCTCATTGTTGCCTGAGAGGATTCAAGCCCAGTGGATTCATATGTTTTCCATCTGCATCACTAGCTTCATTTTTTAGGATAGGAAACATTTCAAATTACATACAATATGTGCAGGTTGTGGATGTGTTCATCTGTGATTCAGCCTCAGCTTTTGTTTGCTTGTTTGTTTTTCTCTACTCTGTTTTGAAATAAACAGCTGCTTGTGATTGTCTCACTGATAAGGAGAAAAGGCTCTTAGAGAGAGGTAAATCATAGAATCCTATTGAAGTCAAAAGAGAGTTGCAAGTGCCCATCAATGAGCAAAAAAATAGGAGTGTTTATTTTGACCAGCGAGCTCTTCCTCCCTATCTCATGCCATATAGTATGTAAATCCTAATGCATTTGTTACACTAAAAACAAAGGGATATCAGGAGTGTATTTAATGAAGGCAAAAGGTGAGGGTACTTTTGCCTCCACTCTTTACTGACAGCATGGATTGAGTGCATGATTTAAACTCCGAATGAGAGAGTGTGGATTTGACTGTAGGCAAACACGTGACTCTGCGTCTTCCCCTTCGCTGTGTAATGAATGAAGCCTCAGATGGATTCATAGAATCATAGAATATCCTGAGTCAGAAGGGACCCACAATGATCTTCAAGTCTAACTCCTGGCCCTGTGCAGGACATCCTAAGAAACCCACCATGTGCCTGAGAGCACTGTCCAAATTCTTCTTGAACTCTGTCAGGCTTGGTGCTGAGACCACTTCCTTGGGTCACCTGTTCCAGTGTCCAACCACCCTCTGGGTGAAGAACCTTTTCCTGATATTCAGCCTAAACCTGCCCTGAAACAACTTCAGGCCATTCCCTTGACTCCTGTCACTGGTCACCACAGAGAAGAGATCAGTGTCTGCTCCTCCTCCTCCTCTTCTTAGGAAGTTGTAACTGCAATGAGGTCTCCCCTCAGTCTCCTCCAGGCTGAACAAGCCAAATGACCTCAGCCCCTCCTTGCATTGATGCCACATTTTTTTCTGAATTTGTCCTTAGACAACGTAAACCACCAGAGCTGGGAAGATTTGAAAACTGCTCTGGACATCCACACTGAGATCCTAAATTTGATCCACAATTCTGACTGTAAGTTTGCTAGACAAAATGAGTAGAAATTATGACTGCTGTGTTTGCTTAGCAGAGTGACAAAGGGATTTGGGAATATCTTGGATTATATGGACCACAGATCTTCAGAAACTGTCCAGTAAATTAAGTGTTAATCTTTCACCTGAACTCTAAAGCCCAGGGCATCTGGAGTGCGTTGATCCCCTGTACCTAGAGAAGCATCAGTTCTGAACTGACATGGATAGATACAGACCATGATACATGGTCCACTCTTCTCACTATACAGAGACTGTTTTATGGGCCCAAAGGCTGCCTTGGACTCATTTCTACCAGAATTTGCTGTACGTTCATAGACAGTTCTGAATAGCAGAATCCAGCTGTATGATTAATTTATTCGTACAAGGTGATTTGAAATGACTCAGCTCACAGAATGACTTTTCAGGTTCTTGCTGGATTTTAATGTGTTTATTGTCTCTGTTTTCATTTAATGTAATCATGGTTTGTTTTCATGGAATTTTGTTCATTTTCCACACTTTTGTACTTTCTTGACTGCCATTCAGTTCAAGATTTGGTAGAAAAAAGTATCTGAGAGTTGGTCCAGGTCTCTCCAAGGACATTCCCTGAAAAATAATGAAATCATTATCATAAAGTAACTTTTCCAAATTATACATGATGGAGAAGCTTCCCATTAAGCTTAACCACTAGCAAACACATTATAATGAAATATAGAGACCTTATTTTGTAACCAAATGTATGTCAGCCCAGATTAACCTTAAGTTTCAAAAACATGTCAAGAAAGAATGCAGTTGAAAATGTGATCTAAGGGCAACATCTTTCCAAAGTAAATATTTTTCCCCATGCAAGTACTTCACTAAGATAAAGAAATAAATGAAATTAAAATTGACATTGAGAAGATCCCAAAATGCTTGAACTGTTTCATGGAGAGGAAAAAAGTCTTCTTGCAACTTCTGCCTAAAGACTGATTGATCAAAGAGCCCTATTCTGATCTCTCCCGATTGTACTGCTTAGCAGACTTTGAATGAAAACAGGAGAAAAGGAAACATGACACCAAGGGAGAAATAAAACAAAACAAAAGAAAAAAGTCTCTTGATACTCACTCAGTGTGTCACTTTGAAGGAATTATTTATCCATTTTAGTAAGCTATTCTACTTACCAGAATGAAAAGGTTTAATATGAACAAGAATGTTCTGAGGGCAAATTAATTTCTAGATAGATCGTCAGCAGGTGTAAATTAGTGTAATTTGAGGCAATTCATAGCCTGACCTCAAGCTTCCCCAGATGAGCATCTGGTCTGTTGCGTGTTGTGTGTTTTAACAGGCTAAGTATTATATTCAGCGTTTCTAAGGAGCTTTATTTTTCTGTGATTTTTCTGTTCTCAAATCATGCCTGCTAGCCTGTTAATAGCCGCAGAAACTTCAATTAATTTGTTACAAAGTCTCTTTTCATATTGCACTAAACTAAACTCCTTTAACCTTTCTCTACGACACATCTCCGAGGATATTATTCTTGCTGCTCTGCTTCTTCCTAGCTCAAGGGCAATTATGTTCTTGCTGAGGTATTGCAGCAAAGCTGCAGAAAGTGCTCTGGGTGAGGTAAACCAAGCGCTTTCACAGCAATAATGCCACCTCCTAAGAGCTGTACTACCCTCCCACAGCACTCTGAGATGGCATTCTCTTCATTTTCTCTTTGGGAGCTGTATATTTCATGGCACATTTAAAGGACATTTTCAGCATGCTTCCATTTTTTTTTTTTTTATTTGTGTTTGACCTCTTTTAGCAATTTTAATTCAAAAGACAGTTTCCTATCTAACTTCATGATTCAGCCTTTCTTCCTCATTAACTTTTTGGATATCATTTTACTATGATTAATTATTTGAATTCAGGTGCATTCAGGAAAACAGTAGCTAAGTGCTAAGATGTTTTGCATAGCAACAGGGAGCCCATGTTCCAAAAAGCATCCTGCAAAAGGAGAGAAGAGAATTAGGGCAGAAATTGAAGCCTCTGAACTCCCTATCGAGACATGGCTAAACACCAGTCAAGTCAAAGTCTCACAGAGAGACATTAAATCGCATATTCTACAGCAGGTCTGGACCTTATCTAGCTGCTGAGTACAGAGCCCAGTGCTCTCTTCTCATCATAAAAGTAAACTATATTAAAAATTTATAAATAAATTACAATCTAATAAACGTCAGGTAAATTTATCGCGTTGTTAATCATGAACATTTGAATGGTCCTGCCAGCCAATCAATGTTACATTTTAAAATATTCTTTTACATAATTTCTGGAATAATCTCCATGAGGAAAAACAAGTCGCCTCTCATTTCATATTCCTACCTCTCCATTTTTAACAGTTTAAGTAGCTGACTTATTCCATAGGCTTTTGACATGGATAGATAGACCATGTGATTCTCCTTTTAATCCAGTGTGCCATTTTTTTTTAAACTCCATTTCCCTTAAAGGCTTTTTTTCATTCCATGAATTGTCATTTTACCATTCTCAAAGGATCGCACCTTTCCACAACTGTAAAAGCGACTAAACAATTCTTCACTCCTCTTCCCAGTTATTCTGGCTGATGGTAATTATTTAATATTCTTGCTTTTCCCTTTGTCCTCTGTCTCTAGTTCCTTATAATCATTCTTAAAACAATTAATCTTTCATTTCACTATTGTTTACTTTCCCTGCCATAAAATCACATTATTTTTCTTCAGCATCTTGCCATTTAAAGATCACTATATTTTTCCTCTCTTATCATTTTTTTGTTATTTTCACTTCCTCCCAGAGCAAGCCACATCCACAAATTATTAGATTCTTGGTAACTTTTAAATGTTTTTGACCAATCTTTTATATTCTTGTTTACATCTTGGTCTAATCACATTGGGTTTTGCCTCATGCTGTCTTTCTGACAATTAGGACAATATTTATGAAACAAATGGATTATTTACATGACAATGACTTGTAACTAATATCTGGGGTTTTTTTGATATTCATTAGGTTTCATGATTTATCAAAACACTTCCTTGACAGCTGTCTCCTCTACAGGATAGAGAAAATGAATGCTTAATATGTGCTGTGATTATTTCCTTTTAGCATCCTTTACAGACTAATGAGGCCATTATGAAATGACTATTTATGAAATTATATGAAATAAGGATAGGGCAGGCATAAATTATTTTGAAAAGGGACAAGGTGTTTGGTCACAAGAATGATGCCTTAACTGCTAATACAGTGACTTTATCCATGTCATTCCTCTTCCTTCATTAGCACAATAAAGAGGGATTTGATCAGTGGCATGGAGAGACTCTCCTGTGAGGAAGGGTTGAGAGAATTGGGATTGTTCAGCCTGGAAAAGAGAAAGCCTTGGAGATACCTAATTGTGGCCTTCCAGTACCTGAAGGGAGCCTGCAGGAAACATGGAGAGACACTATTTACACAGGCAGAAAGAGAGTAGGTTTAGACTAGATATAAGAAGAAATTCTTCACTTTGAGAGTGATGAGGTTCTGGCACAGGTTGCCCAGAGAAGCTGTGGATGTCCCATCCCTGAAAGTGTTCAAGGCCAGGCTGTATGGGGCTCTGAGCAACCTGATCTAGTGGAATTGTTTCCTGCCCCTGGCAGGAGGTTGGAACTAGATGATCTTTAAGGTCCCTTCCAAAACAGGCCATTCCATGATTCTATGATTCTGAAATAAACCTTGATTCCTCTTCAATGAGCTTTAAAATCCAAGGATCAAAAATATAAGAATTTAAGTGTGATCACTGAAGAAAAAGCACTGTGGGAGGTAAATTAACTCGTTATTTGGAGATGTACTTCTTTTAAGAACAATATTTATATATGGCATCAAATAAGCTTTGCCTGAAGCATCTTGCAATAACCACTGCTGCTGTCATAGGATCACTGTGACCATCAGCTGTTAATGACAAGCACAAATAGATATAAGCCTGTCCTGTTCTTTTCAGTGCAGTACCCTGGAAGACTGCAATGACAGGGCCTCTCACATTGCTGTGCCTCCAGACTTCACAGAATGTATGAGACTGTAATAATTTTGAGATCTGACCATAGCAGGAAGAGTTTTCCTCACAGTCCTTAATAATTACAAGTAATACCTGGAAAGCACTTCCCTGCCCCAAATGCAGGTGCAAAAGGAACTGGGAGGGCACACAGCCAGGACAGCTGACCCCAAGTGACCCAATTGATATCCCATTCCATTTGGCACATTCAACATATAAACTGGTGGAAGACAGAGGAATGGGGTGACAGGCTTATGGAGTCTGTCCTCCTAAGTACCCATCATGCATGATGAATCCTTGCTTTCTTGGAGATGGCAAATAATAAATTAATTCCTTGTGTTTCTTTGGTTCCACACACACCTCTTGCTCTACCTATGAAAGCATCTTTATTTCAGCCCACAGCTATGTGGGAGTGCCTGACCTGCGTCAACAGGGGGAAATCTTTACAATGTGGATAAATATTGTGCAGGAGGGAATGAAACAGAGATTGGACTCTTCTCAGTGGCGTGCAGTGACAGGTCAAGAGGCAATGGGCGCAAGATATCTGAACATAGAAAAACCTTTTTTTTTGACTTTGTGGATACTCAAACACTGTAACAGATTGCCCAGGGAGGTAGTGGAGTCTCTCTCACTGGAGGTATTCAAGAACTGGATGCTCTGGGATGACCCTGTTTGAGCAGGGAGGTTGGGCCAGATCTGTAATTTTGTAATTCTGTAATGTTGTGAGTTGGTGTGGGTTTATTCCTGAAGAAATCTAATTTGAAATTTTAGCTGTTATCATTTAATGATCCACTTCCATTAGTGCAGAAGATTTATGTAATCTATCCCACATGTCTCCCCTGCTCAGCAGAGACAGGTAGATCGTTTGGTCACCTTGTCTCTTGTTTTACCATAATTTATTTCTAGCAGGGGGAGATTCTCCCTCAGAGAAACTCTTGGCCTTTATATATCAGCTGAAATTTAAGATAATTCAACTTCTAGATTTTGTTTTAGGAAAAAAAACCCCAAAAGTCAGTTCTTCAAGATGAATTAAATATGTAAAAAACCTTATTTTATAATTTAAAAACTTGTTTTCCTGCAAAAATGTTCAGCCTGTTCTATTTATCGATACATTGAATTAAATGGCCAGAGAGCAGGAATTACTGTGAACACCTTTCAGTAAATCTTGTATTTCTGTATGAAATTGAATAATGTGATATAAGTACACAGGTAGCTAATAATTTAAAATATAATGTTTCTGATATCACTGTTTTCTGGTTTTATTTTTATCTTTTGGAGCTTTTAAAAATGCAGTCAAACTGCTGTGACTTTACAGAATGATTAACCACCCTTATGAAAAATGTCATAATTGTTCCAAGGTGTTCTGGAACTAAAGTTTAATGATTTTTTTTTCATTATCATGGGTGAAATATTTTTACTCTTTTCCATTTACATTAGTCTCATGCATCTGATGTTGAAATGTCTTGAGGTCTTAGTTAAAAAATCCAACAGATCTCAAACTGAATGAACATGAGCCTTATTACTGCAAAAAAAACCCCAGAGATTCAGGAGAAAAAAAAAAAAATAAAAGCTAGGGTGGAGAAAAAAACCCAACAACAATATAATTGAGAAAAAAAGACATTTTTAATCAGGAGGTTTAAAAACAAAGCAATAATTCCGATGGATAAATAATGAAGAAAAAGCAAAATAGAAAGATGGTGATGGTTAAAATCAGATTGTTATGCAACCTGGCCTTCTTTGATGCAAACCTATAGAGGTAAGATTGTAATAAAACTAAAAATAAAGTGGAAAGGTCCTCTGCCAAATGACTGCACATATGTATGCACATATATACATATACTATAACCATTAAGTTAAAAATAACATTCCAGAAATCAGCAAAAGTTTTGATGGAGAATTTATACACTGTCTTTAATGATGCTGAGTAAGTGTTCTGTGAAAAAATAGCAGTAGAGCTCCTGATATCAGGGGTGACCTCTAATGAAGAACATGCACCTCTAGAGGTTTACTTTACGGGGAAAAATTCCTTAGAATCATAGGGGTTTTGGTTGGAAGGGACCTTATAGATCATCAGGTTAGTGTGATCTATTACACTAATTTATTTCTGCAGGTCTGCTTATTCCAGAATGAACTATTCCAGTGCTATGCAAAAAATCCAAACCAAACCAAACCAAAAACAAAAAACACAAACACCCTCAAATTCCATTGTCACAAAATCTGTGTGTAATACAAACCTAATTCTTCATGGTCATGAGCATGAACAGCTCTGTGGGTTTGAACAGGTTTTAACTGTGACCACAGCCTTAGTGCTAACCACAGGCTCTGGTTTGTTGCTGTTTGAGCCTCAGCTCTAATTGCTCTGCTGCATTTTGAGGGCAGGCAGCTTATAACAAGGCAGACTGAACCTTTTCCCTCCCCACCTGCCCTATTTGCAATGCATAGCAGATCCTATGAAACACCTTTTGGCACTCAGTAGTGCTAAGATGGGCTCCCTCATCATGTCTTTGGTGATGTATTTTTATTTGCACCTTAAGGGCAGTAATTTTCCAAACCATTTTTCGAAAACCATGATGGAACTAAATGTTCTTTTTTTTTTTTTTTGTAGCGGTTTGATGATGTTCCCTGTGCCATCATTGTATCAAAGAGCCCTTTTGTTTCCTGGGGAAGAAAGCAGCAGCTGAGCATGAATGAGCTGTTTGCATGTGAATCCAAATGGGCGATCATCACACGGCTTCGATAAGCTGGCGGCTGGCAGCTGCTGGGTGATGTCACACACAGCCCTGGCTGACATCACACAGCCAGCTTGGAGCAATCGTGTTGCCAGGCAGCCCATTGCTATTCAAAGTCTTGTTCAGCCAAGAGAAACACAATTGCTCATTGCCCTCCAGAAAGGCTACACTTTAAAAATGCCAGAGCCACTGACTGTACAGGCTGAAGATGAAAAATAACCTCCCACCTGAATTCTGTGCTCACAAAGTTTGCCAAATAGCAGAGGCAAATAGTTTTGATTGCCAGTAAAGCTACTTTGCTAAATTCTTCCTCTAGTTCATTTTGGTCACTGGAGTCCCATAGGCCATTCCCCTGATGCAGCTCATGTGCACAGAGCTGGTTTGATCTGCCAGTCAGATCCTAACTCGGCTCAGTTTGAAAAGTGGTGAAACAACTGAGGCTGACCTGCTCTGGATCACTTCCATTCCCCCCCTCCATGGAAGTGTGATCTGCAGGGATGCTTTAGTGGCCACTGCTCCCACTGAGCTTGAAATGGTTAAGACTCATGCTTTGTTAACAAAAAGCTTTACTTTGTGGACCAGGCTTCTTCAGGAGCTCAGGGCAGCCTATACTGCTATGGCCTCAATGCCAAGTACAAGTGTCTGATCTTCCCAGGATTTTTACTCACCCCTCACAACTGGTCATGGCAGTGAAAGGCAGCCACAAGTCAGTCAAAGGCTTCCTGGGAGAAAAAGGAAAACAGTTATTCACTAGAATGAGATATGGGCACAGGGTCTTCAACCTTACCTACTCTGTGATTCTGTGATTCTGTGACAGAAGAATCAGTTTTGCAGGACCAGTGTAATGTCTCTTCCAATCCAGTAATTAGTCAACCAAAATGGGGTAAAACACATTAATTGTGTGAATGGGGTGAATAGTTCTGCACTGGGTTAGAAAAACCGCTTTAACTGTTAGAAAAAAGCCTCTCCAGAGCAAGTGTAGCAAAAACTAATGTTGGACTGTGCCATTCAATCAGATTCTCTTCATTGCTAGGATAAGAAGTAACACAGTTCTTTTTCTTCATAAACTGTAAAAAAATCCCCATTTTCTACTCTGAGAAAATCCCCTAGAGGTCTGCCATAAGGTCTCTGCAAAAGGAAGATTTTACTTGCCCTGACTGTTTGAGCTTCTTAGGCTTTACACTCAACAGGAAGCTGAGGGATCTTCAGGGGGTTCCTGTGTAGTAACCATGAGTAGGATTCTGCTCCAGATTAAGACCTTAATTTCTGGTGTGAGTACATTGCTATCTGCATTTGAACAAGGTGTTCATCCTTCCATTGTAGACAGGGAGGACCCAGGACTCTACTCTGTTGCCAATCACAGGCAACAACGTCTATTTGAAGTTCTTTGTCGTACCCAATTTGTTTATGTTGTGTTCTTAGATATGCACATTCTTTTCTCAAACAAGAGATGGAGGCCAGGCAAGATGCAGAGAAGCTAAAGCGGCACCTGTGTTTGGACAACTAAATCCAGCCCCATGTGTCCAGTAACTCAAAAATATCAGTCACCAGTAAGAATAGATGATCCCACAGGAAAATAATAGCTTAAAGCATTGTAATCTCCACCTTTCTCTTCAGTAGAAGGTGTCAGCTCCCTTGATATGAGGTAATCCAGGGGTAGCTAAAAAGCCCCACAACGCAGAAAATTTGTGGTCTTTCTACTGCCCACTCCTCCTAGTCAGGACCATCACAGTCACAGTTAAATATGCTCTGAACCTCATATTATGTTAATGTATTAATGAAATGTAAATGTTTTCAGAATAAACTACACTCATGCAAATTTGTTGGCTCTGAACTTATTTTATTCTAACAGAGTAGCATATTTGATCTGGGCACAAAGCAAATTAACATTTTCAAAACTCATTAATATGTGTGAAAATCAGACAAAGGTGACAAATCAGTTTGGTAGACCTCCATTGTTTTAGGCCAAAAAGCCAGTCATTTGGGTGATTTGGGATACCTGATCCAAAGCATATTGCAGTCTGTGAGAGTTCTGCCAGTGGCTAAAAGGGGATAAAAAGGTCAGATCCTTGGACATGGTGGTTCATGCAGTGACAAAACACAGAATGAAGTTTGGACTCAAGCTCTGCTGATAGATAAGTGGAATTATCAGGTGGAACAGGCTCAGTGGTATTAGGTTGTTTTAATTTCCCTTCATGTAACACTCACTGTAGGATCGTTCCCTTTGGTATTACAAGCCTCTTGTGCTCTATTTTAATTGTTCAATAAATTTCGGAGATGCAGTAATTAACATGGTCGATTAAATATAATCAACTACTTATTTCTAACCAATTAAAAAAAAAAAGAAACTGTAGTCAAGTGCATCATTAGTCAGCACTTGCTACTAAGCTGCCATTTGCTAATTTTTTATCTTCTCTCTTCACAAATATTTGGTCTATGCAGACAAATCTTGATTTCTTCATGATTCTGGGAGAAAATATTGATTTGTATAAAATAAAAAAAAGAAAAATCCCTCAATATTTGGTACCAAATACAAGACTGAAAGGATTTGGGGAATGAATGATCTAACACAATTTAATATTGGCAGGAAAAATAATTTGATTTACTTTTGTAGTTGACGTACAGACACTGATACCTATTCGAAGTTCCATATGTGTGAAAAAATAGATAAGAAGAGGGCTAGAGGCAGTAATACATAACTTGCCAGAAATTTCTATCACAATAGAAAATATCTGCAATAATTGGAGGAGTCAGATCTTATCAAGTGGCCTTTCATTTAAAAACAATGAAAATACTCAGTCTTCAAGTAATGTTTGGGAGAAAATAAGCAAACCAAAATCAGAGAACAGAGTACCTTTGAGGTATTCTGAGCCAGCCAAAAAGCTCATGTACACAGCTCAGCAGTCCCTGAGTTACCAGTGATGTGAAAAAACCTATCCAAAGAAGCAATGCAATACATCTTGTGGAAATATCAATCCCTCTCTGAGTACTCCTGGCCTCCAGGAGAGATGGTTTCTTTGGGATATGCTGTTCTGAGCCACTCTTGCCTTCAGGTACAGAGTCAGGCCAGACGTCCCCATAGCATCCTCCACACAAAGGTACCAACAGGTCTAAAGTCAAACTACCTCATGGCAGTGTTACTCTTATCTGATTTATATCCTTCCTCCAGCATGGCACCAGCCCTGACAGAGTTCAAGAAGGGTTTGGACAATGCTCTTGGTCACATGGTGTCATTCTTTGGGTGTCCTGTGCAGAGTTTGATGATCCTTGTAATCCCTTCCAACTGAGGATGTTTTGTGATTCTGTGATACCCTGTGAGATTGCTTGCACACAAAGATATGTAATCCATACTTTAATCCTGAATGAGTAATGAATGAGTAATGCTATTAATTCTGGTAGGACTTCAGGCGTATTTTTAACATTCATGATCAAAACTTATTATCTCTTTTTTTTTGCATCCTGTTTTTAGATAAATTTCAAGCTGTTTTTGGCACATGCCTTCTTCTGTCAAGATGGCATGTCTCACAAGGCAACATGCATGTCTTCCGACAGTTATGTGACTGATAAAAATAAGAGAAGAATGATGACAGGAATCATATCTCTGTCTCCCCCAACCCTTCAGCTCTTCCAAGTCTTTACAAGTTGTAAGTTCTGCTTTCAAATGAAGTAAATATAGACAAAGAATATGAGATTAATGAAACCTTGCTTCAGCTGCTCAAGGAAGTCTTGGGGAAAGAGAAGCTGATCCTCATGGGTGACTCCAATTACCCAGAAATTTGTTGGGAAAACAACACTGTGACTGTCATAAATCCTGCCAACTAGGCCAATTTGTCACAAAGGAGTGATTTAGATCACTCAAAGAATAACTGTCAGAGTTAGTTTTACTACAACGTTGTAAAAGTGTGACTTAACAAAGATTGATGACAAGGTTCACTCTATTATTTGCTGCATGGATTAAACATACAAAAATTTTCTAGAGTCAAGCTAGAATGATTTATACAGAGATGAGAGATGCAAATGGATGAGGAAGACTTTCTTGTTGAGTCATGAGGTCCAGAAAGGACCTCTAAATTCCTCCTCAGGGGGAACCTAAATGCAGTTGCAATCATGCTTAGTCCTGGACTAAGTCAATGGTTTATGTCTGAAGGATTATATATATGGAAAGTTTATAATAATTAATATTAAACATCAGTTTAATTTGTATTAATTCAGCATGCTATCAGTCACTTACTCAAACAGCACAGACATGTATTAAATCTATGATTTAATATCAAGGCAGATTTAAACAAAAACCTTGAAAAATAGGTTGTGAGGACACACTTAATCTTCATAGGCTGTTTCACTTTCCAGATATCTCTGTGTTGCACCACACTACTTGTTAAAATGGACTCAGCTCTTGGACAAAAGCACAAAATACACAGAAGATTCTTATCTCACATTCTTTTCCTCTTGCAAGCCAATGGACATTTTGCCATTTCATATAATGCTGCTTGATTTTATCAGTTCTAGGGATACTGTAAGGATATGCTGAACTCTCTAAATAGAAAATAGTTAAGACCTTATCTTACTAGATCAATACATATAAAGGACCACATACTGTTCCATTTAATTCAATAAACACTTTACCATTGATTTCCATGCATACAAAACAGGCCTTCAGCATGAGATTATTGTTGATTTCTCATTTAAATTTTAATGAATGATTAAAACCAGAGAAACTGAACTGAAAGAAAAGCAACTAAAAGTATAGTGTCCTGTTTCATGTAAAGATTCAATTGAACTGGGTCACAGAGAATCTAGATAATCTGAACATTAAAAATGTATTAGTATTATTCTTTGTTAGAATATGGCCATGAGATAAAGTTTTTTGTTGGGAGAATAAAAGCAGAACAGCAGAGGATTGCATAAAGACTTCCTTTAGGAAAGGACTAAACCAACAGCTCTATTTTCAGCCCATGCTTAATCCTTTTGAGTTCAGTGGCTTAAATCTTTCCCTCAGTAAGGAACAAATTATGAATTGGGGCCTAACTGCCTCAATTCTGTGAATAGCTACGGCTTAGGCCAAAGCCCACAGCAAGAGTACAAAAGTTTTGCAGTGGATTCAGCACATTTTGGACAGGACAGATGGACCTAATCTGCATATTTTTTTTCCAGGGTGTTTCACTCCTTTAAACACAGACACATAGGATGGAGGCAGAGTTATTCCTAACTAGAATATGTAGCATGTAGAATGGACTTGATGATCCTGATGGGTCCTTTCCAACTCAGCAGATTCTATAATTCTATAATATACACAAACTTGAAAGAGATAATGATAGTGGAAAGTATATGTCACACATCAGAATAAAAACACTGTGTGTGCAATATGCTGCAATGTTTAATAAAATAGGTCATTTGAGGATAGAAAAAGGAGATGGAGGGAAAATTGATTACTTAGTGATTTTTTCATATTTCCTGTTGGACCCAATGTGTTACCTGTTTCGTCACCTATAAACTACAGTACTTTTCAGTGGCCAAGCTCACTGGCTGAAATTTAGAACATTTGAAGAACTATAGCTGTTAAGAGACATATGCAAAAGTCAGGAGACTGGAGTATGTTTGCTTTCATTTCTTGGAATCACTTGCAGTTGCCTGGCTTGTGCCTTGGGAAAGCTTCAGATGCTTAATTTTTCAAGAGTAAACCCAAGAGTTTTGAAGGAACAGTTACATATTTTAGCACATATGAGGGGATTTCTGGAGGGTGTTGCATTTGAAATCATGGTTTTATAAGGTCAGGTGACCAACACGAGTGAGTACTGCATATAGCCAGATGTGAAGCAGCAGAACTGGTTATAAACAATATTCTGCAGAATTCCAGAGAAGTAACTGAACCCGTTAATGGCAAACAGGGAGGAAAATGATCTGCTTATGCTGTTCAGTAGCTCCAGTGCTCATGAGCTGATAGGAAGCACTTAAGCAGCCATTGCTCAGTTTGTAAATGATAGGTCTGATGTGGTATTGAAAACATTCCCTGGCTCTCTCACTGTGCACACGCAAGTAATACTTCATAGTGGTTTCTTTTTAAGCTACAAGTCTGGCAACATTTAGTATGATGTTGAAGGACAATCCATGTACCTCTATCTAAGCAAAAATTCTCTCTATATTTCTTCAGGGCAGATGTCTCAGCTGTTGATATACACCTTTATTTGGCTAAGTAGTACTTTCGTGTTTTGTTGATTTATGCTTTGTACTGTTAGGACTATGCTAGCAAAATATATCTCATAGGAGATCCTGATGCTAAGAATGAAGAATTTTTTTTTTTTTTTTTAATGAGAATCAATCAAATACTTTTGTATATGGCACAGACTTCTTCTAGAACATTCAAAAAAAGTGCGTAGTCATTAGGCAATTTTATGTTTTGTGGGTGTTTTTTAATACTCTTTTGTAAAATCCAATGAAAACCATTTCTACATAATTCTACAGGACATTCATTCAGTGACCAGTTTTCACCTATTCCAAAAGAACCAGAGGTATATTGCTTACCCATGAAGTTATGGAAAAATAAAGGAGGTGAATGTTGTTATAAAGAAACAATTCACATTAATATGTTAGAAATCCCATCCACTTTCCACTGAAATGTGTGTTAAAGACATAAATCCTCCAAAAGCATACAAATTTATAAAGAAGAATCTTTAGTATCAAACATCAGCTGAAAGAGTTGTCAAGACAATTTAACTCCTCTACAGCGACAGATGTAAGAAAAAAACAAAACAAAACAAAACAAACCCCTCAAAACTCCTTGAAATTAGGAAAAGATTGTTGAAAAGATGTTAAAAAAAAAACAAGAAAAGAAAAAACTAAAATATAAATCGATGTAATGTGAGCAGGAGAGGAGGCATTAGTAGCTGAAGCAATGCCTCAGTGAGAGACAAGAAGTGTGGTAGAGGTGCTTTACACCTCTGAGGCCACATTGCATGGTAAAAAATGTTTCCACACAAAACATTTAATCAGGAGGGATAACAGATGGCCTCTTTCTTAGCCTGTCCAGAATACTGTAATTTGCTTGGTGAAAGGATGACTGAAGACATATTACTACCTCGTTCCTGGAGTTTGCTTTGGAGACAGCTGTTGCAGTTTTCCTAAGAGAAGAAAATGGGCTTGCTGGTGGATTTTCAGTCATTTTGGGTTACAAGGTCACAAAGACAGGAAGTCAAGATTATACATTTTGCACCTCAGTTGCAGCATGAGTAACCACTGCTCCATTCCTTTTTGGATGCACTGATGTTGCTCAGGGCAGATTTATCAGATATCTTGCCTGCCAGATCCTCTTCATTCATATATGACTCCTAGTGCCTCATGCATGCAGTGATGTATGATGTACTAGCCCTGGATGATGATAGATTCAAACAGAAGTGTTAAAATAGTTTTTCTGCCTTCCATTGAGGACAGGGATCTACCTCTGTATTTAGTATTAATCAGAGGGACCATCTGTCAGGCAGTGGCTGCAGAAATGTAAGCTCTTAAACTAAATATTTTGTGTAAAATTTCATGTAGGGACAATAAATTAAACAGTGAACACTTTTTCTGGCATTCATATACACACAGGCCACTAGCACCATTCTCCCCATTTTTCTTTTTTTTTATTTTTTATTTGTGTTTTCAGGGCTCTTACAGGTGCCATCTACCTGGACTCGTGCAAAGCATTTGACCCTGCCCTGCACAACAACCTTATCTCTAAACTGGAGGCACATGGACATGACAGATTGACTGCTTGGTGAATAAGGAATTGTCTGGATGGTCACACTGATGGAGTCGTGTTCAATGGCTCAGCATCCAAGTGGAGACCAGTGACAGGTGCTGTTCCCTTGGGGTCAGTGCTGGGACCAGCACTCTTTGACATCTTTGTCAGTGACATGGACAGTAGCATCGAGGGCTCACTCAGCAAGGTGTTTTTGGGGCACAGTAATGTTAATTCAGCAATAGAAGAAGGTGAAATAATTTTCCCCTCTGAAGGGGACTGTGACCTTAGCCATCTTCTGGGTGATTATTTGTGCCATTTAGTGGAAAGGCAGGCTGAAGTCACTGACCTTTTAATTTAGATGCCTACACTGTGTCTAAGTTATACAGATTAGTCTTGGCAAAAGAGATAAAAACATTATGAGAATACTGCTTGTCTGTATCTGCATTTGAAGGTAAGAAGAAAGGTTTCACAGTATTGCCTTCTTGACCTTATTCCTCCACAAAGGAAAAGCTGGAATAGAGTTCCCAAAGATTGTAGTCACTTGAGATGTCGTTCAAGTATCAGGATTTCCAGGAATACATACCCTTGACATGACATTTTTAGGAATGCTAATGAAAGTCCATCCATTTAACTTTATTGTCTTTTCTAGATTGATATCGGGATGCCAAAAGTAAGAAGTTTAATGAAAAATAATTCCGTAGAAACAGCTATAAAGTTTACGACTTTAAAGATACACAGAAGTTGCCATTTTGTAAGTTACAGCTAATTGACAGAATCACAGAACCAAAAAACTACTGACGTTGGAAGGGACATCTTGAGATCAAGGATCCAAATGTCCTGCCCAAGTTAGGGTCAGCTAAAGCAGATTGTGCAGGGCATTGCACTGATGAAAAATCTGCAGTGACTGGGCAACCTGTGAGAGTGCTATCACTCTCACAGTCAAAAATGTGCTCAGCTGGAATTTGATGTGGGGCTTGTTTTTCTTTCTTTCATTAATTATTTTTCTTGTATCACTTGGTTCCCCTTGGAAGTCTGTCTCCCTCATCTTTATTTTTTCTATTCAAGTGTTTATATGGAGGGATAAAACCCTCCTGAGCATTTCATTTTCCAAGCTGAACAGTCCCAGCTCTTTCAGCTTCTATTTATATGAAGGGTGTTCCAGTCCCTTAATCATCTAAATGCTGGGAGATTTTGTTATTGGTTTTAGGGCTTGTTTCTTTGGGGTTTTGTTTTCTTTTCTAAGGCACACAATCAATCATGAAAAACCATCAATGGAAACTGATGGTGCCCTCTGGTTCTGGGTAAGGCATGTATATATTTTTTTTTTTCCCATTTAAAACCAAAGGATTGGTTTATTTAATTGTTTTTCTATTTTTTTTTTTTTTTTAAACTGTGAAAGTCTGGCCAGAACGGTTTAGCCGTGTCTCTGCTCACCTCTTTCATACCTTCCCAGTTTTCTGGCAGCTTGCCTAGACAAAAGTTGTAGTTGTACTCAAAGAAACTATCACATTTCAAGTTAATTTTCTTTCAGGTAAGACCTGATTGACTTCACAGATCTCTGGCAAAAGGTCCAGCTGGAACAATTGATTAGCTGAAGAGTGGGAATCTCCATCCAAGAGAGGAAAACCTCCAAAGATGTCTTCAGCCACTTGTGGTTGTATAAATATATGCACAGTTCTTCACAGCGAGGGGTTTTTATTTATTCAGCCGGTTTTCTAAATGACTTTTATCTACTGAGAAAGTATCATTTTTCTGTGGAATGGAATTTCCATTTCTCTCCCCTTTCCCCAACCCTTAACATTCATACTAAGTGCTTTCTTAATGGATTTTGAGTAAAAAAACAAATATATTTAGAAGAACAGCCTTTCCACCATTAGCACTATATGTGATCATTCTGGAACAGGCATCTTAATTCAGGAAATCATCTTAGGCCTTGAATTACCATATATGTATAGTAGGTTCTAATCATGTACAGATTTGATAACATACCCATGCACTTCCAGGAATAAATGTCTTGAAAGAGATACAGAATTGTAACCTTTAATGCATGAATGCTCATAGTACTGAATGCATGCATTGGGGGAAACTCAGATTAAGTTAATTATTTAATTAAATTAGTTAATGTAATGAGTAAATATTAATTATCATTGATTCATTTACTCTGAGTGTTACTTTATCTATGCAAGGACCACCTTAAAAGAAAAGTAATTCTTTGGAGAAAAAAAAGCAAATTATGCTTTTGCTAATAGAGTTTGCCATATTGTCTCAAGCTAGGCTAAATTGCAGCAAGAGGGTAAGCCCAAGAGTAAATATGATTTGTGGTTTATTTTATTAGTGTTCAAAGATTATCCTGTTAGGTGGAGAATATTTGCTATGGAAAATTGATCCTGTTAATTTATCTTTGTTTAGAAAACATTAGAGATTTTGTTGAGATCATATATTAACATTTTATCCATAATATGGAAGATCCAGATGCTCATGTTGTGCTTTTAACTGTGATTGCTTGCTCTTAAAACTTCTTCTTATGGATTTTTACATTTATGCAAAGTGACAATTAAACTTCAATTATAAGTTCATTTTGGATTGTGTTTATTTTCTTTGTTTTAAATTAAAGACTTTTTTTCCCCTGTAGAAAACTGTTGCTTTCTTTATTTGCTCTGCCATCTGTGTCACTGCTCATTGGTCTCCTAATTTGCATTCTTTAGGGATGGAGAGCCTGAGCCCTGCTGAAGGCAGTGGTCATTTGGCAAATCACAGTGTGATCATGGAGCACAGGGATACAAGGGACATGTCAGTGGCATGAAGCTGTGTCAGGGCAGGTTTGGGTTGGAAATAAGGAAAAAGTTCTTCCCCCAGAGGGTGGTTGGGCACTGGAACAGGCACCCCAGGAAAGTAGTCACTACGCCAAACCTGATAGAGCTCAAGAAGCATTTGGACAACACTCTCAGCCACATGGTGGGACTCTTGGGGTGTCCTATACAGGACCAGGAGTTGGACATGATGATCCTTGTGGGACCCTTCCAACTCAGGATATTCTATGATTCTGTGATCTCCCACAGAAATGGGAATAAATACATGGATGAGCCAAGGTCAGTTGCACCAGCACCTACTTAAAATCCCAACAGCATGGTCTAAATTTTCTAGTCCAGGACAACACACCGTGTGCTTACATTTCTTGTTTCAACCTCTCTGTGATCAACTGCAAAATCCAAATGGTGAACCATGCACTCAGATTGGCAGACCAGCACCTCCGACAGCCGCACAATAACAATGCTACTCCTAGAATAAAACCTGGAGGAGTAAACTTGGCAATGTTCAAGCACATTAATTTCCCAAATAACTGTGTTCTTGACAGGTAAACAAAGCTGGGGATCAGATGAAAAAATAAAATCAAAAACATAAGCAGAAGAATGTTAAATGAGTGATACAGAACAGCTTTCACTGGACGACTCCACACCCTTCAGCTTGAACTCAACCATACAAATGAGTGATTGAGCTGAGGCCAGGAGAGCCTGTGGCAGACAGCAAGGCTGGGGTGCTGAAGTAGGAATGGATGCAGGAGTTGTCTGCTCTGTCAAATCGTGATGCAGCTTGAGAGGTTCCTGGTTCCCCAGGCTCTGCAAATGCTGTGTAATCTGTTTTGTGTGGCAAATGTCAACACAGGGTTCAAAACCTCTAAGGAAATTGAAATAAGGAGCACCCAGGAAGAAGAGGATGGGAACATTTTCAATACATCAGAAAGAGGCAATCTGATATTTTTCTTTTTTCACAACTAAAATGGCTCTAGTTAAGAGTAGAAGCACACTGAAGATTGGATAACTCTGTAAGTGAATGGCAGGTATATTTTTAGTCATCGTACCATTAATGGAACAGATTATCTCATGATTAAAGCTACGTGTTAAAGCTAATAACAAAAAATTGTCCAATTTGTGATCTGTAGTATCAAATCAACAAAAGGTTGTTTTAATTTGATGCCATTTGCTAGACCCTTCTAGATCCTACTGCAGGTGAAAGTGGATGTGAAAGTCCACCCTAGACCTGAAACTCCTGCTGACATGCAGGAGAGACAGAAAAATTGTCTTTGAATAAGTTCTACCCCGACTTTCTGTGCTTGGAGCACTGCAGTCACATTGATGAGGCTAGTAAAAGAAAAAGAAAAAGAAAATTAGAGCTCTTATAGACATGGAAATAAAATTAAACAAATTGAATTCTTTATATATTTTTTCTGGCTCTAAGCACAATTTTTATCTCAAGAGGAAAAAAAAATTCAATTTACCTTAGATATAGTTTTAGCTGTTCTGAGTGCTCAGAGTTTTTACTTAAAATGCTCAGCACTGTTCATTTGTGCACAAATGCACTTGAGTTCATTTTAATTAAAAAAAAGCTTTAACAACTCTTTTATGCTGTTGAAAAAAATTATTTGTTTTTTCCGTAGGATATTCATGTACTAAATTGCTGTTTTATAAAAGTGAGTATATCAATCCAGAAACTACTTTTGTCCAATTCTCTGAGATATTTTAAGGTCAGAACTTCTGATTGCTCAAGTTTCTAAACCCATTCTATTTTAAGGAAATGTATGTGATAATTTCACAGAATAGAGAATTCAGCCAGTTTTTCATCTATTTAATATACATACAAATTTTTAGACAAAAAAAGTGTTATTTACATTGCTCCATTGTTTTAGTATTTGAGCACTAAGCTTCTCTCAAGTCGGAACACAAGCACTTCTTCAAAGCACTTCTCTTTATTTTTATTTGTTTTATGCAGAAGAAAAAATAGTGGGATGATGGATTTATTCAGAGAAAGATCATCTCAGAAACTGAAGCCACTGATCCAAAGAAACAAGAAGGCTGACAGGGTGAAAGGAGAGAGAGAGCCAGTCCTGCAAGAAAGACTGTGCTCCTGTTCTTCATATTTCATCCCTCAGGATCTCATTACTTCCCATCTCTATCCCCTTCATGTCAGCATGCAGCTCTGAGTCCTGCTTGTACCACAGTGCTGCTCCTCTCCACAGAACAGAGATGTTCCCCTCAGAAGCACTGCAGGTTTGCAGGGTTCAGAGCAGAAAACAGATGAAGTATCAGCTCTCTAGTGTGGCTGAAAGAAGCAGGATGACTAAACTCAGTGCTCTTGGTGCAGAGGAGAGTGGCAAAGGAGGGGGGGCATAGAGGATAGATACAATAGGACCCCTATGGTGAGATAAATTCCACCCACTGGCTTAACATGCAAAGGACTGTATTATTTCCTAGAGACCTCTCTGCAAGTAGATATGTGCGGAATCCTATAGTATGTTTTATTTTCTCAAAGTTTGGTTGACACCAGCTGATGTTTTTGAAGCAAATTAGGAAGAAATTCTCTGCTGTGAGTGTGGTGAGGCACTGGATCAGGTTTCCCAGTGAAGCTGTGAATGCCCTGTCCCTGGAATTGTTCAAGGCCAGGCTGGATGGGGTGCTGAGCAACCTGGTCTAGTGAAATGTGTCCCTGCCCATGGAGTGGGGGTTGGAACAAGACAATCTTTAAGATCCCTTTTAACCCAAACTATTCTATGCTTCTATGAACTCCTGCAAAGCCTTAAAACAATTCCTTCTCTCCCTAAAGACTGGAGAAGAAGACATGCATTTTGAGGCTTTAGTGTCTCATCAGCATGAAAAATCAACTCATCATGCCCAAGAGCATGGAGCCTTGTCCTACAGTCTTGAATCTTGAGATTCTGTGGCCATTAACAGAAGACATTAAATTATGCTGAAATTGATGCACACACCTGGTAAGGAAGGTCTTTTGATCACTAGCAATTTGCCAAGACCTTTGACAGGCCAAAATCAAATCTCTAAATAAAGTACATAAAACATGATAGCAATCTCCTTGACTCCTGAGACCAGCAAAAGTAATTTCTATTGCTGGGCAATTTTCAGAACTGCTGTGTAGTTTCCACTCTCATTAGTGTAGTGGGTTCAGTTCGAAAACCAGGCGGAAACACCAATTTAGTGTAGTGGTTTGGTCCAAAATACTCATTACTATTTACCCTCTGTGAGGTAAGAATTAGGAGAAAGCAAAGCAGGCACAAAACTTGAAAGAATATAAAGAAGTTTATTAACAGGCATAAAAGATGGGAAAAAAGGGGAAAAAAAAAAAATCATACCACACCTTCAGAACACTTGTCCTCTGTAAAAAGACAACCCTTGAGATGTTCAGTCTGTTTACCACTGCCATAAGAACCTTGTTCAGTTCACTTAGGGAGAGGAGTCTCTCTTGCTCATGCTATGGAGACATCTCCACGAGATTCTCTCATGGCTCAGTGTCACAACGAGACAGCCGCCGGGTTGGTTCTCTGCTCGCATGCGAGTCCCTTCCCCCGACTTGCAGCTTTTCCCATAGCTGCTTTCAAGGGTCCAATCTTGAGCTACTGGGGTGCAATTTTAAGGTTGAGCCGTTCAGAAACAAAAGTTCTCTTCACCCATCTCTGGGAGCATTTTCATCTCTAAGAACAGACGCCCTCCTCCTTCCCTGGGAGCAAAGGGTCTTCCTCATCTTCATCTTTAGGACTATCTCTGGGAGCATCTCTAGGAACTGAGGTCTTCTCCTCCTGATTTGGAGCAAGAGTCCTCATCACTTCCATCTCTCCCTGTTCAAACTTCTCATCAAATTACAGCTGCTTCAGCATTTGCTTATTCCAGCACAGGTGCTTTTGCTCACAAGTACAAGTTGAACCCTCCACCCCCCATGTTTTCATGAAATTACAACAGGTACTCTGATATATCATAGTCTATCACCACCATAGCTTTACAACAGATTTTCAGCTTTAAGCATTTCTTCTTTCTCCTCCCTCAGGATTTCAGCTCTTCTTTCTTTACTTAATGTCTGCAGCACTTACAGCACTAAAAGGGTTAATCTCAGTCGGGCCTTGCAGCTGGAATTTTGCTTATTGGTCACATGATCTTTGCTGGACAGCGGGGCAGCTTCAGCTGAATCTTCGGCCGCATCTTCGGCCGCACTGGAGAGGGGGAGCCGGGCCGCGCCGTCTGCACGTAACAGAGCTGGGGGGGCGCAGGTGGAACAGGGCCCATTGGCCCCAGGATGGCTGTAGCCCGACCCAGGCCCAGCCCAAGCAGGTCCCGGCAGGCCCCGCTGGGCCCTGTATGGGCCCAGCCCAGTTACCTGTCCCCCAGCCAGAAGCAAGAGAGGAAGAGCTTCCCAAGGTCTGTCCATTCTTAAATGTGGACCACAGAGGTGGTCAAAATTCTAAGTGGCTTAAAAAATTGCCTATATTCAAACTAGCCAGTTGATAGGTTCTGTTAGGTCATAGAGGAAGCTGTCAGAACCTCTTTGCAAGAACATCACTTCCGGGACTATGCTTGCTAAGCCATGACAATTAGCCAGAAGCAGGGGCGAAAGTATGAAACCATAAACCATAAAGGAGCAAGTCTTTTCACTTATTTCTGTTGCTGCCATTCTCTTCAGTGCTATTAAAATCTCATATGTGAAATGACGTTCCTCTGATTTAACACCTAATTTCTTGAAGGCACGTTTTTGGTGAGTGAAGCTGTTGGGTGGGAAATGTGTTTGCTCCCTTCATAATCAGTGCAGCACTGATTATGTGTGTGGGTGACATACTTAATCTCATTTTGATTTTCTGGATAATCTTATAAAGCCAAAATAATCCTTGTGATGTTAACATGGTGATTCCAGATTCCCAACTAATTAAATTAAGACTGTGTGATTGTGATATTGAGGGCATAGGGACAATTCTCTTGAAATAAATTAGCTGAGCTTTCGATCTGTTGAGGCTTAATCAAAATTAACAAATTTCAAGGCTTACATCATCCTAAAAATGTTGATCAGTGAAATTTTTTTCACTCATTCTTTCAGAAAGAGTGGGTTAGGTATGGGATTTCTTTCCTTAGAAGGCTATATTACCAGACAGTGTTTCCAAAAATAAAGGATTTCTCTTGGGCTCCTCTGTCCTTCCTTAGTTCTGTGTCACAGCAGAGAACTGTAGCTTTTTTTTCTGTTCTCAAAAAACATCTTACAACTCTTCATGGCATATCTGAGCTGAGAGTTGACTTCTGAAGCTTCTGCCAGAAGATATTTAATAATACTGTCGCTTCCAGAGAATCCATGCCCTGGCAGGTTCTGACAAGGTGCAAAATATTGGACAGGTGTGAATTTACCATCTGCACTTCCCCTACAACACTGAGCCAGTGTCTGTAGGAATTAACTAAAGGAAAAGCCTTAGGAGGGAAAGTCACAGTGTACCTTGTTCTTGGAGCTATTTCCTTGCTGGGTAGAAAAACAGTCACATAGCACTGGTAGAAAGCTGTGTATCTTTGTTTCCCTTTACAAAGCTCATAAAACAAATAAAATCTTGAGGTTTGTTTGTAGACATTCAGGGTAGACATTTGATAATACAAGCCCACATAACCATGTGTTGTCCTAGAAGACAGCAGATGAACTTTCTCATTTTGGCATTGCCAGCTTCTAGAGTAGTGTCAGTTAAACCTGAACCAGCTATGTCATAGTGGAAAGGAACTACTAAACATTGATCTATTCTTGACTAAGGGGATTTGTGGCTAGAAAAATGGTCTGAGGGTCTAAATATTTGTTTCCTTCTCTGTCTGCTAGTAACTCACCTTAGTAGTGAACTACAGCCAAAATCCTTGAGCTACCTTATTTTAGAGGTTGTTATTCTTAAAAAATGATAAAAATTGATTGGCCTCAGAAATATAATACAGAACAGCTAATTTAGGCACATGCGGTCAAGAATGATTCACTCAGTAATGCCAACTATTCATTTAGCATTATAAATTATGATAGCTAATTCTGAACTGTGAATCTAAGTGAAAAATTTCACATCATTGAAAGTTTTACTTTGTGATAGGGAATGGGAATGATCTGGCAGACAGGAAAGCATCTCACCAAACGATTAATTCAGGAGAGCTACATGTCTGTTCACTGGGAATTGAGAGGTTCATGTGTCTTTCCCTGACAGAGGGTACTTTCCAAGAGAGGTAAATATAACATTCTTTTACACTAGAGTAGTAAATCAGTGGTCCAGGAATAGGGAAACAAATCCTAAATATCAGCTAATCCTGAAAAACTAAGCAGTCCTGAACATCAGGAAATTTTTAATGTAAAGCTCTTCTAAGTTGCTTTACACTCTCCTGGCCATAAAATAATTTAAAATTGGAGAAGGTGGGAAAGGGAGAGGATTTTCTATTATTAATGATGAAACTAAACTCTTGCACAAGTACTTATTTAGAGCCTAAGACCAAAGGATTTCCTCTCATCTTTTTCCTTGGAGAATGGTCTGATTACTTGGATATTCTCAGTCTCCTCTTCACTTTTGTGGGTAATTCACTGTCCCATAAAACCCCCATAATTACAGGATAATTTAGTGTGGAAGGGTCCTTCAGGATGTCTTCTAGTTTGACTTTCCTCTCAGATAAATTCCACAGCAGATCTGGCTGCCCAGGTCCTGTCCAATAGTGTTTGAGACATCTCCAATGATGGATATTCTAAAGCAGCTTTGGTAAACCTGTTCCTGTGTTTGTCCTTTGGCAGTAATCACATCGACTGAAGAGGTACATGGACAATTAACGTCATTTAACTCTCCTAAGGATTCTCTATGGGAAGGTGACATCTTGAAAAATTAGTGGTCACAATATTTCGCAAAATGAGTAGATCATTCCAAAAGGCAAAAAAAACAGCTAGATTTTAGATAAATAAATAAACTCCAAACCAACCAACCAAAAAAAAAAGTCCCCCAAAACCACTAATGGGTTAAATGATAGGGGATTTTTATTAATGGCCTTTGGCAGTAACTTTTACAGTGTCTGACCAGTCCTTCTCTCATTTTGTGTCCCAGGAGAGGCAGTGAGTTGTTTCCAGATGTATTAACTCTTAGAAATAGATCAGACTTTTGCAAAACCTCAGCTTTGAAGTCCTTTTTTCCTGCTACATTGACTTTTAAGGTTATTATGATAGAAAAGGAAATGCCAAACTCCGTGCAGGTAGGTAAACCACTGGATTCAGAGTCATGATGCATCTGTGACAGAGAAGCATCTGACCCCAGCTTTGTGTCCACAAATGACAGTTCTTCAAACATTTGCCCTGTTTATGAGTTGCATGGGAAGTCTTCCATGTCAAGGAATCACAGTGCAACACATAATACTTGCAGGAGAAAAAGGTCAGCATTAGAAACAGGAGTTTAGTACAACAAACATCACAAAACTTTGTGACTTTTAAAGTAAGACCCTCATGAAGAATATAATATGTTCCCTAGGAGCTCCTTGATGCCAGCTGTGGCATTAAAGAGAGCTGTTAACTGTCATGTGCAAACTGAACTTTTCCATAGGTCAGACTCTTCTCTGCAGTGCCCAGTGACAGGAAAAAGGGTGATGAGCACAAACTGAAACACAGGAAGCTGCATCTGGATATGGGGAAAATCTTCTTTACTGAGTCTGACAGAGCACTGCAACAGGTACTGCCAGAGAGGCTGTGGAGCCTCCTTCACTGGGTCTACTGAAACCCCTCCAGATGTGACCCTGGGAAACCTACTCTGGGTGGACCTGCTTTAGCAAGGGGTTGGACTAGAGGGTCCCACAGGTTCCTTCCAACCCCAGCCATTCTGTGATGCTGTAAAAATAGTTTCCACTTCTACAAAAATAGTGTGATTTTTTTCTAAAGATCACCTGTATTCCACCTTCTTGTGCAGTTTTTGTCATTTATATCACAGCATAATCCCACTATATAAAACACTAAAAGAAATTCATCAGCTCCATGTTAAGATTGCAGAAAGATTTCAAATAATTTGTGAACCAAAAATTTTCTGTTTCTCTTTGTAACAATTAAATTGATGTTCAGTTTTTATAGGCCAATCTGTAAATAGCTTAACCATCCCACTGTAAAAATAAGAAAAATACAAATACACTGTGGTTTTATGAGTTATTTCAAAAAAAACCTGAATAAGTCTTTTTTCTCATTGAAAACATAGATAAAATAGTTTCAATAAAATATCAAGTTATATCTCTTTGACTTATATCTGACAGATAAAATGTGTAAACCTTAATGTCTTCTTCTGGTCGCTTACAACATTTTATTATTTTCTTAAAACATGAATACACCCTGCAGTATTTTTTCAATGATGGCTTCATAGAAGAAGAGGGCTTTAATTTTACTTGTGACATGGAGAGTGGCAAAACATCCATTAGCCGGAGACAGGAATTTAGCCGATTTTTGAATATGTTTGCTTTTTTTTAATGTGCTACATGGGTCCCTATTGGTTTCTGGTAAGAAGGTAAGGCATAGATGGGGAATTACTTACCTGGATATTTTCCAATAACTGCTCTTCCAGTTGAACTATTTTGATGATTAGTTGACTAAAATCCTCCAGCTGAATCTCATGGTTTTTAATTCCTGTTGCCTTGAATCTGTGGAAAATATAAAGGAATTATCTCTAGTATCACATACTACATATAGTAAGACATAAATGTCTTCCAGGGATCTTTGCATTTTTATTCCATTTACACTAATGCAAACAGAACAAAAAAAAAATCTGATGTTGAGGTGTGCTTAATCAGTTATTGTGACAGAATTTTCTTTGACAGCAGTTAAAAACTGTCCTCATCTTTAGGTTTCAATAATAACTCACACAAGAAATTAGTGTAGAGCCTGATTTATGTACAGTGTGCTGTTATCTTCTGAAGTTTACAAAGTTACCAGGTTGACTAGTAGCTTGAAAGATGCTGAGGAGAGGCCCCTGGAGAAACTTTACGTGGTTTATGTGTCTCAGATATTGAAAAACCTGGTACAGTACTGGACTGAAAGAGAATCTGTAGCTCACAGCCCATGGGGTGGAGCCAGCATTGCCCAGCCTTAACTACTGGAATTTAGGCATCCAGTTTAAGATCCTCATTCAGGCTCCTTTGAAGAGGAACTGTTACTATCAGGAGCTACACTAATCAAAACCTATGATATCCAAGATAATTAGGACAAATTATATGCAAGAGGGGCCTGTTTCTCCACACAAGCATCAGAGGGACTGTGAAGACTAGCCTCAACTAGATGTTTAAATTCTGGAAGCATTATCTTATGTGTACTAGTTTGAAAACAAACAAGTGGAAGGCACCAAGTCAGAATAACAATTTAATAGGGAAATAAAAGGAAAAAAATAAAGGCAGAAGATACTGGGTTAAACTGACAGAGTCAGGATACAACCTGACACCCTGTTAGTCAGGGTGGTGGCAGCAGTCCAATAAAATGGTGGCTGCAGTCCTCCTGAAGGGATAGATGTGATTCTGTTGAAGCAGTGATCCTGTAGAAAGGGCCTGCTCTTCCTCATAAGGTCCAGTGGTGGCTATGTAGCTCCTGTCCTCTGGGAATCCAGTGGAAAGGTTGTCTCAGGTGTTCAGAATCTCAGAATATATCCAGGATGGAATGCTTGGTTCCTCCCTCTGGGTGGAGCGTCTCACAATGGGATGATGAGTCATGAGGCCAGGCATTGATTAGGCTCATTAACAGAAGATAGTCCGGAGGGAGTTATCTGTGAGTCATGGGGCATGGCACTATGGGCCATTACAGTCCGGGGGGAGGAGGCAAGGAAAACGCTGCCCCACCTGATTTCAACGGCTCATGAGGATGGTAATAGGATACACTGCAACCCAGGACATTATGTAAGATGAATCCTAATGTAAATCTAAAATGAAAAAGAACCAAAAACCAAAACCAAAACAAACAAAACCCCACCCCAAAATACAAAAAAAATCTAAACCAAAGCAAAACTAAAAAACAACAACAACAACAAAAACACAAAACACCCCACCCCAAAACCTAGAGGTTGAATATATTGGACACATCAATATTCCTAAAATAGTTTCTTTGATTTTAGACTAGATCGTACACATTCTATACTTTCAGAAATAATAGAATATATGGTCAGTTTCAATTTTCTGCAATGAAAAGAATAGTTCAATTGTTAACCTAACTTCATTCATTCATCACCAGAAAATCTATCTGATTTTAAAGGGGACCAGTGTACACAGATTTAGGGAAGCCAGTGAATACAAGATCAGGTGTTGTAAGTAAGGGTTATTAATTGTTGATGTAGGTGTATTCCTTTGTGCTTCCTGAAGACAAAAAGCTGTTCTGGGCATCTCAGCTGAATATCGATTGAATTAGTAATTACTTATAGATATTTTTATTATTAAGTTGTGTGTAGGGGAGGGAGAAATGCAAACACCTCCTCCCCACCATAAAAAATTACCCAAACCACAGCAAAAAACCCTCAAGAGCTTCAGAAAGTCTGTGTCTGACCTCTCAGGATCAATTTTTAAGCATGTAATAAGTTAAGTAATTGGGAATTCTTTCCTATCCTACAGAAAAATGCCCCTTGATGCAATTAAATGCCTCAAGATTCAGAAACCCAGACCTACAAGTCTCTTCAACTTGTGACAGCCAGTCATGTGTGAGAAAGGTCAGTCATGTAAAAGAAATTAAATGAGTTCTGCAAGGATTTAACTGGAATTGATGCAAAGCTCTCCAAACAGGAAAGGTGATGAAAAGTTCAATCAAAGTCAGATGCAAGAAAAGATGCTCATTAATATCCACATCTCTCGGTCACAAACACTGTGCTCATCTGTATGGCAGAACTGTGTACTTAATGATGTGATCAAAAGTGATATTCATAAGAGAACAATGTGCTCCATCTCACCCCTGCACTATATATTCCATATCCTGACAGTACTCCTAGAAAGAATAAGACATTTTTCATTTCTGCAGGAGGATTTTATTAAAGGAAGAAATAAATTTATATGAAGTCAAATAAATAGTGTGTTATATGCTGACTATAATGATGTTACTATTATTTCAGTGTTCAAAATAAAACAAAACACACTTGAGGACCTTTCTGAAGCTTAGTTAACATTAAAGAAAACTTTTAGCATTAGAAAGGAGAGTTAATAGTAGGAATATTAATGACCACTCACTGAGTTGAAGAGGCATTTCAATAGCATTGCATTCTTTTATATGCACTGCATACAATAAAGCCTCACACTTGAAGTGCTCAGAAATTAAGATAGCCAAGTTCATTCACCTAATTACAAAAGAGATGTCTTTTAGCAAATTTTAACAAATTTAGGAGTAAAAATCTAGGAGTTCTTCCTATACTGCTTTAATATTTTTAAACAATACTAATTTCTGGTTCAATAACTTATTAAACGAATAGGCTGATTTATGTTTATTATTCTCTGCTCTGATTTTTTTCACTTTGTAGACACAGCTAGCTGAATCAGAACACACAGAGGTGCAGCTTTTCAAAGCAGAGAAGAAATGTCACACTGGCTGGTGAATGACTTGCCAGCATTAATTTCAACATCTCTGGTCAAGATGCCTGCATTGCTGTGGTAAGTGAAGGACAAGCACCCGTAGCAACAGCTCAGATGACAATTGGAAGAGCACTAAGGGGACGAGTAGTCAAGTCTTCACTTTCCAGCTAAAGACATGAGTGGAGCTCCCCCAGAGCTGCAAGAAGAGAGACTGGTGACCCAAGAATGCCAATCTATGTTACACCAACTGCATTGCTAAAGGAGCCTTTTCCTGCTGATCAAGAACCTCAGCCTGAGAGAATTCGTTTACCCAGAGAAGGGCTGACCCACTATTATGGACTATATACAGAAAAAAATCCAACAACCCCCCCAAGACCATACAAAATCCTTATCTCAATTTTGGCATTTTATTAAATTCAGTAGTTTTACTCATGAAGAGTAAGATAAAATGTGCTTTCCAGGATCCAAAAACTACTGAAGTCTAGAGCTGATACTGTTATTTCTCAGAAGATAATCACTTTCTAAAGACTGCGGGGTCCAATAATATAGAAGCATTCTTCTTGTGTGCTATTTAATAGCACTGCATTCTTGATTTTTTTGCCCCATATTTACCCCTTTTTTCACGTGTGCACAGATGGTTTCACAAGATACTTCCCTACCCTTGTGTGAAATAATGACAAAAGAAACAGCCTCTGAGGAATCAGATCCAGAACTATTCACAAGTGATGGGTGATACTGACCCGGGTATGAACACAGAGGTCAGGAACAACTCCTCATGTCCTAGTGACACAGACAGGAAGCTGAGTAGAAAACCCATCTCAGGAGTGCTCCATTTGTTTAGATGATGCTGAAGTAAGTGAAAAAATAATCTAATTATTAATTTCAATAGGTTTATTTCTTCTTCTGCATTTTCTTCATTATTATTGTTACTTGCTTTAAGATTCTGCTTGATTTCCTCTCAACATCTCTACCTACAGCTTGATTGGAAGACAAGAACATGTAATTATTTGATCACTTTTCATTTCAGCTGATTAAATGAAAAAGGAAGTCTTTGCTTGGGTCAAAGGTTATTACAATGCATAATTAATTGTCCAATATCATCATAATCAACAACTTTCCAGTTTCAGCTTCTTTGCATCTACCGAGAGAAAGGCAGTTAAATAAAGGTATTTAATCAACGGTGCATGATTTGCCAGAAATATATTTCTCTAAGGGAGCATTCAAGCAGTTATTAGGAAAGGTGCTGAAGTGAAACCACCCTTCTCCAAGCCAGCTGGATTACACTGGTTTGCAGGGAATGAACTTACATCTTATTGAACAAAACATTTCAGTCACGAGTTCCATCTCCATCTGCTTAATGAATTGAAGTGTCATGAAAATTTGAAGAGGCAGCCCAGAAAAACAGAAATGTAATTTAATGCAACAAGAATCATTTGCTGGCCAAATGTACAGTATTGATGGGATTCCAGACAAAGCATTTAGATTATGGCTGTCGTTACAGGAAAAAGCATTTAACTTGCCCAGTGAGTCATATGTTTAAAAGATTTTCTAAAAAATATCACAGGAAACTAAATTTCTCACAGGCTTCTAGATGACCTAATTGGCAAAGCAGTAAATGTAATTACTTTCAGAAATGGAACTTAAAGGCATCTCTGCATCTTTAATGCCATCAGGAAAACATATCCTGCATAACTTTCTCAAAAATCACCTGAAATCTGAGGCTGATAAAGATGTACAAGCTGGCTAAGTTCTTCTATAAGTTCCTGTTATTTATAGCATTGTCTCTGTAGTTTTGGATGCAATAACTCAATTTTATGCATCTGGAATATCCCCAGACACCATTAAGTAGACACCCACTCTGTTTTCCTCTTCTCAATTTCCCTAATGCAGATAATATTTTATATGCAACACACACAAACCAGCTTGTTATGTAGCTTCTCTCTCTTTTTCTCCTTTCCCCCTTCAGAGCACTACTTTGTGTGTAAGTGTTTATGTATTGTTTTTACCTGTTCATTAATTGAATTTTGCCCCACTTGCAGTACAGTGTTCAGCTCCAGGAATGTAGGAAGGAAAAGATGTGTCTCTAAACCAAAATCTGATGGAAGTGGGTTATGTACATGATCATCCAGCATGTCCCCTGGCACAGCTTTGGCCTGTGACAACAAACCTGCTCTCCCAGTGCCCTGACTTTCTTCCCAGGGCAGCACAAGCCAACACAACACAAACCTGCACATGCTGCATGTTTGCTACCAAGGTGCGTGGACAAGACCATGTGCTTTAGGTAGAATGAGTTTCTCTCTGGGAGTAAAAATTGTGCCACAGCATTTTCCCTCTGTGCCACAGACTGCTTTTATTTGCTAACACAGAACTAAAGAAATAGCAATTTGTAGGGACCTTTGAATATAACCATAAATGTTATGATGTGGTGTGCCTGTGAAGATGACATTTTGATCCCATGCTGCAATCTCTCCCTTTCTTCCTTTATCTCCTTTATCAATACAAAGATAAGCAAATTTATTCAGACCCTTGATTTGCCAGTGATGGAATTCTGTAACTAAATGTGCAAAAAATAGTGTAAGATGTAGGTACAAGTGATACTTCACCACAAAAGACAAGGCCTCAAAGTTTAAGAATTTGTGGAGAGAAAAAAAAAATTTAAAAAGCAATGAAAAAGATGGAGACCAACATCATTTTGGTTCTGTCATGACAAGGTAGTTTAAATATGCAGCTGCAGTTGGACTAGAGTGTACTCTTTTCTGGATGAAATAACAGACCCAGCGAGTGCTGATGATTCACAGAATCACAGATTATGTTGAGTTGGTGGCCAGTCACAAGTAGTATTCCTCAGGACTCAGTTTTGGGGACAGTTGTCTTTAATATGCTCATCAGTGATCTGGATGAGGGGGTTGAGGGCACACTCAGGAAGTTTGAAGACAACACCAGGTTGAGCAGGAGTGAAATTGAAAGGATTTCAAGCACTGGAAGAGCTGCCCAGGGAAGTGGCTGATCATCATCCCTGGAGATTACAGAATCACAAAATCCTATTTAAAAGATGGGTATATGTGGTGCTTAGGAACATGATTTAGTGCTGGACTTCTTCTTAGATTTACAGTTGGACTGGATGATCTTAAGGGTCTTTTCCAACCTAAATGCTTCCATGATTCTAGATGATCATTGTAGGTCCCTTCCAAGTAAAATATTCTATTATTCTAGACTAGTCTAGTCTAGTCTAAATATGGTCATTTGCATCTTAATAGTAACATAATTTGAGGACTATCTGGAAGCGTGTTAGTAATTTAGAAGGTACTTAGAAAACCTTCAAACCTTCACACTCAGTAGAGAGAGAACTGGGATCTTTATCCTAAGGGTCTATATGCATATAATGATCTTTCCATTTTCATCTAATAATTTCATTGGCTCTTCTTTCTTACCTCTAAGGCCTCTTGACCTCTGTAAAACTTTTTTTACTGAACTTGAGCCTTCAACTGAAAAGGCTGAGGTAATTTTCTGTGGGCGTCCCTGGCTATAATTTTGGAGAAGCAGTGAAATGAAATCTCTTGGCTAATCCAGTCCACAGTGTGCTAGGTTAGCTGGGGTCTGAATCTACCATGTTCTCCCTCAATCTATGTACCACCTTCCTTACTTCAAACTGGGACAGCAGTTAAGCAACATTTGCATGAATTTCCAGTGCAATCAGAACATAAGCAACTGAATTAACTGTAATTACACTTAATTACGTGCTTAAAATGATAAGCATGCCTCAATGCTGCTCTAGCTGAAGACAGTCTGGAGCTCAGACATCAGGGTCTGCCTCTGCCATTCAGTCTGTCTGCTTCAGTTTACTCATTTATAAGACAGAACCTTTGCTTATATGACAGACAGGCTTATTCAATTAATTTTTTAGCAGCCAGGGAATTCTTGGATGAAAATCATTATAATACAAAAATAGAAAAATTCTTTATATGTAATCCTTTGGTTTTCAAATGAACTCTGAAAGAACATTCCATGTTCAGATAAAAGCTGAATGAGTATAATTGTAAATGGCCAAAAAGCCCAGTACTACAGAACAATTTCTTTAGCATGATAATACCTAATAAAACGCCTGAAATCTTTCAATTAACTCTTTCCTATAGAGAATACCTGAAACTACATGCAATGAGCAACATAATTAGTCTGTGATGAATACAATTTAACTACTGGGAAGTAGTTTAGTTCCATTAAGATATCTGGAGAAAGATTCAGGGGAGTTTTATTTGTTTGATTGTTTGTTTGTTTGTGGTAAAAACCTATTAGAGCTGTCAAGATTTTAAAATCACCCTCTTCCTCCCCTAGTACAAATTTTATTTTTATTTAAAAGTTTTCTACTTTTAAGGATTGAATTTATTAAAAAAAAACCAAAACAAAAATACCTGCGTATAAACTGGTGGATTTACACCATAAGAATTACAAATCCTTTATGATTTGTTAGAATCCTTTAGATTCTGTTAAAGTTATTTCGTTATTGGACTGTCAGTTACAACACCAGAATTTCTGCTTGCAGCTTAAAGACATTTCATAAATGGTAATTTGCCAGTATAGTCAGAGTGAAATCTTGGATTCGCTCATGTTTTATCATAGAATATGACTGAGTGGGTTTTCTTTCCTTGCCTTTCTGAAGAAAGAAATTAATCTCTCAATGTCAAATACCATAATATCTGTTATATACCTTTTATCATTTAGAGAAATCAAGGACTCTTACCTACTCTTCATTCTAATTTATGAAGTCAATACAATTTCTCAGTGGTGTACAGTAACTTAAGAGGAGCTTATGGATGTTCATATAAACTTCTGCAGGGTGGAAAATTTTTCCTTAGTGTCATTTCATTTATTTCTTTAACATTCTTGTGTTTCTGTAAAATTTCCCACCTCATATCAGCAGGTTCTTGCACATATCTACTTTTTGTGCCAAGAGTGCCAGACAAAAAAAAAATAAAAAGCAACCCAAACTTTTCACTGGAAAGGATGCACACTGCATGGAAATACATTCAGAATGTACATTCACAACATTAAGTGTTCAAGCCTCAAGCTTCCACAATTTCATCTTAAATATGTCACACCTCTAATCAAGGCAATTCAAATCTCTTGACCGTAACACAGGATAATTTTTGATTGAACTAAATACTACTAACAGCATTAGCAATGACTGTATAAAGTGACTCTTCTGCACTGCCCCTGGTGAGGATTTTTTCCTCTTTTAAAAAAATAAATTGATAATAGTACTCATCTTTTCCTTCTTTTTTTCTTTTTTATTTCCTTACCTATTTGTTTTCTGGCAAACGAGTTCATATAAGCAAAACCTTGCAAACCGTTCAGGCAGTGATTAAGACAGATATATTTAATATCTCTGTTGGGGTCCCTTCCCTTGCCATGTAGCCCTGGGAGAGGGGCCCTGGGGGGGAGGCACAGGGTTTCCCTGCCCCTGGTCAGCCTCGTTCCCCACTGGTTGTTTTGTGTTCCCCTGTGAAGGCAAGGACCCTCGGGTCCCGTGACTAACAGTTCCTCGGCAGAGCTCCAGCCATGCGGCTGGAGAAATAAATATCTCTCTGGAACATCTATCAAGAATCCATCCATATATATTTCTTTTCCACTGGACTCCTGGTTTGATATATGCGTGTTACAGTATCCCCACTGTAACAAATGGTAGAGAATGCGGGCAGAACGATCCCCGATCCCTAAGCAACTGATTTGTGTGAGTAAACCCTAGAAACTTTGGATTCCTCTTCTTGGTTTTGCTTTGCTATTCCATATCTAAACTATGGAGGAACCGTGAGAAGACTCTTGCCTCTCAGAGCCACATATGGACATTTATCTTAAACTTAAAATGATTCTTGAACAACGATTTTTAAATTTTAGCTTGATTCAAGCTCAAAAAGAACTGAAACACTTCCTGGCATGGTTGTTTAAGAACTTTTTCTATGTTTCTTGGGATTTAATTCTTACCAAGGGCTTTTGGAAAACCGTTTGGACACAGTTAATACTGGAGTCAAAATATATGCCGATGGAAGAATATTTTCATGAATATTATTTAATTACCGAGACTGTTGAGTAATGCCAGCTGTGTCCTGGCGAAGGGAAGCCTGGCGCAGGGACCGTGCGGCCCAGGCCACGTGCACCGAGCGCTCTGCGAGCAGCAGCGAGGCAGTTCCCGCGTGCGGACAGAGCCACGCGAGCCACAGTGTCGGCAGCAGAGCGAGGCGCGGCGGGACCCGGCGGTGCCTGCCCGGCCCCGCGCAGCGCGTGGTGGAGTGAGCCCCGGGAACGCCCGAACGAGAGGGGCGGCGCGCGGGCGGCGGCTGGCGGCAATGGCGGTGGAGTGGAGCCGCGCCCAGCCGAGACGCGCGCTGGAGCAGGGCGCGGGGGGGTCATCGCTCGGGGGTCCAGCCGAGATGCAGCACCTGGCAGCGGCAGTGAAGCTGCGACCAGAGGAGGCTACGCACGGAGAACTGAGCAGCGCGGCCCGGCCTGGCCCGCGCAGCCCCGAACGCGACCCCGGGAAGAGCGCGCAGGCACCAGCAGCTCTGACAATTCCAACACGGGAGCGACCGAAAGAGAGAGCAAAGATGCAGCGAGACAGAAAACAGCAGCCACTCGGAAAAAGGAAAAGATCATAGTAGCTAAGATCTTAGGGATAGTAAAATGGTATAATGTTAAGCAAAATTATGGTTTTATAACAAGGTGTGACAACCAGCAAGACATATTCGTGCATAGAACTGCTATTAAAAAGAATAACCCTGAAAAATGCATCCCAAGCTTGGGAGATGGAGAGGTGGTGGAATTCAAAATTATACGAGGTAGAAAAGGGTTACAAGCATCGCAGGTCACTGGGCCTGTTGGTGTTCCTGTAAAAGGCAGTATATATGCAAAAAATCGTAGTCATGTTAGACAATATCTCTCTTGTAAGCCCCCCCTACAGTCTCCCTTTCCTAATCCCACCTTTCCCTTTTACCCTATGTCCTATTACCCCCAGTGTATTCCCAATCCACTTTTTCATCCATGGTTTCCCTCACAAAACCATACCTTTGCCAACTGTTTCCCCAAAAATCCCTTTCCAATGCCGAGTGGGGGATGAAAAGGGGGAGGGAAGAAATTAAACCCTCTCCTGCCTCAGTTTCCCCACAAAGCATGCTCAGAGAGTTCTGTCTCCTTTCTGTCAGCCCTAAGATGTTCCACAGAATCTGTTTGGACATTTAAAGACTCAGGAGGGTGGCTTGTTTTGTCTTGAAACTGTTCTTGTTATGTTTATCCAGTTGTTTTCATTCTCCTTCTATTAAAATAAAACGGGGGAGGTGTTGGGGTCCATCCCCTGCCATGGAGCCCTGGGAGAGGGGCCCTGGGGGGGAGGCACAGGGTTTCCTTGCCCCTGCTCAGCCTCATTCCCCACTGGTTGTTTTGTGTTCCCCTGTGAAGGCAAGGACCCTCGGGTCCCGTGACTGTAACAGTTCCTCGGCAGAGCCCCGGCCATGCGGCTGGAGAAATAAACATCTCTCTGAAACAGCTATCAAGAATCGTCCATATATATTTCTTTTCCACTGGACTCCTGGTTTGATATATGTGTGTTACAGTATCCCCACTGTAACATACTTCCATCTTAATATTTAAATGGAATTAATTGTCACATATATTTTCAGTTATCTTTAAGGGATTAGCCAAAAATAATCAGTACATAAAGAAGTTTCTAAGGAAGAAAGATTGGAAGACACTGTGAGAACCATTAAATTCCTTTAAATTCTGGTTTTGTTTTCTGTTGGGTTTATTTGGGCTTTTTTTTGTTTGTTTGTTTGTTTGGGCTTTTTTCTATAAAGGAATGGGAAAGCTTTCTATCTTGTTTCTCTTTTATACTTTTGGGGAGTTTTTGAGGCAACAAAAAAGAAGCTGCTTAAAAATGTACAGATAAAACTGCTATGGGGCGTCATCTTCCAGAACTACAATGTAGAAGAAATGGACACGTAGGACTTTCAAATTCCTGACAGTTGCTGCTTAATAGGAATGATGGCCCAAAGCTATGTTCTTGCTCCTCTACCTGACACATCCCTGAAATGGTTCAGATGACCCAACCCTTTAAAGTTACTCTTTATCCACATGAAGGTATTCCAGCATAATTAGGACTGATGAAGTTCTAGACATCTAAAATACATTGCAAACACTGAAAGGTTTGTTGTGATGACTGCCATTCCTTGCAAGAGAGCATGTACTCCTCCCATAATCCATTTTGTAACTATTGGTAAAATTCTAGACCAGCAATATTTAGTGTGCCACTTGAATAATTGTTCTGTGTGGATGAACCTCTGTTCTTAATGCTATGGTGTCATGGGGAAATAAAAATTTAATCTGAATGAGGTCTGATCATATAATCACATATTTTTCAAATTATTCAATGTATATGAATGGTGTTTATGCCAAGAGAAAACATTTTGCTGACTCCCTATAATTATAGATATATATTAATAATTCATGAAACTTTGGTTTTACTATATCATATCCAGATCACTGGAGTGGGTTTAACTTATTTGTCCTTCCGTGTCTATAAGACAATGCTAGGACTAGGGCTAGGTAATTCAGGCTTCCTTTAAAGCCAAGGAAGTGGAATAAGTATCTCAAGGCCACAGTTCATCTGATTTATTATGGAAGTCTACTTTAGCATGAGGCTGACTTCACCAATCATGTCTGTTTCTCTTGACTATAAGGGAGAACCCAGGACTCAGATCTATTGATCTATAAGGTTCATATATTTTTGGTCACTTGAATCCCACATCAACCTTATTATTGGGGTTTTTTTCTTCCCTGCTACCAGAGATCAATCATTCCAGAGTGACATGTGTCGTTAATTCAGGTATATCTGCATTGCCAGTAAAATAGGAAAACTTAAAAGCAATCTAAAACATTGAGAACATACCTAGATCCATCAGCTAATCAACGAATGGAATAAATAGTTTGTGATTCATAGTGTTTTCTTTCTTCTCTGACTTCAGTTAGAAAGGAAAACTTTTTAATAATGAATAGAGACAATTGCAAAGCATCATATTAAGGCACATAACATTTCCCAGTGACAAAGGAAGACAGAGGTTATGTTTTGTTACCTAGCTTATCACTTCACTCTGCTTTTTTTGTTGTGTGACTATTATAAACTTGGTATCACTGAATATCTCCAGTCCCACTTACAGAGATATTGAAATAAATAGTGATTAAACAAGTCTTTAGCAGGACCGGTAGATAAACCTCTGTGACTTGCCAGCCTTCCATCTTGGGCCACACCATCAAAACCACCATCCAGTTTTGAGCAGGAGTGTATCTGGTAAAAACTGCATCAAAAGACATGACCAAAGAGATAAGCTGGAGTTTCACAGCTGCTATGTGTACTGGATGGCAAATGTTGGCTTCTCAACCAGGGAAGAGGACCAAGCACTGTTTTTTGGGCATCCCAGATCCTAAGTGCTTGCTAGCTCACATCATGGATGATTGTCTTGGGGTGACGTTATGATGTGTATCCCATATCGCTGCCTATGCCCAGAAATTAATTTTTGTGCCTTTCTATGCCTCTAAACTGAGCCTGAAAGGGGGAAGGAAAAAAAAACTGAGCAAAACTTTCTCAAAGCAGTTTGCAGCTCGTTCAAGGTTACAAAAAGATAGCAGGTTTTTTTTTCCCCCAGCTGGGGCAGGGGAGGGAGGAAGCACCCGGCTTGCTGCTTTCCAGTAAGTTTTTGGCCAGTTTTTTTCAGTTTCTTGTTCTCCGGAGAGAGACTGAGAGTTGGACTTTGGATTTCCTTCTCTGGAATTCCGGATTTTTCCCCTTTTCTACTGGACTGCTTGATTGCTGTAACATCAGAGCACATCGGGAGGACTTTCCACCGGGCACAGAGGGCCTGGCCCTGGGCCAAGCCCCAGCTCCGAGGAGACCAAAGGGAGGACTCGAACACTTTCCCAGGTTTTTTTCCTCTACAGTGAAAGATTTTACCATCTAACATTATTTTCCTTCCCATGTGTTTGTTAAATAAATAGTTTTATCTTCTTCACTTTCCTTCGAGGAAAATTTATTTTTTTTTCCCGAACCTGGTGGGGGAGGGGTGGTTGTGCCTTCTCTCAGAGGATATATTTCTAAATTTGCCCAAACTGGAACAATGATGTGGTGGAATGAGGAGTTACTGACACACTGGGAATATAGCAGATCAAGTTTCACAGTCTTGATCCTAAAGAAGTTTCGGTTTAATATGCTCTGTAACTGAAGTGTTGGCAAATGCACCAAGAATTGGCTTCCTGCCTCTTACCACAAAGTCTTATGATGAGGACGCTAAAAGGGTGCAGGACATAGCAATACTCTGTCCACCTAAACCACAGCCTTAATCGATATTGTGATGACCCCTGACCACTTGGATGCCCTTGTCGGGGTCTGTAATGGTTTATCCTATGAGTCACTTATAAATAAATACATACAGGAATATGCACAGGAATCTTTCTAACCCAAATATGCTGCTGAGATTTCAGATATTTCCTTTACCTATATTGGGATAAACCCAGAAACTCATTAATTTTTTTTTTTTTTTTTTAAGTAGCAAATAACACCAAAGCAAACTAATATTCAATAATTTATCTACGTTAGAGGTCTGAGTAAAACACAGTTTATGTCACTGTGGATTCTTTAATCAGTACTTAAATGGGTTGCTGTAGTTAGGGAATTGCCAGGTAATGTCTTAATTCATTATGGACTGTAAGATAAAAGCTTATTTGATGGATGAATCAGAACAGCTTCTTAATTAAAAGAATATAAAAAAATAAGGTTGAACTGGAAGAGGTTTAACCTTTATGGAATTGGGCTTTTGTTAGTTTTTCTACATTCGTGACTAATGAGCTCTTTCTTGAAAAGATGAGGTTTTTTAGAGATCAAAAGCTGAATTTATGAAGACCTTTTGGTAGAAAAGGGGAACTAGGAAGACAGAGTATGTAAGTGAACTATGTACAGGCATACTATTAATAGTATTTCATTGGTTACTTAAGTACACGAGGGATTGCTTAACTATGTTTATAGAGATGTTTAATCAGTTGTTATAAATACACAAAAGAAATGGAAATTGCCTCAGAGCAAACAGAAGTGCAATCTGAGGGCAGGACTAATAATTTAATCTGATTTAACATTAGCAGTGATTTTGGAATTCCACACAATGATTTTTCCATGATGTCAGACAACAGCAAATTATCCTGCTTTAGAAAAGGCTTTTTGCCTTGCAAGGAGTAGCGGTGAGGGGAGAATTTAAGCATTCCTTCACTAAATATTGTTTATGCGCCTCACCCATGATGTGAGTGTTTATTTCCATTTTGAAATTTACTGATTTTAACTATTGGAGGTTTGATTTTACTGTTATTTGCTTCCAGCTGTGGAGTTAAAGGACACTGTGGGAGAGATACAGATGCCTAAACATAGGTGTCTATCATTTAGGATATTCAGTGTCACCACTACCTGCTGCTGTAGACCAGCTCAGATTTCTTGGAGGCCCTATGTCATGTCTTTCATGAGGATGTTTTGGATTACAAAAAATTTCCTATGCACTACACTTAGATAACTGAAACAAACTCTTTATTAGCTACCTGAAGACCATCCTGTTCCTCAGAACCTTTCTGTCCTTCAACTTTCTGCAACCTTAACATAATTAAAGCTCATTTTTTACCAAGCTTGGCCATAAGCTGCTGTTCAGCTGAGGAGTTCATACCTCTTGAAATCCGTGTGTGTGGGGTATGCCCAGCCCCTGCCATGGAGATAAGGAGATTGCTTAACCTCCCAGCAGGACTCCCTGGAAAGGCAACCACTTTTTAGCTACGGCGAGAAGAAGACAAACCCAGAATCCTCTGGAGACCCTATGCAGATCCCTTGTAACCCATTGGCCTTTACCCTCTGACACCCACCCCCTGTATCCCTATAAAAGCTAGCCCTCTGCCCCTGTGAGAGCAGAGGGAAGTCCGTCAATGGCCTCCCCTTTGCCAGGTGTGGACTAATTAAGCTGCCTCGTGTGGAACTGCTATACGGGTCTCTCATCTCTCTCCCTGGTCTGGCCTGGAGACTGCCCAGCAGAGCTGAGCTGAAATCATGAGCTGAAAATCACTAAGAGCTGGCAGCTTCTCTGCAAGGGCACTCTGGCTAGCAGCTGAGGGAAGACACTGGGACCCGGGAAGATGATCCTCCATGGGACCATCTCTCCGGGGCGGTCACAGATTCCTGGATCAGAGCTACTGACCCCACAGCCAGCTGCCTTATGTGTGCATTTCCTACAAGGAAAATTCTGCGCTGAACTGTAGTGACAAGCTTATTGCAAACAGAGTAGAAGAAATCTCATTTAAATTTCAACAAAAGGAGGAACTAAACCAGTTCTTGCTTCTTGACTTCAGATCAAAAAGATTAATTTTATCTTTGTGGAAGCAACTATATGAGAGGGTGTATGATGTGGGCTAAATTCATAGCAACAGACTAAACCAAGAGATGATCTTGGACACTGGGGCTTCATTGTTCTTACCACTACACTCTTCACACTGTCTGTGGCATCACTAGTGACATCTGCAAACTGAGACTGTCTCAGATAGATCACAGATATGGTTGGAGATAAGAAAGTCCAGTGACCAGACCCATAGAGCCATAGAATCATGGAAGAGCTTGGGTTGGAAGGGACCTTAAAGATGATCCCGTTCCAACCCCCCTGCCATGGGCAGGGACAACTTCTACTAGACCAGGTTGCTCCGAGCTCCATCCAGCCTGGCCTGGAACAGTTCCAGGGATGGGATGTCCACCATTTCTTTGAACAGCCTGTTCCAGTGGTTCACCACCCTCACAGTAAAGAATTTCTTCCTGATATCTAATCTGAATCTACTCTCTGACAGTTTGAAGCCATTTCCCCTTGTCCTGTAACTCCATGTTCTTGTAAGTCCCTCTTCATCTTTCTTGCAGGTTCCTTCAGGAACCAGAAGGCTGCAGTTAGGTTACTCTGAACCCTTCTCTTTTCCAGGCTGAACAATCACAATTCTCTCAACCTTTCCTCAAAGGAGAGGTGCTCCATCCCTCTAATTAGCTTGGTGGCTTCCTCTGGACTCAGTGCAAGAGGTGTCTGTTCTTTCTGTGCTGGTAACCCCAGAGCTGGATGAAATACTCTAGGTGAGGTCACATGAGAGCAGAGTACGGGGGCACAGTCACCTCCCTCATTTTAGAGATTAAGAGAATCTAGCAGTAAAGAAATTGGCTTTGTCTCCTATGAGCTGCTATGTCTGAGACTCTTTCTAAGCATGCTGAAACAACTATAATAATATCTTGAGCCTCAGATTTTTCTAACTCATATGGACTTCTGAAGTAAAGAAATTGCTGGGGATCCTTCCAGAGCAGACACTGACACTGAAAGATGTCCTTCACTGTTTCAGTACCCAGTCTGTGACCTCAGACTAGAGCAGATACAGAGCATGCCTGTGTCAGGAAAGGACCAAACCAGCTCTGATCCTAAGTGTCACAAGCCCAAGGCTGGTGAATGGCAGTAATCATAAGGGAACAGGGATATCTTAGCTGAAAGACTGTACACAAAGCCAAGTGGTCAAATGACTTTGCTAATATGAGGATGAACATTAGGTGGAGTTTTGTTTGTTTGTTTTTTGTTTGCTTGCTGAAAATCTGGAACAATTTAAGACTGCCAAAGATACTGCTACGCTGAGGGAAGTGAAACTTAAAACATGAGAAAATCCTTGTTTTCAGTCATTATGGAACCATCTTTTGGACATTGTTTGATGGTGATCCAGCAGGGGTTGCGAGTGTTGTTTTCAGCATAGCTCCTGCAGAACTCCAGGCTCCTTCAATTAGCATATCAACTTTTAGAATTTGTTCCTGTGTAAAAACAGATTGAAACTTTCTGAGAGCAAAGAATCAGCATGTATCAATTTACATTTTCATCAACGAGAAGGTGTTTCATCCTTTAACATATGCCACATTGCTGTATTGTAAACACTGGCCCTTGTTGTGTATAGACAGCATTAGGCTGTGATGCTGTTTAAAGAAGAAATGTTATCCTGTTTTTGAACTACAAAGTCATTCGTATTCCTTTTCAGCTGATAAACTCAGTGTCATTTAATTTAGCAGTTGCTTACATAAGAGGAATAAAGAGATACTGAATATATGTAAGATGAATACCCTTCCATTATTTTTTATTGTTTCTGAGATTGTTATATTTTTCTTTTCACATATGGAACATGATAAGAGAATTAGCCAGGGGAATCAAAGTATTATTATTGGTTAATATTGTTGCTATTTGTATTACAGCAACACATAAAGGAACATAATATTGCTAAGAACACTGTAAAGGACTTGCAATCTAAGTAGGCAAAATGTGCTCATCTTGGTTCAGTTTGAATAAAAGACAAGATACTGAGGCATAGAACTAAACATTAATGGGAGCTGGTTTATAACCTTTCCTGCTTCAAGAGAGATTTAACCACCTTCCATCTGTCAAAACAAAGGAAATGTTGCAAATTGTATTTAGCAAGAAATACGTGGGCTCTCAGCACCCAATACAATCCTTACTCAAATGATTCCTTATATATTAATTTGTGTTTCTTCACTGATATCTGGTTTTGTGTAATGCACTAATGGATTGATCCCCTCTGCCTGCTGGTCTTTCAAAATAGTCCTCAAGTATATGTCCAGGCTTAATGAACACATGATGCAAAAAACAGCAAAACTCATGTTGTATTTAACTTACTTTACATTAAACAGACAAGAGCAAGAACTCTGCCATGGCCCAACTGCACATATGTGATTCTTCTTTATGCTTTGGCACTATATTCAAGGGCAGAGACTGACCTTCCAGAGATGGGAAATGATGCAGGGCAGACATGGAATCAGTGTCAAAGCTAAACAATGTCAAAGCTCAGATGCTTTAACCTTATGTCCTACTTACATAGCTGATCTTATATATCTGGCAAAAGATGCAGTGTGACAGCTGTAATA